>NC_087513.1:104943776-105249410 GCF_963921805.1 Phalacrocorax carbo | reverse complement strand
ACAGAGATAAACTGCTTTCTCCTTTTGCAGTAACCCTTTTTAAGAAAAATGTATTGATTTTTTTTTTCATCAGATAGACATATTAACTAGCAAGACACACAATGCATTGTTCTGTCTGCAGGGGCATTTTGAGCAGCAATTGATTTTTTGGCTCTATGGGAGAACAGTCACTATTGAGTGATAAACTCCCCCAAAAAATGTGTGCTTCCTCTTGCACTGCTGCCAGGGGCACAGAATTAACATTCACAAAACTTAATTTATGTAAGATAACAAAAGAATACTTTTTTCCCCCTTAGTAAAACTTTTGATTTGTGACCAAAGGAACTCATGGTAGGAGACTAGATACATTAGTAAAATTAAAAAAAGAAGTATATTTGATTGCTGTAATCTTCCATTAATGAGTCTGTCTGTACAGTAATTGGGCAATACAGCCAACTCAGGTCCCTTTGTGATTGATCATTAAAGATGCCATGGCACTCTTCACATGAGTAGAGTTATCCTCCCTGTCCTTGCCAAATTCAATCACAAGTGATAATTTTCTTCCACCTATCTATATTTTCCCTGCAGTTTTATCCAGATAAGACTTTGCTTTTCATTTCCTGTACAAAAATTGTTGTATAATATTTCTGTGTGCTATTAAAGAGCCTCCGTTTTCCACCCTGAAGATTACAGTATCAGGTGAAATGATTTTTATATTACAGATACGACAAAGTGTTATCATAGTCCTTTGAAAGTCTGTGGTACTTTGCTGTATAAGAGTAGGCCTATTTAGTGGACTGAGTTCTCAGCTGAAAAGTGTGACTACAATAGGACAACTGATTTTTCCCGTTTTGATCACTCCAGTTTAGAAACCTTGCCACTAATAGCAGAATTCAACGTGCAGAATCAGCATCACTTGAGAAGGTGCTTAAGCAGAGAGAAAAAAAAAATCACTGCACTGGAATTTCAGTGCTGCCAAATGATCTGAGCATCATGGATAGATTATTTATTTATTTTTTTAATGCACCTGTACACATCCAAAAAGACAACCTCATTATATGGACTTTTACAAGTTTAATACAGAATGACAATTACATCTTTAGAAGAAAAGTTAATGGTGTTGGATAATAAAATTCCTGTCGATGCAATGGTAGTTTCTAATGCATGCCATGTGGTTTTCATGAAAGAAAGACTGGAAACTGGACTTTAGTCCTGACTTAGAGTACAGCAGGTTGTTGAGAACTTCTTGACTTCAGTACAGATTCATAAACCATATAGTCTAAGACAGAGTAGATTCTGGTAACTCATAACAAGGCTGTGACTGACTAAAAATTTAATTTTTTTTCTGGCTACCTACCCACTGAAGGATGAAGGAAAGCAGAAGTTCTGTTTTTAAATAAGGTAAACTTACATAATTCCTGAAGTAGTATAAAACACCCTATGGTATAGTGGGTAACCCTCTCTGTTTCTTTCCCTTTGTGCAAGGCAAGAATCTTTTGCTGAAAGTGTGTCTATATTATGAAAAAGTAATCTGTTCAGAACATTTTTTATTCTGTGTTTTCAGGATCTTCTGTTTTGTTTGGCTTTTTTTTTTTCAGGGAAAATTATCCCCAAAACTTCTATCAGCTCTTCTTTACATCAAGGAATTTTTACTGCATACCATCTTATTAATTAAAATATCTCCAAAAATTTACAGCTTTTGTGTTGACAGGTCACCATGCTGCTATAGCAACATGTCTTAGATTAATGCACCAAACCCTCATCCCAGTCATGAAATGGCACCCCATGAATAGTTATACAAGACAGCTGTGAAGGCAGTGCAGAAACTAAGAGCAGGAACAGCTTGTATTAGCACTTCCACCAAAGAAATGCTGCCAAGCTATGTGACAATTCAAGATTCTCAATGGCAGCCCTTAAAGAAGAGGAAGATGTAGGATCCTGAAGAAGAAAGGCAATACAACAAAGCAGAGGTGCTATTGTGGTTTCTCACTCCTTTTGGATTACTGGGAAGGCAGGCAGGTCCAAAGCCCAGGCTCGTAAGACTAAGCAACCCCAAGGATTGTTTGACAAGCTCCTAGGCATTATTAATATATTTATCCCCTTATCTACTTCCCGCCCTAACTCATCAGATGCTTTCATACAAGCCACACAGGCTGCAATAAGAAGCTTTGCCAGAAGCACTTGAATCAAGTGACAGAGGATGGAGACGCAGAAAGAAGGGGAGCTTTCTCAGAGCCCCTTCAACCTTCTAGAAAGATTTAGAGGGTGACAGTCCCCTTTTCTTATTGAATCATCTTTTCCTGAAGTAATTGTGTAAGAAGTCAAATTTTTGTAGCGCAGAGCCACTGCCCATCGTAAATGGAGATTTAGTAATAATTTAAGAGGTGAACACTGAAAGTGCATTTCAGAGAATCAGAAAAATAGTTTAGTACCTTAGCACTGCAGAGATCAGCTTGAGATGCATCTCTGGGCTTCCATACCACATGTGATTAGACACCAAATCATAAAAAGTTAAGAGAACAGTATTTTCTGATAATTTTTTTTTTGCTTCCTTTTACAGGCAGGATAACATAAAGGAA
This sequence comes from Phalacrocorax carbo, assembly GCF_963921805.1. NCBI lineage: Eukaryota > Metazoa > Chordata > Aves > Suliformes > Phalacrocoracidae > Phalacrocorax > Phalacrocorax carbo. The sequence goes on along the minus strand of NC_087513.1, from coordinate 105,246,852 downwards.
GCAAGACTTTTGTAAGAACAAAATTTAAAGAGTTTTTATTAGAAAAAAAGTCATAAGTTCAAGTCTGCTCATACCTCGGTGGATAATTCAACTCTAATTAGGATATCATTTAAGTCATTAGCAAGACAAATGTTCTGATTAACATGGAAAACAGCTTATGTTTATACAATGAAGTTTTAATATTAAAGGTTCTTAGAAATGAAATGCCTAAATTCCCACTTGGGAAAATGTCTTTTACTTTGTTGGAGTGTGACCACAGTTTTCTAATTTCTTGAAGATCATACAAGTTTAATCAACTCCTGACCTTATTAGAAAGCAATGAGATCATGACATTTCAAATCTTAAACTAAAACTGTATATTTTGTTTGCAAATTAAACAAAGAATTCTCAATTTCAAACACTGATTTAAATCAACTAATGTGTAATTCTTTTGGTATTCAGCCCATAACAAACTGCTAAAAAATTAATAAGTGAGATTTAAGCTCTGGGGGTTTTCTTCATATCAAACCGTATAGAAAAAGTATAACATTACCCATGCATTTAGACTTTGAAATAGACAGTTTCTGAAGTAAATATCCAAAGGTCTTTTTCTATTGTATAATCTTCTAGTTGGGGGGGAGTTTAGGGTTTCTTTATGGTTGCACTTCCCACCCCCCACACCCTCCCAAGACAGTACTTTCTGCACTTCAACATTTTTTTAACTCCAGTTCAAACCACAGTTTTGCTTGAATGAAGTTCTATCACCTGTGTACACTTTATACTATGCTGTTTTAAGTTGCATCTCATCTAAATGTCTCAGCACAGAGTATGGTGACAGCCTCAAAATATTGAAACCTGAAACATATTGAAGCTGATGGAAACAGACTCTCAAGTGGCGTACACCAGCGTAAAGACACCATGCTTCAGGTGAGTATTACAAAATTATTTTCTTGCCGTTCATTAATAAAATTACTTTCAGAAAGCAAGTTCTTGAAAAAAAAAACCAAACCATCTACCAGAAACATTCCCCTCCCTGCCTTCCTTCCCCACCCCCAGTATTATTCATGCCTAGAGGGAAAAAAAAAAAAAAGAAAAAGAAAAAAAAAAGAAATACAGCAACTAGATTTCTTAAATGTTCCCAGGACTATAAATCATAGGGATCATGCTACCATTCAGTGATACATACCAGATTATAGTAACCCATCCTGTTGACGGTGAGGAACTTCTATCCTGTCCCTTCCTCTATTTGGTTCCAAAGGGGAGTCTTCAGAGGATCTCCCCCACACAGATGATGTTCTTCATTGCTATAACAAAAGTAGTGCTTGGTTTTTCAATCAAAGTGAAAGCTGTATTTGATCAAAATAATATTATGCATACTTTTAATGAAGTTAAATAACTCACAGTCACTAGAAAAAACATAGAACAAAAATCCTAGGCATTTTGAAAAGTTGCACATGTGGTCTAACGGGTGCTCTTTACTTTAGGATTTTCAGAATCTAGCAAGTTCATTCAGCATAATAAATAAAGGGCATGGAGGTGTTGGAAAGGGACTGTAGTTTCACAGTAAATTTCCAGCATGAATCACACCTGGTTCAGAGGAAGTTCCTCCCCAACATACCTACGCAGCTGGCCTTATTCTACACTGGTGAGACAGGAAGCTGGTTACATCTTTGGGGGCTGATCAACAGGGAACCTGGTTTTTAGAAGTGAAAGCTAATGCTGGAAGTTTAGATGCATTAATTTTTTTTTTCATGCATACACAAACACATAAAGACATTACGTTGTGCTGATATACACATTCATCCTTTTGCATATTTGCAAACTCATGGATGGGGAAATAAGTGTCTGCCCCAACTTGTTAACAGGGTATAAACATACCCCGTCTGGTTCAGGATGTCTGTGAACCACAGTTTGCTGGATTCAGGAAAGGCACCTGAGCAGAAATGTCATTATACGATTACCCCATTCATACTTAAGCCTGATCTCCATCACTGCTGGGGAGAGCGTACTGGCTGGATGGACTTTTGCTCAATCTGTGGTTTTTATTCTACAGTTAGAGATGATGCTAGTCCCTCAAAGCAGGCCAGAGCTGCCCTGGGTTATTCTGGGGCAGGGACAAGCATGGGCTGCTTCTATATATCAGTAATTTGTAAAAGCCTTGTTTTGTGTATCACCTTTTTCAGACAGAAAACAGAAAAGCTTTAAGAAAGGCAACCCTTTGACCCAGATATGTTGAAAATCATGTTAACTAATACTATGACTCTAGGGATCATTCCTGGACTTTAATGCCACCTGTGGACACCAGGTCTTGTTTAACTGTTTATATTGAGATAAACTGGGGGAGACAACTCCAGGATAGTGTTGTAGCATGAATTCAGTAATGTTGATAAATCAGAGTAATCACTGTGTCATACACATATATAAGCACAGTAGTAGGAAAAATGTTCACTAAAAATATTGACTAATGGGCTAGCAGTTATATTTCTTGGCACACTACTGATTAAATTTCAGTATATGCTCTTTATAAAAACCCCAAACTCCACAATTACCATTACATTTATTCATTGTCATTTTATTAATATTGACATAAGTTATTTCTTGAGATGCCTCTTATAAATTATTAGCTAAAATAATTTCTCAGTTTCATTCACTCTTGTTAATAAGGGTGATAAAGTTCAGCCAAGATTCACACTCTATTTCCTACTCAGGAGGTCTTAAGTGCATTTTTCTCTATGGACTGACTGGGGAGGAGAAAGGTAATTAGGTGTCTCACTTAGAAATCATATATCTGGGGAAAAGTGAAGCTTGCACATATACTGTGGGATCCTGTGCCTCAAGATTGTTGGGTCTGTTTTTTTTATTTTGGGGTGGGGTGTGTGGGGGTGTGTGCGGGTGGTGGTGGTTTTTTGTTTTGTTTTAAACTGTGCACAAGATGATACGACTTCTTTATTTGCTGTTTTTTTGGCCTCTGCAGTAACATGCTAAAAAGCATTAATGTGTGAAGGTAAACAAGAAAAAATTATGCACACAGCCCTTCCTACTTGTTCTGCAGTGCTCTGATATATTGCACATATCAACCAAAAGGCATTATATAGTTCACTGTGTTGTTACTTAGGATCATCATTACTATTTATATCATATCAACAATGGCTAGGAAAACCTGCCTGTGGAGTCCCTTCTGTTAGTTACTGTACCAGCAGTGTGGCTTAGGCAGCAGTCTGAATTTAAGCAGAGTCAAAGAAATAATGCTGAATGTGAAGTTGTCCAGCTCCTCACAAATGAGACCTAGTTATGTCCGTTACTTTCTATCTTTAAGATGGGCTTTTTTGCCTAGGAGGCTGATTTTATTTGAATTCACTGAGACAGAAGTGGCTAACTCTCCAATTCACTTTTGAAGACAGATATCAAGTGGCCTTTAAATGCTACCCTTGCTGTCATGTACACATTATGAGAGGATTAATGCTTAAAACTCACCTGCTGACCTACAGAGTCAATGCCTACAACAGCACCTACAATGGTCTGTGTAGCTGGCCAACATCAGTACTTTGATATTCTAGTAGAATTTCCCCTGCTTCTAATGTATAAGCTCTTTTAGATGTTAATAAAGAGGATATAAGGAAGCAGAAATGATGGAATAGGTTACTTAAAAGACCTGTAATTCAAAACTAGTTTCGAAGACTACTGAGTTTTGTTTATATACTTAATTAGGAAAATAAATACTCTAAAATACTTCCATACTCTGGTGTGCCATTCTGACATGCTAGCAACATACAGCATAACACCATCTGTTCAACATTTGGGGTATTTCTTTTTTCTTTAGAAGAGAGAAAAAAAATGTGAGACATGAAAATTTTATATTGTTATGTTGCTCTGTAGGAGAATACAAGGATTGGATTAGTTATTTTTTATTTTAGGTTGCTGAAATACAATTCATCAGACCAAAATCAAAACTCTTGTCAGAAAAGATAGCTTTTACACGTTTGTTTCTGGGAATCATTGAAGCTATTGATTTTTAAATTTAAGAGTCTTGTCTTTTTGGGGGCACGCTTAAGATTATCAAGACTGCTGGAATTTACTAGTCTCAGTTTAAGCAGAGATTGGGTTGAAATAACATAATAATTTTATTTAATTTTAGAAAATTACAATTTCAGAACCTGCTGCCCACAGATCACATTTCATATCTACACGAACAAAAACAGCCTCAGATTCACAGGAGTCTAATTCCAGTTGCCCTGAGATTTTTCCTTAATTTATTAAGGCGTTCAACAGAGACAAGCAGTAGGAAGGAATCTTTCTTGTATTTATGCCTCAAAACCCTTCAGAACATTCAGCAGAAATGTCACATAATCCATACCTGTGACCTATTTTACATACAAGGCCTGCAATGCAGGTAACCTCAGCCTGCCGTGCCCTGATTTAGGACACTGAGGGCACAGGGTTTAGGCTAGGGAGGGAGGCTAAGGGAAGCAATAAGCGTCCTTAGGCTTAAGCGTTGCAGAGGACTAGGAACTAGCGAGGGTGGTGAAATGCAGAGGTTCACCCATCTGCACCCACTGCTGCCAAGCCTCCATCATTCCTTTTGGCCTGAAAGCTCCCACCAGAAATAGGAAAGACCTCCTGTTGGTTTATTGTTGCCTTTTGGGTCTATAGAGATTTCTCTGGCAAAACCACAATGGAAAACATGCAACATTTTGCCTCAGAAAATGGTTTAGGGATAAAAATTAAGTCTGATTCAAGGGACACTGGGCTCACAAGAGATCCCAAGGGACATTAATGGACTTTTTCAGGCCCATTCTTGTAACCACTGTTTGCAGATACTTTTAATAGATTTTATAACTTTAATAGATTTTTGTAGCATTAATAGATTTTATACCTTTAGTATAACTTTATTTGGAAGAACTGCTCTCTCTGGAACAGATAGATGTGTTTTCTTTTTTGTTCAAAATTATTTAACATTCATCCAGATCCAGAAAGCCTCCTAAGCCTCAATCTACCTCTGGCCCTCCCAAGTCCTTACTAGAGAAACCCCTAAACACAGAAATAGATTAAAGGCTTAATTTTAAAAATAAAATGCTTCTTTTGGTACAACATATTTTATACCTAAAGACAGAAAAATCAGATTCCACACACACACACACCCCGCCCCTGAATTAAACCCATCACTTCTAGTTTGTTTCTTTTAACAAACTGTCATAGTTTTGGTGGAGAGTCAAGACAGAAACAGATACTTCAGTAAACTTCCTCCACCTAAAGAAAAGCTGAAATCCTTCTAATACAGTTAAAGATATTTTATTTTTACTTTATTTAGTTCATAAGCTCCTAAAAAACTTTATGGGAAGAATAGCTATCAAGTGACTGACATGTCCACCTCATAAGCACTTCAGGTCTTCACACAGATAGATGTTTGAAATAATATCATATAACATAGAAATATAATTGTATTGCTTCCTATCATTGAACAAAACAAAAGCTCTTTTTACAAAATTCTTTTTAAAAATGGCTTTTCTAACATTGCTTTTTTTGTTTGTTTTCCTTTTGTTGCTGTTGTTTTTAAACGAGGGAAACCTGTTCTGGGTCCTACCACAATGTGTCTATAGCTAAGGCTTCAGTCATTGTAAATAATATGTTAAGGTTTTTTTACATCATACCTTTTACATTTGACATATTTATTTTGCAACACTAGAACAACTTCTTTAAAAAGTTATAGTTTTATGTACACACTGTACACAGACTTGCTAAATATTAAAACAAAAATTAAAAATATCCAGCTTTGGTCAAATATTAACAATGAATTGAAGAGAATATGTAAAAACAATCATGAAAATATTCTTGAGATGTTATAAAGGATGCGCTACTGGCCATAAAGCATTTTTAAATATGATTTTATTAAAAATAATATTGCATGGGATATTTACAGAAAAACATGCTGATCAGTAAGCCAGTGTTTCAAACATCTGATTCTTTCTGCAGAATTTTTATGAGGGGTGGATGCCTCTGGAAGATTTTTCAGATGCTCAGAAGACCTTCCCTCACCCTGAGTGTCCAGGATCTCTGTATCACAGGTGATTTTTTCCCCCAGTAACATCATCTACTTGCCACAGTCATGAGTCTCCACTTACAGCAGTGGGTTAATGCCATATATACCCCAGTGTGGCAACTGTTAAGTATTTCCTAGTAATCACTAGACACTTTTTTTGTAGTTCCACTTAAATAAGGTCATCTTCAGAAGCCTTTTACACAAGATCAAGCTACCTGAGGAGCTTGACCTAAGATAACATTTAGCCACAAATAGAAACTATTAAACTAGGTCTGAGAAGATCAGATAAGATCTTCTGTTTGTAGTGAAAGGAAAGTCAGTAAGAGGTCAGATTTACACTACCTCTTGGCTGGCTTACCCCTCTCAACCAATTAAGTGAAATCCCACTGAAAAAGATTAAATTTACCTGATGTTATGCTTGCAAAACTGTAAATTTGCAAAGTGGTTATTTGACTGGAAGGGGAAAAAACATTGAATAAACCACACCAGGGAGTTTTGCTACTCAGGAACATCACACTTGGAATTATTTAGAAAAGTAGGCATTTAATACAACAAAATCAGCACTTCTGCACTGGTGCAAATCCATGGCACAGTTATCTGCAGAACCAGTAAGGAATCTTATTGTTTTTCTTCAACAGAAGCAACTTCAAGAAGTGTTTCAAATGAGGGAGCATCATAGAATTGGTGTGCTTTCCTACCAACAAACTGCAAAATTCCAGTTTATTTGTATGGGAGTCAGCGGTGTCTGCCTAAGGTTTAAATCAATTTCTGAGGGTAAAGAGAGTTTCCCCAGCACATCAGGTCCCCTTTATTACTCTAATCAGTTCCAGCTGTAACAGAGTTTAAACAATACCAATTTCTGAAGAATCCAGGCATGAGATTTAAACATCTGGCACGAGTAGTTAAGTGACATACACCGCTTTTCCCAAGAAACATCTGAAGAAAACCAACCAAACAAACAATGGAAAAAAACCATCATTAATTCTTGTGGTTAAGGTTGTGTAATTGTTCAGCATAGTATGAATTAATATATATTTAAAAAAGGTAAATCCTGATAATGCTAGAGGGCTAGACAGTGGAATTCTAATTAGGACTAAACAGTTTTGGGGTTGAATAATGTTTCTCGTAAAAATGTGGTTTATGGTCAATAAAAATCACTTATAAGTTCACTCCAAATTAAGCAAATAACAAGAGAAAATTAAAAATTAGAACATTTTATTCTGATCTTATTAAAATATATTTAAAGTATCTGAAAAATTTACACCAGTTTGATGTAAAATAAGAAAGCAATAAGAAGAAAGAAGTAATGAAAACATTTTCAAAGTAATTGGCTTACATTAAGTTACTTAGAGAGAAAAAAGACAAGATGTCACTTTGACCAGTTACACTGTCCTTTTTTTTTTTTGTAGATTTTTCTGGCTAACAAACAAAAGTATAAGCCCTTTGTATAACTTTTATCCCAATGCAGCTTTTAGACCAGTGGGTACTTTTCCCTTATTAGGCAGTCCTATAAGCAGCAGCACTAATAAATCTGGAAGTCGATTAATCTGAACGTTACATCTCTGCGTGCAACTCCAATCTAGCACTCCTAGCTGTCCTTTTCCTAATGTTGGGAATTTAACCTAACAGCATCTTCAGTTGCAGCGTTTATTCCCTAACATACTTTTTCTTCCTCCGCCGTAACTTGTTTACATTGCAATGCTCCCTGCTTACCCGCTTAGAAAGTCACAGCACATGTCCATGGCTAACCTGAGGGATGGCCTTGCAGACTTTCAACTCCCAGCAGGATAATCAGTACACACAAGGGGATCAGGGAATTTTTGAGTCCAGACTGAATATTTCAGCTTAGCGAGGGCACTTACTCTAACTCTCGGTTTTCCCCCACCCCAATTTTCCCTCTCATGGACAAACTCTTACTCCCTTATTCCCCTTGTGAAATTGCTTCTAAAAAGGAGATGGAGGCAAGAACATTACATGAGATTAATGGCATCTGATATAATAGACTCACATCTGTGTGACAAATTATTAGAGAATTTCAGTTTGCAAAACACCACATATCAAAATGTCAAAATGCACAGATGATAAACGGTATTAGAAACAAAATTAAACCAAAGTAACATACTACTTTGCAACACACTTCCCAAAAGTGACTGAGTGACAGAACAAAAATTCATTACATAGGTTGTTCAACATGTACGGCTGCTCAGTGGCAGACCTGGCAATGTATTATTCACTGAATACTTGAAATACATTATTCAGCCACACATACAGCTGTTGAAGAGTGAAAAGAAAAAGAAAAAAACAAACCACAAAAAACCCCAAACCAATGGTTTCTAAACATATTATTTAAATGAAAACCAGATATTTCTGGTTTTCATAACATATTCAGCAAATATTCTCTAACCAGCTTTCCTATATATGCAGATATTTATTTATATACCAGATACATATGCTTTTTATTTCCTAATAAGAATCCTCAGAAACCAACTTTCCATTTAATCAGTCAGGTTACTTAATATCAAAAGAATATTAATTTATGTATTCCATTTTGAAAACAAAACAAAAAACCCACACCAAAAAAAACCCCAACCAACCGATCAACCAACAAAACCAAACACAAACCACAGAAGTCAAACAGAACTTTTTGACTGGTTAGGACACAGGTGAATCTAAACAGAAACAACCTTAATGTTGTGCAAGCACTATTAATGATAGCCAAAACACCAGTGTATTTTCAACGCTATTTTAGCCACAAATCCAGAACAACACAATGCCATTCTGGCTGCTATGAGGAAAGTTGTCTTGCACCTGGCCACAGAGTGAGTTCTCGGTTTATGTATTTGAATCCAGCTATCTCCTGATGAAGACTAAGGTTAGTGCAAAACCCATGTTAACATATTAAAACAAATATCACAACAATAAGAGGCAAATAACAAAGTTAAAATGCTGATGGTCCATTGATCTTACAGCTCTGACTTTTAATCAACTACCTGATGGTTTTGTAACGCTCAAGACCACAAAGGAAGCATTTAGAGAAATCAAACACTACACATCTGAAACAAAAGAAAAAAATGCAGAACCCTTTAGACTTACATTTTTCTTTCTACAGGACTACTCCAGACCTACTTAGTCCTTATTTTGTCATTTTAGCAGCAGGGACAAGAATTAAAACTCACTCAAGCAATTTAAACCCCCAGGTGATACCAGGACTTAGGTTACTGCTAGAAAGATTCCTTTGAGCTTCACCTCCACCACAGATGTGCTGAGCACTACTTTGATGCAGGTGATTTCAATAATATTCTGACCTGAATGTAGTCTATGAGAGTTTTACCACTGGTTTCAGCACAGCCAGGATTTCATGCAGTGAGTTAGTATAATTTAGATTAGTCTTGTAACTTGCTCAGAAGCTGATTCAAAATACAGTGAAGTCTGTACAGGGAGCTGTAGTGAATCAAGTTTAATTCAATTAATTAATTGTATTTAATAGTGTTCAATTTTAATGAAAGACGATCAGATTTTTATGTTTTTCTTGGAGGCAAAACCTATTTCACTCTAGAAGCTGAATTATGCCAAGTTTGATTATATGAGATACCTTTTAGCTCTTTGTATATAAATTTATGGTAAGGTGTTAGTTTTTTTTAAGAGTGCTTTCATTTTTCCATGTATTAAAAAAAAAAACCAAACCACCAGACCCAATTACTAAGTTATGGAAACTTAGTTGGGTTAAGTTGGTAGGATTTCCAAGACTTCTGCATTCCTATACTGATAAGGCAGCTGAAGCATAAACACTTTTAAGTGATCGTGCAATATTTGCCCTTTGTTAGTCGGATGTCCCTTACAGGTGTAATATACATTTTATTAAAGTTCTGCAGATCAGCAGCAATTAGCTACCTCACATGTGGGTGGACAATCCGGTTTTCAGTTATTGGACTCTAGAATGGATATTGCATTGTTCCAACTTTCCTATTGTATTCCTGTGCATAGAAATTTCTTCTCTGTCTTTTCTTTTTGGAGCTACTGTATATTAAACCTTTTGGCTGATCATGTCAGAAAACAGAATATTCTGACGGCTTTCTGAAAATATATTTTCTATAACTATGCTGTTATGGAAGCCATGCTATAAACTAAGATTAAATGCTTCTCATTTAAAACCACCTGATACTAAAACACTCTCAGCTAAAAAGAAAATAATTTTGTTGTGTTCCACAGAAAAGGCTGTTATTGGGCAGTGTGACTTAGGTCCTTCGAGCAACCTAATAAGGGCATTTAGGAGACAACAGCTTTATATCACCGGCATATAATAAGAACCGAAAGTTCTCCCAAATCAGAAATACCCTTCTGTTGATTTCTATGCCTCTTCCTGTGCAAGTCCAGAAACAGAATTTGTCATTAGTCCTTCAGGACTGGGGATATCAAAGTACAAGTATTGTCTTAGTGTACAGAATTCTGCTTTCCCTTTTCCCTGTGCGTATTCATAAGCACAGGAGACCTCAATACCTTCTGGAGGTTTTGTGGCCGTGCTGTGCTGTAAGTGTTAAGCAACAATAAAGATGATAATATCAGCTATGTACTCTTTAAACATCCACCATATAGTTAACTCAGAATGTAAATCAGCCGTGTAAAATAAAATAATCTTTTATGGTTAATAAAACATGTGAATATGATAATTTATTAGTGTGGAGAAAGGCAGAATATAAATTTCACAGAGAAAAAAGTCAGATTTATTTTCAGATTGGAAGTGAACAAATGGGTTTGATTTTTCTCTGCTCATCTAAATTGATGTTTCTCTTCCTGAACTGTACAAAAATAAGTTAACATCTGAGTCAACAAACTTTCAAATTGCTCATAGAACTTGTTATTTTATTTCAGACCCTGGAAACATTATGGTTGATGGTCCTTGGGCATTTTCACTTGCCTTCAGCATTTAAAATGGTTTTCACCGTTTCAAGAGGTTATTACTCTGTCCACAGAGGCCTCCTCTGATCTTTGTCACTACTGGATTTTACTTCCCACTTGAAGACCAATTGGCCTAGGAAGGTGTTTTCCAAAGGAATGGATAAGTCTTATGCAGTCTCATTTGGAAAGACCTGTGTCAGAAGAACAGGAAGAGAGTGAGCATCTCCGGTGTTGTTTTCTTCAACTCACAAAAAACAACATTGTTTAGCAGGAGAAAGTTATTCCCTTCATCTGCCACTAAAACATATCCAATAGATGTATTTCTAGCATGAGCCACTAATTTCCTTGCACAAAAGCACTGAAAAATCAGACAGCTTCCAAATGCAAAATGCTACAGTATGAAGAAAGAAATTACCAGAGCTGGATAGCTACTTTTTACAAAGCTTCATTTGCCCGACAATGAAAAAGGCGAAAAGGGGGCCAAACTTATCACTATTAAATAACATACATATAGTAGAAATTAACTTTGACTAGTTTACTAGCTTAGACACAATATGTCGTGGGAATGGCTACTGAGTTTAATGAATATTATCCTTTTGTCACATTTTATAGTAATACACTTAAGAAATAACAATGCTTTATTTTTTTTTTTAACAAGGATGGAAATACTACCCAGTCTATAGAAAAATAGTTGTTATTGTAATGACGTAAATTCAAAAATGTATTTTTAATGTTTCTGCATTCACATATCCACATTTTCTAAAATGTAACAGAAAGAAGCAGTAGGAGATAGTGCTTCCTAAAGCAGGCTTATCTGAAGTTCAAAATAACTTGAGAATTTGGGTAGATGATTTTATTTTATTCACAATAAGTGAGTTTAAATTAATATTAAAAATAAATAATTTTGAAAATGCACAGGAAATGTTGAAATGGTCTTGCATGAAGTACATCCATTATTTTGTCATGTACAGTAACAATTATATAATTACAATCTTAATTTGGCAAAATGGATTTAATAAGAACGGATTCAAATATGATTAAAATTGTGGCAAGTTAACTGCAACCATGTGTCTAAGTGCTTTCCCAAGATGGTAACTAATGTAACACAGACTAGCTTGTGCTCCTTGCATCTACTTATTACCTTTTATTACTTTGCGAATAGGTTTTTCTTAATATAACTTAAAGATGGATAGAAACATTCCCATCAATAAAAAAATGGAAAATACAATAATTCACAGTACTTTATGTTTTAAAATCTATCATTTACATATTAAAATTTATGTATAAACATTTTCTTAATGTGCAAACATTAAATGGATTCTCCCATTAATTATATCTCCATAATGAAGCAGACATGAAAAATATTATTGATATTACCCAAAAGAGTATGCAAGGTTTCTTGAAAGATTTACTTTGTTAAGCCCTGCGATAGACTGTAATTAGATCCAAATCTCAGAAATTACTCAGGCAGCTAGCTGTCAGTAAAATAAGTGTGAGATAGTTGCCTGAAAAAGGAGCTGAAAGTTTTAATACCATCATGTCTCTGACCCTTAATCTCTATGGGAAAGTTCATCTAAAAATTACACATTCAGTTTAATCTAATTACAAAGGCTCCCTTTTTACACATAATAAAAAGGTAGATGAAGTGACTTCCTTATTGGAATTTCTATCTGCTGACCTCAGGAAAAGGAAAAAAATATTCTAATTAGTCTATTAACTTTGAATAGTTTTGGTTAAAGGTGAGGTGAATCTCACCCACAGTGCTTTATTTTTCTATCTTTAACCAAGGATAGTAAGACAGGGTTTCTGTGCGTGGCAGTCAGGTGTGGAGGAATCATTGCCTGAGCTGAGGAGGGGTCAGTCTGCCTACGCTTCCGATATTGGTCAAGGGGCAGGGTGACACTTCCATACATCACAGCAGCATTCTTCTCTATGGATGTAGATGTGTTTAGAAAATGTGTGACATCCATATACATTCTCACATGCTGAAAGTAGAAAAGGTTTTATCCTTTTCCAGCATTTTCCAGGATTCCCAAACTGCTGCATGAACAAAATTTTCTAGGATACTCCACCTGTGGAGGACACAGATAAAAACATTGGTCTCCAGAATACTAAATGGAAAGGACCCAGCTTCTCCCCTCTCGAGTCCTCTCTGGTCCTGAGCTCATGCTCAAGGAGTCAGAGCAAAAGGAGCATGACCCCTATAAAATCTGTGATTCCCTGTAATTCTGCCCTTATAGGAACCATGTGCTGTGATCATTTTTAGTGGATCCTGTGCAACTTATCAGAAAAATATAGCAGCTGTTTTGCAGGTTCTGACTATATATTCTGGCTCTCCATTTTATGACCAATTTGCTTCTTCATGAGACTTTCCCTTAAAAATGTTTTTCTTCTAAATTCTGGTTAACTTCCAATTCCTAGGATCTCCAAACCCACAGGTGTAACAATGCAAAATGCAATTAAAACTTTTCAGAGGTTAATGATTATAAATATTAATAGGCTTTAAAGGAGATTTTATTACATATGAAATTGTTCTTAAATTGAAATAATGTGCAATTCTCAAATTAAACAAACAAACAAGCAAAACAAAACACATTCTACTTTGCAAATCCAGTACACAGCCAAAAAGAACTGAAATTAATCCAAGAAAATAGAGATCTGTTTTATTTTGAACACTGATTAAACTTCAATCTAAAATATCATGGATTTTGTTTCTGGTCATTTAAACATAACAAAGAAATATGAACTTTTGTAATTGCTGTTTTGTTTGTTTCAAATACATTGCCAGTTGAGCTTGAGATGCTTGCCTTCCCTTTTTAGCATTATATTTAAGAACTGAAAGCTGACCAAAATCAAAACAAACTTGGTCTTCCTTCTTTTCCTCCATCATATACATTTGGGTGTTCTTATAGATCATGGTTCTAAGCAAAATGCAATGGAGTCATTATTTAATCAATCCCTGTTGAAGAGCTCCTTTTACTTTCTGTTGTCATAATAGATCACATTTAATTTCCTTCCTTCAGCAGTTTGAAGGTCAGCAGTGCAAAATGATGATTCCAGAGACAAAACTGTTTGAAAGCAAGTTCTGATAGGGATTTATCCAAAGAAATATGTGTTTTCCCTCTACAGAACACTTGAGATGCTGTTGAGACTCACTAGCACAGAACTGAATAACTAAGAAGAATGAGATTGAAAATTAGGAGTTCTTTAAAAGTACCAAATTAGATGCCTATTAAGCCACTATTCAAAGAAATATAGAATACCAAGACTAAAATTCCATCTTCATTCCACAGAAGAACTCAGAAATAAAAAGTAACAAAGAACAAATTAAAAAAAACCCAGGACCTAGCATTTTATTTATATTGATTTTTGTCTACGAAGTAGACAAAAGAACAGAAAAATACACCACTGGCAGGGCAAGAAAAAGGACTTAAAGAGGAGCACTATTCTCACAATTGTATGTTGTGTGAACCCATAGCTAGATGGAAATAAAAATATTTTTAATGGGGATAACAGAATGATAGGATTCTTTAATAAACATATATTTTCTGTCTTCTTAATCACTGAGGATGATTTAATACTTTTCGGCTCATTATTAACCAAAGAGAATGTTAAATACTATTTATAAGGAAAAAAAATGGCTTTGTATCCACAAGCTTTTTAGTCAGCAAATATAAATAATTTTATCTCCAAAGACATAAAAGTACCATCTAAGGTACTTGTTTATCTCTCAGAAATACTAGAGAAATTTCTGAAAAGTAGAACACTATCTTTAATGCTGTTCAAAAGAGGTAGGAAGGATGATTTTCTTACTGTAAGAGAAAACATTGATAAGTGATTAATCTGATTAATTCCAGCCATGAACTTGAGGAGAAGATTTTTTGTTTTGTTGCATTTTTTGGTAAAGTTAACGTGAAGAATTAGTCCCTTTTCTGACCCTCCACTTCTTGTCCCACTTACTGTTTTCTTTCTATTTGTTTAACCGTCCTCCTTTCACTTGTTTGTGAGGCTGGTCCTTGTGAACTGTATCAATGATATAAGTGAAGCTTAGAAATATTTCTAATTTTTTGGAAGCCAGGATGTAATGAAAAACACAATCTCAGTGCCACTTGATGCTTCATTTAGCGGCACCAGATGGATTAATATAGCATTAATGTCCATGTTAAAGAATTAAAAATTGACTGACAAATCACGCAAAAAGCTTTTAAACGGAGAAATCAAAAGGCCTCCTTCCACTCTCTGCATTTTTAGTTGAGCTTTGTGGATCTGATATCTTTTTTTTCCTGTGGTGATCTGGATGTATATGATTAATAACCAAACAAAGGTAAATTGGAAATAATTAAGAGGGTATGGCAGGTATATAAGATGTAGCTTCATACAGAGATAGATGCTGTCCTGGGAAGCAATTACTCTGGAAAGGATTTAAGGGCTGTGAGGATTAGGCAGTAACTAACAAGAGTCCCCAGTGGAATAAGGCTGCACAAAGGGCTAGAGATGGATGGATATACAAACCAAGTAATGAGAGGGATGGAGGAATGATTTTACCTCAGTCTGTGGCATCAGTAAGACAGATGATGTAACACTACACACCATTCTTTGATCCCCATAAGTAGCAACTATTGAGTAACAACCGTAGGAACATTTCAGGGCCTGGGGGAAAAAAGCTTGTTTAGTGAGTGACTGGAAAATCTCAGTCTGCATAATTTCTAACAAAAAAAATAATTGTAACATTATTGTATAATTATCTGTACAAATGCACACACAGAGACAAAATTAATGGATATTAATGAGCTCTTTAACCTACACAACAAACGTAATTTATAAATTATTAACTAAAATACATAACAGTGATGGCAACTAACCAGTGAAAGGTCTGGAACCTTCATCTTTCAATAGCTTCATAATCAGACAAGGTCTTCCTGAAATGTATGCTTTAATAAAACATGTACTATTGAATTTCAGGTAAAACTGACATTCAATGGCCTAAGCATACAAGAGTAAGAGAAAAGCAGTCCAGATCATCTCATGTTCTTTTCTGCCCTTAACCACTATGAACCTGAACACCTTTACACATTCAGAATATTTTACCAGTTAACATGGACTTTCTTAGAAGATGCTTGCCTTAAAAAAAATAGGTAGAATATGCACTGTAGTTAACTGAATAGCATGAGGTAGTATGAGGGTCATGATGACAGGCCTAACAGGTATTTTCTGGGGAAAATGTAGGCATCAGTGAAAATATGTGTTAAGAAATGCGTAAAACTCTTCAGCAGTGAGGGGCGTGATCCACTGAGAAGGCAATTTCCTTCTCAGAGCTCCCTGGGGCCACAGGAGGTTGGGGCCGCACAGGCTCCATGCCATCTCTTGCCCACCTTAGGGAAGAAGGATCCCTAGGCTTTGTGCCTCTCCCACACCATCTGCCTCCCACCAGCACTCACACAACATATAAGGAAAACAGGTCCAAGAATTTCATGCTACACTTGTCAATTTTGAACTGACAAACATTTTGATTTCATATATATTAGAAGTCAAGTCCAAATAATCTGCAGACACCAACCTCATCCATCTTGGAACATAAAACTCCCTTTGAACCCATTATTTAGGAAAAAGTCTTCTCTTTTCCCTGTATTTCTCTTGGCTCTTCCCAAAGAAGCTCCAAACCTTCTTCGGCATTATAAGCTGAGATGCAGCCTGCTGTTTCCCCAGTACGGAGGCCTGGCACAATGGCTTGTGGAGAAAAGCTATGAACCTGATTGATGAAAAACATTGATTTAAAAATAGTTCCAACTTTTTTTTTGCTGCACATTTTAAATACTATTTTTCATTCAGATAATTTCTGTGAACTTCTCCATGCTACAGTTCAGGGACCAGTTTTTTGTACATGTGAAATGGGTGGGCACAGTGTGGAATGGGACGGAAGGGCAGCCTGACGTGGAGCAGAGAGCTGCAGAGGACTTCCTACATTGGTCTTCCTGCTGAAATCATGTACTAAGGAATGATTGACTCAGAATCAGGAAAAAAAGGTAAATTAATTGATACCTGCTGTAAGATTTATTTTAAAAGCCATGGCCCAGTGATTCTACTATTTTTCCAACAAAAACAACTGGAAGCAATGCAGCTAAAATGTTCACTGTAGAAGCACTATGGAGTTCCAGTCCTTGAGATAGAGAACAATTCATGAAATGAGGGTAATAATACATAAAACCCAGGACTGAGGCACATACAAATCATACAGAAGAAAGGTAAACATTGCTATGGGTTTTTTTAATTTCTTTCTCCTTTCCTTTCTGTTAAGATGTTTTTCAGAGGTGTTTTAGAATTTAGGCTTTTGCATCCATACTCCACCTTTCCCCAAATTAGCATTAGTGTTGTGCTTCATGACCAGCACTAAGTTTCTATTGCCATGTTATATATTTCCTTCTGTTTCTTTTAACCATTTTTTTTTACTTTTTTTATTTTTAAAAAAACTTGCAACTTGCCTTCACTTCTCAGTGGTGTCCTGTGCTTGTTTTCTTTAGCAAGTACAACAGAAATTGTTACCAGACCTCCTCTCCTATATTACATATGCATCACTCATATGAACATTATCCTTTGCTCGATATACAGAGTTATTCAGCCTCCAGACAGAGACAAAACAGAACAGAAAACAGTCTGCTAAATTCTGTGAGAGATCTTTTCCTTTTCCCTACTTACCCACAGCTCTAGAATAACTACATCTTTGTGCTTGAAATACTAGTGTTGCTGTCTCTGCATGGAAGGAGTCAGACTCCTTTCCAAGGCAACAGGAGAACTGATGCAAGTTAGGCAATGCATTTGGATTATGTAGTCTCCTCTTTCCAGCTGTACCATATCCAGTCTGTTCACTACGGCCGCCGAGATGAATTACTGAAGAGTGGCACCACACACCTCTGCCTTGCTCCAGCTCTGGCATTCACAAGTCTTTCCTTACTAATTCACTAACCAAGCAGATCTACCAAGTTATGCCACTAAGTAAATTTTCCAATGGGGTAATTAAATTAGCTCATAGAGAGGTCCCACGAGCATGAGAACGAGTACAAAGTAATCATCACCTGTGCGTAGCTGGGATGAAAGGTGGCCTAACCAGGACCCTCCCTTCCAGGAGCTACAAGAGGAAAATTGTCACACTGCATCTCAGTGAGTTATATCCTGAACAAGATTGATTTAAACACAATTCCTACATCCCTTTGGTTTTGCTGCAATTTTAAGTGGTACTTTTTATTCAGATCATTTGAGTGATCTGAAATGATCACTGAATCATAACAGGAGTGGTGTAAGCAGATTCCATTCCCTACTGCTCTTGCCATCATCACCTCAATTAAAAAGTACAACCACTTGTTTAGCCATGAAATGAGAAATGGACCTGGATTAAAAATAATCCATCATAAATTTAGAAAATTGGTACTTTTAATTGATTCTTTTCTTTGGTAGGGAAGAGAAGGGTTATTGATAAAGGGTCTGTAAGAAAATAAAAACAAGGATGTATAAAATAGGTTTGTATAATTGTAGCCCTTTTACTGTCAATTACACTTTGGACTGATCTCAATGGTTTTAGAGACATTTGGGGGAGAAAGGGAGGCAGAGGTGCCCAAAGGTGAATTTTTGTCATTTTAACAATGAGAAGACGATTAGAGCTTAAAGCAAGGTTTCTCTTCCTGGTGTAATATGCAATAAAAATCACCTAAAAGTTTGTTCTGTCCTGAAGTTATAGACATGGAGACAAGAAATATACCCAAGTCAGATTTCTTAAAACTAAGATGGTATTCACATCATATGTTCTTTTGTTGTTAATAAATAACGTAAATAAAAATCCTTGGCTGACTTTTGAAAACCAGAGATTAATGACTAAAATAACTTTCAGTATATCCATCCATGATTAAAAATTTAGAAAAGTAAACACGGAGCCAACACTGTTTTAATTAATTCTGGTAGCATTTTTTCCAATTTCTGGTTGTAACTGGGATATGTATGCATGTGGATATCTGTGTGTATGAGAAGAAGAAACTCAGATACAGTCACTTTACATTACCCTGTGAGCTGTGAAACAATATTTCCTGCTAAGGATTAATGCTTTATGCCTATAGCAGACCTCCAAGAGCTCCATATGCCAAGAGGACACTAACTGACCAAAGGACAGGTCTTATCAGCCACCTGCTCATTTTTCAATTGTTATTTCCTACCTTCAATTGATTAAAAAAAGCTACAGTTTTGTCTTAAAATGACTCTTAATTTACCTTGCTTAGAACAGGCAGGAACCTAAAAACCTGATGGTCACATCAGTAACCCTGTGATTCAGCTGACTGTTAAAGAAAGAAACCACAATGTGTTTTGCTTCGGCTGAACAGTCAAAATAATGAAAGACAATTATAAAAACTGACAGATAAAACCAATAAATTGTGGAAGTAATAAAATTGTCACAAGGGAAAGACAAGATGGAAGATTTAATGAGACAGAATGGACAAGTAAGTAAATTATTTATTTGAAGTCTCCATTCAGACATGACGTGCTTCACTATCTTCCATTAAGCCTTGAATGCAAGCATAGGCCTGACCTGCTGTGCTGGGTGTTCTCACTGTTCTATTTTCTTCCCTAAATGCATGACATTTATTGCAGACTAATCATGAATAGTTGTTTTACTGATAATTTATTGTCTTCATAGTGTGGCCCAATACTGTAAGACTCAGCCTATGCCCAACAGATGATTAGCAGGTGAAAAAAATTCTCTGTAAAGAATGTTAAAGGGATTTTATTCCTGCATAGAGATCAGAGGCCTTCAAACACCTGATGAGCTTATAGTCAGAAGATATGAAACTAGATTTCTACTCTTTTCACCCAAATTATTTACTCTGGGTAAAAATATATCCAGCTGGATTTGATGGGCCAAATACATGCCAGAAGCTCAAAGAACATAGGCAAGCATATAAGTGGCTTATAAGTGAGTTTCTGAGAAGTCACAGAATATAGATGTTCTTGGCATTCTTGGATGGCAAGATGGATAGAGATTGATACTGTAGATGTAATGAAAGCAGTGGTCTTCAGGCTCTGTTTCCATTTCATTTGGTTCAGATACCTGGCGGGCAGCCTTTCATTAACAAAAGGCTGGAGTGATCAGCTAGGCTTTAGTATGTTCTGTTGACTGAAGAACTAACTTTTTTGCCATTTTATATTTCCAAGTGCTAGCATGCTTTTTTTTTTTTTTTTTCATCTAGCCTACTGAGGTATGAGAAAGGAAAGGTGGCAAATTATGTTACAGGCAGGAAATCATTTAAATGAGTTATAACTCATTGCATGCTGAGTGTTCCAGTCATCTAGATTGAGGGGACAAGCCAGAGAGAAATTTGCCACTTCGTTCTGTTTCACTTGATGATTGCCTGACTTTTCTTTCTAGCTCCAGGAGCTACATCTGTGAGACATTTTGCCAGTGGTTTGAAGGGTGGTTGGGAGCATGAAATCTACTGAGTAGACTGAATCCCCATTTCCAGTATTTCACAGAAAACTAGTGACCATTTTATTTCTGCAGTGCTTCTTGTCACAATGTCTTTGCCTAGAACACCTTTATGAATTAAAGTAATTCTAAGCAATTTCTTTAGCCCAGAAGCATGGTGAACTGCCAACACAGAATACATCACAAATTTTACATAGCATGTTGCTAGTCTTTCGTGAACCAACTCTCAAATCAATTACGTCTGCTGGCAAGGAAGCCTTAACGCTCTAAATAATTTAAAGTGCAAACGGTGTTGCATACAATTCCTTTCATCAGCAGCAAGATTGATTTCACCTTGTAGTATCTCTGCCCTACAGAAATGGTCTTTTTTAGTTAAGTTTTCAAAGTTATCACAATAAAGCAGTAAAGTCTGCAGCATGTAACAGAAGTTACATCTGTTCTTCTCAGATCGGATAGGCAGTCATTAGTCAAAGTAAAAAATTACTGAAAAGACAACATTAAACACTCTTTTCCATTTTCTGTTAGAGACTTGCAAGAGGAGTTTATACAAAATCCTTCATTTTAAACATTGATGAAGTTTAGTACTTATTCAGGATGACGTTCAGAAGGAAAAGTAGTTTATTTAAGAGTACATGTAGAGCTTAGTCACAATAAATTCATTCCATTTCCTTCTGTTAATATGCTTGCCCAAGGATCCTAAGCAAAGTTGATATGCCAGACAGATTTGTATTGGTCAGTTATATAGCTCTGCCTTTTTTGAACTTAAGGGAGGACTGTCAGTTCTTTATCTGAACCAAGTGGCTAGTAAACTCAGGATGGTTTTACTTTTAATGGTTATGAAAACATTCTCCATTCTCCTTTCTCCATCCCAGATCTATATATCAGAAAACACCTCAAACTAAGAATGCCTTTGCCAGTGTAGTTTCCCCATTGCTGTACTTGGTGCTTGAGTGTGAGGAAAGAGAAGTTCCAGAGCTACTAGGGGTTTATATAGCATGTCCTTTAGATCAAGTCAGCTTTCTCTGTCTACTTTGACAGCATACTGCCCTAATAGGGGATCTGCTTCCTAGAACTAATCTGATCAGATTTGAGGAAAAATCACATTCTTCTTTAATATGTGCTAAAAAATGCTGCTTTTTATTAAACCCATAAAAATTGAACTAGCTTTTCAGTTACAGAATATGCATTTGGTTTCAGCAAATAAAGGACAAACATGAAAAAAAAAAAAAGAATAGTTTACCCACTTAGCTTTAGGATTACAGTCAAGGGCACTGTAGTAAAGTACACATTTCTCTGCTTTTGGAATAGCCTTTGAAAGCTGAATGGTGAATATGTTTTACAAACATGTCCTGGGAGTCCAGAAAGAAAGAGATTTCATTAAAATTGAATCTGTATGGCTACCTATTCCATTACTAGATCAGAAGGGCTGATATTTTGTATGCATAGATTTTTTCAGTATTAGGGGTGTTTTTGCAAACCTTGCAGATGTAAAAGGAAGTCCTTGGACAAAGTCAGACAGGAATTCTAACAGAGAACCTCATTTGCACTATGTATAGTGGTCTTTACTTCTAGACCAGTTTGCCTACAGAATACCATAATTAGAATCAAATCTGAGGTATCCCATTGTGGATGACAATCTTTCCATTGACTTCAGTCTTTGAATCAGCGTCTTTTTCAGTAACTTAACAGTAGTTCAAAAGAATAAAAACCTGAATGTTTCAAAAAACACTCCCAAACTAAAGGGATTTATTCAGTCACTTTCATCAGGCCTTCTATTTTATTTTCCTACTTACCTTCTATTTTACCTTATGTCGTTCAGATCCCATGCTGCAGCATCCACAGTACTCTTTTTAGGCTTAAAACACCTGAAAAATGAAATGAGAAAAAACAAAGCTGATTTTTATTCTGTGCATACTGACATAAAAGTCTTCTGTCCTTGATTGAAAGCCCAAAATCAAACCCTATACAAAAGCCAAATAATGAAATATATAGGAATTACACAAAACTGAACATTCAAGTAGAAGCCAATCCTTCCGTATAACCATGTATATGAAAGCCACACTGCATGTCTTCCAGCTCTACTCAGCTGAAACATTTTGTCTGAAGACATGTGACCTCTATTTGTTCACCATAACTACACAGACTTTCCCTTTATCATTCTGCAGAACGGGACAAAACAGAGCATTTTTCAGCAGCAGAAAAGATGACACTCTGCACGCCTGAGGTTTTGAATTTTGTATACATAGAAAGACTGCTTAGATCAATGCTCTGCTCTGCTGCCATAGCAAATCAGAGTGTAAGTTAGAATCAAACTTCATATTCAAATATGATTTTAGCAATTGGGCTAATCCTTGGGATTGCAGGAGGAGATATTCATATTTGGTGCAAAGGCGGAGCCTCATAAAATTATCGCTACTCTCTCTTGTTTTTCTGAAACAAGGAAGAGTGCAAGAACATAAAATGAGCCAGCTGAGCTTCCTGCCCAGCCCTGGGTACTCTGTTTTAAATAAAACACCTGTCAGCGTCTTTGTCAGTGTGCAAGGGAAATATACTATCTGAAAGATGACTGCATGTTTTCAGTGTGCTCATAATCTAAGTCTGAGAAGCTTACTTATTTCAGAGGATTTTCATTAAAATCAGGACCATTTCAATCCTGTCCCAGAGAGGTTGACAGATGCGTAGCTGTTTCCAGAAATTGGATTTTAAATGTTTGTTAGTGCAAAGATTGTGATGTTGGAAAAGGCTGCAATGAATTAATCCCAGTTTTAGAGAGGAAAAAAAAAAAAAGCTTTGGAAGGTATTTTATTTACATTTTTGGTTCTAACTCTACAAACACACTAAAAAAATTCCTTACTCTCATTATTGTCTTAATTTCTTTATTTATTTTTCTCATTCAAAGCAGATAATATTTCTGCTTAGAAAGCAAGGCCAGAAATTAGCACAATAGTAATATATGTATGACACATCTGGAAGGCATAACTCTACCTGTATTAACTGAGGATGCCTATGAAATTAACCAATAACATTTTTATTTCATGGGCAATACCTCTTTACCTCTAGTTCATAGTTGAGTCCTCTGAGAGAATTACCTCTTGCAGAGAAAAACCTACAAATACACTTGTAGACTACAGTTTTTGCATGCCTGGTCTGTTCACTGCTTATCACAAGATGCATACCTTGAATTTAGCACAATAACAGAATTGCCATTGCTGTTTTGGTTTACTCTGTTATGTAATGAGATTTCAATAACTAAGCAGAATTTGAGTTGTGTAATGGAGAACCAGAGAATGCCTTACAGCAGCTGGACTAGATGTTCGTTAGAAAGCAGTCTTATCAGGACGATACACAAGCATTTATTTGTTCACCAGTATCTTTCAGATGAGGTATAAAATGGCTTGAAAAACTCTGCTAATCAGAGGTTTTGCAAGTGACAGGTTTGCCTTTCGCTACTGGAGAAAGGCAAAACCCCCCAACCATTCTGCCATTGGAGGGGAAGAGGGAAGATGGTACCTGTTTGGGCTTGTTTGTGGGGTGTTTTGGGTTTTTTATAGCTTGCTGATAGATTCAATAAGTCAAAAACTTTTTTGATTGCATTCTGAGTCTTACTTAAATATATATTCACTGAGACAAAGGTTGTTCAAATGAAAATACTTTAAAAAATTAATGCCTAATTCCAAGCACTCAGTTCCTTTAAGGCATTAGACATTATTTTTAGGCAGTTTTATAGAAATGCAGTAGTCTCTCTCTAAGAGACTCAATTTCAAAACTTAGGTGTAAATTTTGCTCTTCTTGCTGTGACAGGATTTTTCTGTGAAGAAGCTCAGGTTTAGCTGAATAGGATTTTTTTAAAAGGTACTTAAATTCTTCAGGTGAAAAGAGTAGCTTACAGTTATTTTGTTTTGTTTTTTTTTTAAGAATAAAAAGGTGCCAAAAATCTTCTAGTGGGCAACAACCGAACTAGAAGGGGAAAACGTCCTCATTTTCATTTTGCCACTATCTTTGTAAAGTTACCCACTTCCAATCATCTCTAGCATGAATGTTTCCCGTATCCATGCAAATGCCCTCTTGTGAATCTCACTAAGCTTCTGTAATTAACTTTCTCTCACAGCAGCAAATTTGACAGACTAATTAAATGTTTTGCAAAATGGATCTTTTTTCTAATTTGAGTTGTGTTGTGTTTCAGTTTCATTGACTATTCTGACAGTGTATAAAGCAGCATTTGATTTATCTTCTTTATCTCATCCTCCTTTAATTTTATGTTCATACAAAGCATGACTTACTCACCAGTTGCATTAATTAGCAGGAATTGTATTTTCAAAATCCTATAGATTAAACTTTCTCAAAATACACAATGGATTTAGAAAGCCTTACTTGCAAATCATGGTTTGTTTCATCCTCATGAGCAGCTTTCTGGAGGTTTTACCTCCTAAGACATCATCACGATCCATAGGAATAAGATAGTGCATTATGTCATCAACTTTTACAAACAGAGGATTTTTCAAAATGACAGTTTTCAGTCAAATGCTTCTGCTTGCTTGCTTTCAGTGTAAATAGTATTGCTGTTTATGCTCCTATAACCATAACAGACACGACTAAGACAGTAAAAACTGTTCTCCTAATCTACTCTTCTGCTAATAAACAAAAGTACCTACGTTTCTTTTTAAATCTAGTACCTAACTACATGGTATACACACTACAGAGAGCCCTTCTCACACTTAACAATGCAGGAAATATGTCAGATGCAGCAGCGAACAGGAGAAACAAAATGCTTATTTGAAGAGGTAAAACCAAAACAACATAAACTATGTACATTATTAATCATTTGCTCTGGAGCTTTGCTGTTTTTACAGATACAGCCTGTGATTTTTTCACCTGGGGATTCACCTGAGGCTGTCAGAAGAAGCCTATAAATGCAAACTGACCAAATACATGTGACCTGACTTCAAATGTATTAGTAAAATCAGATTTCATGGGGAAAAGTTCCCCTTTAAATGGGAACTTTCTGTATCTTTTAAGTCAATAAACTCCCTCAGGCTAACACCACCTCTGCTGCTCAAGCTTCAGAGACAAGGAATGTGAATTACTGTGCAGATGAATAATGATTATTCACCACAATCATCTTTCCAAAAAAACAAGTAGTCTCACTGGGCAGGACATAAATATTAATAACAGCCATCATTGCAGGAATCAGTGGCAAGATCAGAGAAGTGAGAAGTATCCAGAACTTCTGTAGCAGAGTTTGCCTAAGGGGGAATGGTACTACCTTAGCCATGATGAATCTGTGTATCTAAGATAAAGGTAGAAAGTAAATCTCAGTGTTCAAAAAAAGGAGTAAATGACAAAGGTTATTGATATCATCTGGTGTAGTTTACATTTGTGGGGCAACCATTTACCTTACCACATCCTCTATTTTAGAAGTAAAATGGAGTTTTAAACAAACAGAATCAATAATCCTTTTGTTCAACTGGTTGGAGGAGAAGGCGGCCTTCAGTCGAAAAGCTAGGGTGTGTTTGTATAGCCCCTCTAATCATGCACCTTACAGCTAGGTTTAGCACAGCAAGGCACACATTGCACCTTGCACAGATTGCAGCAGAAGGAGCATAAGTAAGTGGCTGTCCATTGCCCTTCATGTCCTCCCATCACATTGTCACCTCTCCTCTAGGTTCTGGATCCTGGGGAAAATTTGGAGCACTGTCAAGCTGAAATACAAGTATGAAATTTCCTCAACCCACCACTGCACCAGATATCTCCTCCCCACTGTCCTCCTCAAAATGCTCACTAATACAAGGGTAGGCTGGGTCTTACAGGTTTTCCCACAGGAAAACAGAACACTCCAGCAGGAGCTATTACTGAATACTTAACAAACCGATTGACAAAATATTCTTCAGGGAAGTGGAAGACCCAAGTGCAAATCTTCTCTGTCTTGTCTGATCCAGGAATTTAATCCCAATTTTTTTAATCTGAATCAGTTCTAGGACTGCATCTTACCTTCCCTACACTTGGAGTTGTGTGATGTACTGTATAAATGATAAAATTCTGAATAGTTTTGGAAAAAATCAAATACTGTTTATCAAATTATTTACAATTTTAAAAATTTCCACCTCTAATCACAGAGTTAGGGTCATGCCATGTATGCATGCTAACTCCTTTAGCCCTACAAACTAATCATTTATTGTGAAAAAATATCTTTTTCAAGGCTCATTCTTTGTCAATAAATGGCAAATTCTGTCTTTATGCCATTACTAGGTACAGAAGAAAGCTGGACTTTTCTGCCTGCTCCATACTGATGACACCATTGATCTGCATATGCTGAATGCTACACTGGTTTGGAAAGTGAAATTTAAAAAGTAATACATACTGTTATACGTTCTGGGAAGAGGGATTCCAACAGAGATGTCATCAGAGAGTTAAAGTATCTCTTAAGCATCAGAAATTTATTCTAACAAGATTAAAAATGAAATGGGATAACATGAGAGAAGACCAAGTACATTTGGGTAGTAATAAGCAAAACTAAAATGTATGTGTGAGCCTGAGTAAAATTTCAGACAGCTGGAAGATCAGCCATAGTTAGCAGTATGATGTCAGGTGAGGTAGTGAGCAAAAGACACCATTATTTCTATGCCAGTTTGACAGAGTCGTAAAAGACAGTACGCTCCGATAAAAGTGGATCTGTATTTCAAGGGCACTTATGCCTCATCTTCCTGATTATCTCAGACTCTTCTGGTAGTCTGAATTAATTTCATGTCCATTACTAAGTTGGGTTTAAGCTCTGATGTGCTATTCATTTAGCTGTATCATTGTAAGAAGCTTCTGATATCAGCCAGAGTGCCTCAATGTCAGACCCAGTCATGACACTGTGTCAGCTGCAGGAAGTTACTGGAAAACATAGGATGCTTGCAGCTTTGTTGCTGATGATCCCTCTCCATGGAATAATCTTCCTGTCCTAAACTTCGTTCTGAAAATTTCATTATTTTTTTCAGGTCCTTCTAATGACTAGACAACTTTTTATCAGCTGGAATAGCATTTCATTACCAGGAGTTCAGAGGGGAAGAAGGGGAAGGGACCGCTCTCACTGAAATGAGTTTGGCATGGGTGGAGAATGCTAAATTACAGGCTGTTTTAAAATGAAAAGAAAAAAATTATATAGCAGAGTATGGGAGACCTTCAGAGCCTGTAAAACCCCTACAGCAGGAATTAGATGTTTGATAAAACTAACATGCCATTTCCTTCATGAACTTAATAACATTTTACAGTACAAAGGGATTAGTGACTAACAGTAAAAAAGTCTCAAGAGGCCTAGCAACATTAAATTATATAGTAATATGGGTATATAGGAGTAAAATGCTGTTGGAGTCGTGATATATACAGATTTCATTTTTGCACAGACAAAATGTTTCATATATGCGGTAGTCCACTAATAAATGGGGACAGCATGCCACAAAAAGCTTTCATATGGATAGAGTTCCAATAAACACTCCCCTGTGTTTAATTCGTTACTGCACCATGACTCAATACACATAGATGAGTCATAAGAGCCAGATATGTAGTAGAAGAAGGACGAATGAACACACCAAAAAAATTATAATGCATAGAAGTAATTCAAGGAGCTTAAAAAAGGCACAGTTATCATAATTGTAGTGTGCAGTAAGCGAGGTCTGAGTATTGGAATCAATTATTCTCATTTTTTCTCCTAGATATTTTCAAATGTTCCTCAACTGTTCTCAAATAAAGTAGCTACTTTACATACAACATCAGTAGTACAAATATCTGGATTTTGTACTAAGTGATATTTAATTCCACACAAGAATTCTGTACAAGAATTTCTTTATTTCTGAAGCCCTGATCCCAGCTCTTGGGGCTAAGATACTTGTTACTTCTGTATGCCAGACACTGCAGACACTCTTGCAAATAACCCACTGATACAAAATTCTTTGTGTTTATATATTACTACTGTTACTAACTTAGGGAAAATAATAAAGCAGATGTACAATATGCTTTTTTAAAATTCATTTTTATTCTCTACACAAAAGATTAAAAATAAAGTTTGGGAAGAAAAAAAGAATTAAAATGCTAGCATTTCCCAAGGGACAAAAATTCTGAGTTTCACTCAGAAATGCAAGTATTTCCAGTAGTGAACAAGGTCCTCATCCACCCTGTTGCGGTTGACTCCCTAAGAGAAGAGGGTTGGACTAGATGAGTTTCAATGGTCCTTTCCAACCTTTTTTTAAAAATTGTTATTCTACATCTTAAATGTTAGAAATATAAGCATAAATATTTGCCCAAATGGCTGTCAGCAGAAAGCCACAGTAAAATCTAACAGATAAGTAAATATTTTCTCTGTGACATACTTTTCTCCATTTACTGTCAAAAATTTTCCATAGACAGAATCAAAGGGTTTAGATTGTGGACTACAGTTTACTTATGGTTTATTTAGAAGAACTATCCCTGTTTTTTCCAGTTGGAGACCAAAGTGTGAAAAACAACTGTTAGAATAAAAATGGAAGAATGAGGGCTGAGACCTAGTACTGAGAAAGTAGATTTGAACAGATGAATCTGATAGAGAAGATACTCAAGTTAAGTGGAGGTACACTTCAAAAGCAAAGATGAATTTTAGAGAGTGAAAAAAGGGACTGAGTAGAAATTTGCATTAAAAACCTAATGCTTTTTGGAAATGTTTTGATTAGATTTAAAGGAAGCGAGATGGAAGTAAACAGTTATCAAGGCCTGAGACATTAATATTTTTCTGAGGTGGTTAGGCATTACCTACTCTTTTCTCCTTACAGTTGTCTTTTTGATTTGCTGTGAAAAGTTGAATATTGTGTAGACAATTAACCTTTCTGATGAATCTGAACTTCTGTGGTTAAAATTTATTTCTATTTTCCAAGTTTATAATGGGTAATGTTACATTTTTTTCTTCTAATTTTTATTATATTTTATACGGAACTGCGATGCACTTGCATTTCTGTAATAGTTTTGCAGATGTTAATGCCAGGATGCCAGGTATAATATAAAATAAAACATGGATTCAATACATGGGGATGGATCTGCTGTCTACTCTTACATATGTACTTGCAGTAAGCATAAAAGAGAGTTTGATTCAAATGTTTTACATTTGCGTTGAATTTTCCATAAATTCACAGAAACCCACTCGTTGACCTAGCTGGTTTTATTTCTTGTTAATCTATGGTTACTATTTCTTAATCTATGTACTATTTAAAGTGAGAAGTCATTATTGGGGTTTCTTGCAGTTCTCGTCTCCTAGCAACAGAATTTCGTCTTAAATTGACCCTTGTAATTTTCTGTGGATTGTGCAAAGCTCACATATCCTTTTTACAGAATTCCAATATATCTTAGCACTAACTCAATTTATATGTTTGTATTTTTATCAAAAGATTAATTTAGTTTCTGAATTGGCCAAGTGACTCTAGCATTAGGTGTAATAAAAATATAGCTCTTTACCACATTAGCATTTCAATAATCTATTTAAATCAAGTGGGAAAAAAAAGGGTATTCCTTTGAAAATTTACTAAAAAGTCATTAATATATAGTTACAGGATAGTCAAAATTATTGTTTCCCTGCAGTTTCACATAAGGTCAGGCCAGCTTAATTTAAGACCCTAATTCTTGGTCTAAAAGAACATCTTGCTAATATATCAACATATATACCACTAGTGCTTACAAATGCTGCAAGAAACATACTGTTCCTGGAAGAGCTTTGGAAGACCCTATTGTCAGTCATTGTGGAGCAACCTGCCAGGCATCTCTCTCTGGAATGAACACAAAGGTGTACTATGAGGGCTAAGTAGGGCTCTGCTCCCTTGCTGCATAAAATCTGATGTTTAGAAAGAAATAAATTCACAGAAAATTAAGGTGAGGAGCCTTTGACATTAAACTCTGAATTTGACATACAGAAATTTGTAACCTATGCTATGGTACAGTAAATTCCAACAGGGACTTGCTGACAGTAAGAGGTTAAAGAGTTAGGTACAAGGTGTTAGTGAGTTCAAGCTAAAAGTTACACTGGACCCTGCCCCTCCTTCACCCTGCATGAGACCCCCTGAGACATGAAACAGTACTAATTTTCAATTTTAACTGCTACTTGTGTAAAAAAAAAAAAAAAAAAGAAAAAGAAAAAGAAAAAAAGGCTGTGTGCTTCAGCACTAACCTTTGAAACGCACTTCCTGTGAGTGTCAAGAACAAGATTTACAAATTGTAGTAATACAGAGATTTACAAAATATGCAATAATTGTTACTTGAGCTAAATGCATGTAAGTTTGTGTATTCCTAACTTTCTTTCAAAATGTGTCCTATTTTTCTTTTCATCAATACTCTTTGGCTTAATAAAACATATTCTAGCTAGTTTAACTTTATTTTAACTGTGCTTAATATGAATGCTTCTTTTGCTTTAAACATATCCTTAGGCCGTCAGTACAAGGGTAATGTCAGGCCATTTCTGACAAATTCCATTCAATAACTTACAAAAATTAAATTGAGTATAAATCTTGACATTCAGCTTTGCACTGTTGTAGCAAACTAAGTTTCATGCAGCCTCGGCCCTTAAAATGCATTGAAAATTCTTCAGGACAGTCCTGATATACAAAAAAGGCCTAGGGACAGCTCCAGCAGACAAATATATCAGTACTCCTCTCTCTGCCATCATTCCCCCACCCTGCTCTTCTCCTGTACATGATTAGAAGGACTACCAAGAGAAGGGCACCTTTATTTCTTGGTGCAAGGCTGCCCTGGTGAAGGAGTCGGCCCAAAACAGCTAGAGGATCTGTGTATCACTTCAAGCTGAGAGTGTGTGAGAACAAATATCATATATTTAATGCACTAAAAGGAAGACGAGACATAGCACACTTGCTCATTGTTTGGTGGGTTGTATCAATCTTGCTACATGATGATGCGACAGTGTCACCTGTTGTATAGTGAGCTTTGCTTAAGCTATATGACCCTTTAAACAGTAACGGAACTCATTAATTTCAGAAAGACAGAGAGACAGAGAATTTCCCAGCTAATATGCAGGTTTATGCACAGAAATGTTAACTATCGTTTGGAAAAAAGGGACTTCCTATCGGGTAAAGATTGAATCTAACAGGTTAGAGTGACCTTTCCTCTAAGAGGTATCGTGATGCTTCCCAGAGGATCCTGTCTGCTTTAACTTCTGTATAAAATGCAGATGGTTTCATTTTATCTACTTGGGAGGCATCTCAGTTCACACATACGTGTCCATAAAATTGCTTTTGGTGACTTGTGTGAGCTTCCCCCATTGTATATATCAGCATTTAATATCTGCTTGGTAAGGAAAAAATTAAAAAAGAAAAAAAAAGGAAAAAAAAGGCATAAAACCCAGAAAGAATAAAAGCTGGATTGAAAATGAGTTACAAGAATATCTGCCTTTCGCATTATGTCTTTCACGAGGCTCCATCTTATCTTCCATACAACTCTGAAGGTAAATCCAAAACAATTACTAGTATTGAGGATCATGTTGGCTGGAAAGTTCCCAACAGCTAGAGAGTTTTAATTAACAAAATGCTAAGTTTTGTCCTGTGCTTCCAATATGAGGAGTAGACTGAAGAGGATATGGTTCCAGTTTTGACATACAGCTGTGTTTACATATGGATGCAGAACTGTAGAAAGGAAAGAGAAAACTCAAGAGATGTTTCTGGCCTCCTGTAGCTTATGAAGCCAGTTCTTTCATCCACATATTCAGGGCATCTGCTTATTCTGTGTGGGTCCCCTTGAAACAAAACATTAAGGATTTTGACAGAAAAAGTGAAAAGAATGGGATAAAAGAAAATGGAGCAAATTTCTTGAAATATAATTTAGGTGCTGACCAATGGCCCTTGTTCTCATTTTTCTTCTACCTTCGATACTAATACACACACACGTACACAATATAATATAGATATTTATCCATGTTATAGCTGGATGGTTTTGCATCAGTGTGATCTTTCAACTTGTGGTAAAAACAATTGGAAAACATTAATTTGAATCTATTTCGATTAGCAGGATTTATTGCCATCATATATAAGCAACAAGATGTGTACATAAGCTGTCAGCCTAAAACATATTATGGTGACTGCACTTCATCAAATATATGTGCACTACATGTCACATGTCATAGTTTGTTTGATTTTTTCCATTTTCCTTGCTAATTGGTAATACATATAGATTACCCCACCGATGCTAGCATAACCTATAGAGTCACAAAGAAAAGAAAATGAAGGTTCACAGATGCTTTCTTTGGCCCTAACAGTGTATTTAAGTGGTAATAGAGCCAATATGGGAAAGTAAGTGCTTTAAAACTTTAGTTTGACAACATGACCACTGTAATTTCTTATCCTATATTCACCTAGAAATACCTTCCATATTTTCAGGAGTGGGTCAATACTTGATACTTTTGCTTCCAAGTATTCTTTACTCTCAGTTTACTCTCAGGCTAGTGACTAGAGGCCATTTCCTTAGGTCACATTTTTTCTAGTACATGTACACGTCGTGGTTGTGTTTTTTGTCTATGCGAAAAAGTGGTGAGCAAATACAGGATTACTCATTAATAATATTGTGATTATAAAATCAGGGGTACACAGCAAAAGGGCAACAGGCCCAAGTATCCAGTGACACTGTGTAAGAAGACAGTAATCCCCATCGGCTGTGGCAGACCAATGGAACAGGCTGGCCAGAGAAGCTGTGGGTTCTCCGTTCTTGGCGATTTTCACAGCTTGACTGGACAAGGCTCTGACTACTCTCTCTAACTTCAGTGTTGGATCTAAATCTGAAGCTGGCCACGCTCTGAGAAGGAGGCTTAACGAAACGACCCCCAGAGACCCTCCTCCAAACACAGTTATGCAATGATTCTGTTGAAAGTGCTTAAATTTAGAGCACTGCCTTTTGGTATATGATACGTTAGATCAGGGATCTGAATTTCATTTCACATATGCCAGATAACAACCGTGAGCGACTGAGAACAGAGCTGATCAAGGTAATTATATGTAAATGCATTTTTAACCACCCTGAATTATCCACTTTAACTGCTCAGCCTGGAAATATCAACAAGTGAGATTAGTAATTTTTCTTTTTATATTCTGCTCCCCCCAGCAAATCAAGGTAGGGTTTTTTAGCATTTTTTTTTTCCTTTTCTTTTTCTAAGATGGCTAACCAAAGCCCTTGCAAAGCTCATCTCTTCTGAATCTGACTGGGACTTCAAAGTCCAGTCATATTAGCCCTTTAGCTTTTAGGCCTTTTCTTTTGCAAGAACAACAGTATTTCCACCTTGACAGCAATGCAGCTGAACCCTACCTCTTCACTGAGGGAACACAGCTGCTAATATTTTTAGTGTAGACACAGCCTGAATGCCTACTGAATGAGAAGATGTTGATAGAGTTTAATGAGCATTAGAGCCAACCTGCAAATACTTAGGTTCATGATTAGACTTTCTGAACCAGGAGTAGCGTCATAGTGTTACATCTGAATATTTCTGACACATATGATTGACTAAATGCACACGTTTTCCAGCACCGGACCTGAGATTGCAGTCTTTACCAGTTTTTGATTCTCTCCTTGCCAATCAAATTCCTCATTCATAAAAAATAGTGAGGAATTGAAATGTGACAGAAGGAGGCAGGAAAGTGAGTTAATAAAAGTTCACACTTCAAAATATAAAATACTGGGTTAGATCTTTATATTTATACTATTATAAAAGACACTTATTTATAAATACTTATTAGTATTTATAGTTAAGATTACAATAACAGATATAATGATACAACTATTACTATAATATTTATAAATTATGTTTATATATTTATATTTATATTATTTAATACTGTTGAATTAATTATGGTAACTCTCTATTTGCAACACTTGCACTTCCAGCAAAGATAATGATAGAAGGATAGGAAATGCACTTGCAAATGCTATTGCCAATGTACAATTTACAGGAGGATTTTATATTCTCCTTGTTAAATATGCCTGAAAATAAGCATGCTACTGCCTTTCCACTGTGTGGATTTCAAAAGAGGTTTGGATTTTTCTTTTTATTGCCTTTATATGAAAGGAACATGTAAAAGATAAGAGGGATTATGATCAAAAGCAGAGCTGTGGTTTTTTTCTCAGCAATAGCAATCACCACCTACTGCAAAGCAGATGACTGCTTTGTGTCTTTCACTTGTTAAAAACTTGGATTATGGCACCGCAGCTGTTTCTAAACCTCATTTTCACTAGTTTATTTCATCATAGCATGTCTCAGGCAAAACACGTGCTGCATATTTAAAAAAGAAAAAAAGACCAACTCCATTCCCTGAATTGAAGGGGAAAGATTTGTGGAGATTCAAAGGTCTTGGTGATTCCTTCTATTATCTACTGTTTGCCATCTTGGTTAATGGGTTGAGACACAGGACAGAGACAGATTGACAGGTTATCCTTTCTGCATTAGGCCAAAAAGTACTGTATCAC
This sequence comes from Phalacrocorax carbo, assembly GCF_963921805.1. Lineage (NCBI taxonomy): Eukaryota > Metazoa > Chordata > Aves > Suliformes > Phalacrocoracidae > Phalacrocorax > Phalacrocorax carbo. The sequence continues at coordinate 105,212,023 of NC_087513.1, read as the reverse complement.
TGAAGGGCTCTATATAATCTGAATTATATAGATTATACAATTTATAAAAGTATAAATATATAAAGAAACTCCAGGGCTCTGATCCGTCCAGTTAGGTGACACCACCATTTTGTGCTGAAAGTTGCATTTGTAGCTGACATTGCTGCTATTCTGAGAAATTACAGGCATATGAAAAGGCATGCATATTGAAATAATTTCCAAGCATCTATTATATGTCATTAATGTGTGATTAAAGAGTATCTAAAGAGTATCTAAAATTTACTCACCTCTTCTCTTCCTCCTTAACTATTAGTTGGGTTAAGAGACTAGCAGCTGAACTCAGTCAGTCAGCAATATAGGCAGAGGCGGAGAGGCACGCTGGGCCAGATTTTGCTGAGGATACGATATTCAGTGTGAATTTATTGCAAGTTTCTCTTCTTCTGAGAGTCTCTAACTTTAATATTTTCTTTTTAGGGCGTTGAATTTTCTCCATATGTCTTATTAGAATCCCAAGGCTTCAGTAATCTGGTAATTCTGTTTTAAAAGGCCATACCTATCTTTAGTAGATTTTCCACATAGAAATGATTTGTGTCTATTTTCCTTTTAGAATGTCTATTTTCTAAATAAACCTAGTACTCATTAATAGTTAAGCAAAACATTTTCTCTTTTTCTTTGTCATTATTTTGTGTTGGTTTCCACTTTGAGGTTTAGACAGCCTACTTAGAGATTATCAGTGTACATTATTTTCTCCATTTCATCCCTTCTTGTCTTTCTACAGACCTTCAAACGTAACTACATGTGATATATGCTGAGTTTATCTGTTACGTTTCTTGAAGACCATCTTCTGCCAGCTTTAGTTCCCTTAGAGAACATTCACTTACGGAAGCACTTGGGGGCATGTGTACGCACGCACACGTGTGTGTGTGTGTGTGTGAACTGTGAAGTTTTTAGCCCCTCTGGTAAGAAATCTAGTCCTTAATCTGCTTTCTAATTCCCCTAGTTATCATTACTGATTCCTTGGTTTTACAGACATCTCAGAGTGCTGTAATCTTATGTACCACAGATACAGAAATACTGTTTTGTAATCGCTGAGATATGAATTTAATAGTTCCTTCATATTTTGCCTTCCCCACTAGATGTAAGAGGCTGATAATTCTTACATAGTTTAAATCTATTTCAGAAGCAATTTATTTCAGTAGACTTTATTTCTTTTTTTATTAGTCCATGGCAGTTTAATTTAAGATTTAGAAGCTGAAAGTGCACTTTCTGTAAAAATAGAAGATAGATATCTATAATACATCACAACATAGTCATTAATAAAACAAGTATGTGTATTCACATGTACAAAATCCCCCTCTAAATTTTACTTTTTTTATATACACAAATGATACACATGCACAGAGTAGTTATACTGCTATATAAGACTGTCATAAACATGTAAAGTATGTATCAATATGGTATATGAAAGTATACCACTGGTATTTACTGATTTTAAGCTTGCTTGGTTAAAATCAAATCATGCAGCTTCTCTGCCTTAATTTTATATTATTGTTACCTTTGACAATGATAGAAACATTCACAGAAAAAAATTTTAAAAAACCCCAGAGTATATAAATTAACCATGAAAGACAGTTTTGTCTCCTATAACATCTTGTCTTTGCATGGAAGAGGGCAGAGCCTGGATCAGCACTTTGTATGGTTGGGGAAAAGCTGCTCCAGAGCTAAAGGTCAGTTTCATACATCTAACTGCACAAACCGAAAATGTGTGATACATATACTTGCGAAATGATGATACTGCATGTAATCTTTAAGCAAATTATAAAGATAGGCTTTGTCCACTGCAACTTCATCATTATTTTTGGGTTTGTCTGGGCTGTGTAAACATCATTCAATTGTACTTCCATAAACTAGTATCTCTTTTCACACATGACTGAGTAATTTTCATCTGTAAGCATTTCCATTGTACTGTGGTTTGAAAACTGTCCATATTATTGCTATCATTTTTAAGCAATATTATTTTTTTACAATTTTCAAAGTTAGTGTTCAAATACTTAGGTGATATCTTTGAAGAGAAAGACACTCAAAAAACCCTAAACCATGCTTGCATGCATCACTTTTGAAACTTGTTACTTAAGCAGTAAGTTTCAGTAACAGTCTGTATCTTGCCACAAATGTATTGCTTAAATATAGGCTTACAAGACTGCTCACCTTTGCCTGAACCAGAAATATTTATTTATAACAGAAGTATGTATTTATTTGTTCGGTTTAGATAACATGTATGGAAATTATAGGCAATCAGACCATTTCTCTAATCTGTGTACTAGCATACTGCTGTTACTTCGAGCTTGTATCCAAAGCACAGCTATCAGCTGAAATATCAGGCTATTTCAGAAATAGTTATCACTGGAGGAATCACTCTTGGGTATCTTCAAATAAAAGAAACTGGAATGCGTTGGTACATGAAAGGGAAAAATCCATTAGGATAGAGAAAGCATGCACTGAGTCCATAAGCATCTCTGTTCTAGCACTGAGCTTTTGTTCCAGGCAAGTTTAGGGGAAAATATGAGGACATCCTCTTTTGAAGGAACTATAACAGTACTTAAGATTATACAATTTGTAAAATTCTTGAAATGTTCACAGATTTCCATTTCTAAATGCCTGTCTTTCTTTAAAATTCCCTGCATAACTTCTTCATGACTATGTATATTTTCAGAAGGTCTGAAGTCTGTCAAATGACCTACGGATACCATCTGGGTTTTCATCAGAGCAAGGACATAGATAAAAATATTCAAATCTAATTATTAATTCTGAACGTCTTGATTTTCTGTACTCTATACAAAAAGCTGTAATGGGACCTGATTTATTTCACAAGATTTTAGTTGTCTGTCTTCTAAAAGTAAATTTTTAATGTACCTCAGAGATTCAAAAATTGAAGCATATAAACCCCTTTTTTCTTTTTGAGGTTCTCAGCCTAGAGAATCCTTGTGTTTCTAAACTTCGTACTTGCAATCTGCCTACCCAAATTCACAGCCGAATTTCAAACTGGTTATGGTATTCTACTTCAATGCCTGTTCTTAATTAAATAGCTGATGCATAACATTGGTTGAAAGTGAAGTTATATATTTCTCTTCTCTGCTTTGCAATTTTTTTCTGCTATTTAAAGTTTAAAACTGGTTTGAACTTGTCAGTTCAAAGGCGAAATACAAGAACAAATAGTATACCCAGACTGCTGATATTAATACCTGATGAAAAAGAGTGAGGAAAAATTTTACATCTCTGAAAAGTGCTTGTGTAGTAGTACATAACTGAAGGGGGTGGGGGTAGGGATGGGGCTGGGTGGGAGTGGGAATAAAATCCCAACAGGTCAAAGTAGAATTTTTGTTGTGTTTAAGGAAGAAGTTTAAGTTCATAAGAAATAGGAAAACATCTACCTAACTGTAGCCTGAACAAAACCTATAGAACAAAAATTAATCTTTCCATTGATGTCTTTGACTACAAATCAGGTGAGAAAGGGAAGGTCCAGTGCCTTGAATATACTTAATCTATGAGAAATTTGGCTTCTATTAATTTCAAGTGATGTTAATCCAGGTAGTTCTCTCATCCATGAGATTACCTTACATCTAATTTAATTATACAGTACCATTTCTGGTCACTACCTTCTACAATTGGGAAAGCTAAGAAAACAATAACTTGAGAGGCTGATGTTCCTCACATCAACTGTTGTCTTTTTATCCCCTAAAAAGACACAGTAATTTTAGTCTAGTGTGGTTTTTTTGTTTGGTTCCGTTTTTTTTTGTTTGGTTGGGTTATTTTGTAGATACAATTTATGTACCACTAATATGTATCCAACTAAAATAATAGATTATTGCATTTCCTGCTAGGTCATTCAGTTAGGTTCCCTCCTCCCATTTTGATTGACTGAGTAAATGAAAAAAAACATGGATTGCCTTTTTACAAAGATAATGAAAAAATACAATGATATACACTTGTTTCTTCATTACAGAAGGAGTTGTATATATATCAGGTCTTGTAAATGCATTTTTTTACAGCCCCAAATACATTTATTCAAAGAAAAAACCATCCACGGTATTTTTGAGTTTAACCATGATACAAACCCCAAATATATGGTACATTTCAACAATCTAATATTAAGAAATTGCTTGCATTCCAGCATTACATTTCAGGTAGTGTTTTGGTAGAAAAAGTCACCAGACAAAGAGTTATTAAAGGCTTGTCCCGCTCTCCTTTCTTCTCCCTGCTACATGCACTTTTCTTAGCATTTTGAGGGTCCTACTCATCTATTGTTATTGGGCTCATTTGTTCTTGCTCCCAAGACTTGATAGCACATCTTTCATCAGTAGATAGATTTTATTTGGTTTTGGGCTTTTGTACTTCACTGTGCCAAACAGAGAGAAATAAAGAAAATAGTGTCCAACCCTTTGTGAAAGTCTGGTAGTCTTTCAGGGATCTAGTGTTGCAGGATTATTTTGGTATCTGTCTTCCAAAATGATTTTTTCCCCCCCTTTGTCTGTTCTGAAGCATGACTGGGGCAATTCTTGATGTATATTTTCTCCCAAAGTCTCATCTATTGCACTTTGTAAGGATGTTATTCAGCATTACGGAAAATCAGTGGAATTAATGAGTAAAGGGAAAGAGGAATTCATCTGAGCACTTTACCTATAAGCAATAATGACTTAAAAGAAATTTGCTTTACAACAGTCATAAAATCAGCATGACACAATTTGACATACATTTGGAATACTACGGGAGAGTATAAGTGAGACTTGAGGCACATTTGCAGAGTTATATTTATCACCCATATACAACCAGGTTTGTCTGCAGCCTATGTTACCAAATTTTTGATCTCTTGACTGCAGAGAACCTGATGTAAAATCTATCCAAAGTCTCTAAATTGACAAAACTGTGTTAATTTAGTAAATGAAAACAATAATATACTCAGTCAATTGCTAGTCTTGTTTATCTATTTTTGGAAAAAAATAGCCTATCTATTTATCATGTATATTGGCCTCATCTTCTGTCTGGTGATTTCTGTGAGTTGATAACTTAGTCTGCAAATCTCATTCAGCTTAACAGGAGGCAGTAACTTCTCTACTAGATGAACAGGAATATTAGAGTGGGAAATCTGGACCATTATGTTAGCCACAGAATAAACATTTCCTGAAGAACAGTTATATGTAATTCTGATAAAAGCTTACAATAGCAGGGCTAAAGTCTGTTTATATGTATGGTGTCATTTTTACCTCTAAGGAGTTTAATCACAAAGATTAATTCTTTAAATGTGATCAGATTTATAAATGTCCTTACCTGGTTTTTCTTCTCAGTAATTTACACTGCAAATATGAAACAGCAAATGTCATAGTCTTGAAGTGCTTCAACTGTTGCGAAGCAATCAAATCACTAGATTACTCAGAATTCATAATAAAGATTTTTGTTAAATAATCCAATCTCTGTGTGATTTCCTCTCTCAACAAAATCTTCATTATTTAAGAGCTGTGGAGGAAATTTTTTATCAGAAAATATTGTAAAAAAGTAATTTAAAATCTCTACTCATAATTGTGGTCCTTTTCACATAAACCTTAAGATCATATACATCATAAAATAATATTTTACATAATTATTTTCTTGCAATAATTTCAAAATAACACAGAAGACCCTTTCTTCACACCATCATATAAATTGCAAGTCAAATTACTATATCAAAATGAAAAATATTATTTTAAAAAGAAAAAATCTTATCTATACATATGTAATTAATTTTAATGTACACTTCCTAGTATAAAACATATTATGAAACTGAAACATGATTGATGACTTACATATCTCTGAAGAAAAAGCAGATGTAAATTATTCCTGTAAGTATTGATAACCTTCCATTGACTTCCACGGGTATTGCATCAGCCCTTAAATGAATGAAAAGAGAAAAATTCATGCCTCCCATAACAATAAATGTAAGGTTATGTGTGATTATTTGCACTGAATGTATTTATAAAAAGTAATACCCCTTTAATCCCTTCTCTCTCTACATTCAAAAAAGGGAAACAAGCAGAAAATTTTTACTTTAGCACAATTTGTTTTAACATTGTAAAAGTGTAATCAGGACCACAAAAAATGTTAAGAATTGTGGCTTTAGGCCATATATTGGATTTACAATACAGAATCATCCTTTAGATAGACACACCTGTACAGAACAGTATAAGGAAAATACTTCCTTGAGCAGATACGTTTGTAAGAATGTTGTTCCTTGTTTTTCTATTTCCATAATTATTTTTTTCCTGTCAGAAATTTATGTATTATTTCATTGACAAGTCAACCTCCATATATATATGTGCTACCTGATACTACTGCCACCTGGAGGAACTGTTTCCTTTGGTCTTTTCAGTGAAGTGTTTAGTAAGAGAAAGAATATTTTAGTGTGTTTATTTGAGTGTTCAGATAGAGGTCTAAATTAAAACTTCCTTCCAGTTTTATGGCTATTATTTGTACCACACACGTTGAGCCCAAACTCTCTCTTCCTGGGAGGTTTCCCATTGTCGCAATGTGTTCTCACTGTCCCTATAAGCAATAACAAAGCTAAGTCATTTACTGAAGGTTCCAGATCTGTTAAACAGGGGTATATGTTCTTTGCTTTAATTAAAATTCTTGATAATGTTTATTGGAGAAATTTATTGTTGAAGCAAAGGAAAATTTCCATTGTGGAACAGCTACCCAGCTTGATAAATCACATTATAAGAAGATTCCCCTTATACCATGGAATGTAAATGTGCATGTGGCAGTGAATTACCAGTATTTGTGTTTCAGTTGGGAAAGTAAACAAATGTTACTGCATTTCTTCTTTCTCAAATGTTCTGTTTAGTCCTTAGGAGATTATTTCTTCCCCCCCCCCGTAGCCTTCACATGTGGGGTTTCATTTTGATGTGAACAAGTGTAGCAGTTTTCAAGACAAGCACTCTGTTGGGTTGACGGCTGGACTTGATGACGGTAGAGGTCTTTTCCAACCATAATAATTCTATGATTATATGAACTAGTTTAAGGCAAATATGAAGGACAACACACTAGTGAGACGCTCATCCTGGTACCTGAGGTGGTACAGTATTATTCAGAGAACTTAGCTACTTTCCAGGGCAGGACCAGAAATTCACTGCTGAAAGCATTGCCACCGCTAATCAAGTATTACCATTTTCTTACTCAATACTATCAACCTCTTCCAACCTCCTACCCAGCTAATTGTACTGATGCTTCCAAAATTATTCCAGTCAAAATTATTAAGGTTAAGTTTAAATAGAATATATTTGCAACCTTAAAGCATTTTGCATGGCTTGGGCTTGAAAAGGTTTCCATGAGGTTGTTAGCTGGTAAGGATACTAAACTCTAGCAGGGGCAAATGAGAAACCATGGTGGGCAGGCTGCAGATCAATGTCTTTGTTAGGCACAGCAAGATCTGGAAGAAAAATGGTGGTCAGCAATAACCTAACACTCTATGCCCAAGAGAGAAAAGTGTTATTTAATATGAGAGTTACATCACAGACACTAAAAAATACTCTGTAGCTAAGAGGTGGGAATCTGGTTTGGAAATGGAAGATACTGATTCAAGCTTCACATCTTTTCTTTCTCATTTTGATGGCGAAGTTCCTAAAAAGCATGATTCTTAGATTTTTTTTAAATGAAGTTTCCTTCAGAAAGAAAGGAAAAAAAAAGGTTTTAGCATGTCTTTTGACCAGAAAGATGCTCAGTCTTTTTTTATAATTCACCACCACAGAACAACAAGCATACAGCAAGCACCTGTAAAATAATGGAACCCACACCGAGGAATGTAAGGAATTTCCTAGCTTTGGCTCTCTACATTTACTGTAGGATATAGCAACCCTTGGAACCTGGCTTATTTATGAAAGAAGATCTTCATAATTACTAAAAAATTAATAAAAGTGTCTTTATATCAAAGATTTCTCCTGTGTTCTTTAAGTTTTTAATCAAACATTAAGGCGAAAATATTTAAGTGTCTTTTTGGATAATTTCTCAAGCAGCTTTCATGACCATCAATATCAAAGGAAAATTATTTTATACAGTTCTTTCAGGAATAACTTACACTGATGTAATTTACAAAATATATAGCTATGAATACATGAGTTTTAATCAGAGAGTTGTAAGGGGCCTCAGGCAAGAATGAAGTCAAGGACATTATCTTTCCATGTGTGATCGGGGACACGGGGACATCCTGGAGGAATGCAAACAACCTAGCAGCAGGCACCAGTCAAAACCAAGACAGAAGGAACTAAGGACATCTCTAGATAAGAGCTGGAACACCAGCTGAAACCAACACACTTTGCAATACACTGGGACAAGATTACTCGATGGGCCAACTCATGACCATATGTGCAAGAAGGACTCAGAGTTCATGGAAAGGACAGAAAAAAAACACCCCTTCGACAAACCACTAGGGACCACCTGGTACCTCTTCAGGGGCTCCTAAGGGACTTAAAACACATGGGTAATTAAGATGCAAATATTATAATTAGTTCCAGGAAATCTAATGCATATGTATATAACTGAGCAATATAAGCTTTGTCTATCATGACTTGCAGTATGTACACTAGGAGGAATTATCCCACATGCATCTGGCGTGGTAATAAAGAATGCCTGCTTCTTAATACTGCATTGGTGTTAAGGAGTTTTATTCCCAATTTCAGTGGCAGGAGGATCAAATTATGCCATGTCATGCTTAGTGGAATCTGGTACTGGGGAAATACTAGTTCTACACTATAGGATGGATACAAGTGAAACGTGTCAGATATAAATACTATGTACTATTATTTTTCTGTATTATTTCTTTGTATTTTTGTCGCCTTTGCTGACAAGTTCCAGGTACTCCTGACTCCCATGATGTCCACTGATCTTTTACAAGGATCTACAAAAGACTGAGCAAAGACTGAGCACCTGAAGAGGACAGAGTGGCAGTACTCGGGAAAGGAAGCATGCCAGGAATTGTGTTTTGCAACAGAAACCTAGCATATATTTAACAAATTGAAGATATCCTGAGATGTTGTTGTGGTTTAGCCCCAGCCAGCAACTAAGCCCCACCCAGCCACTCACTCACTCTCCCACCAGCGAGATGGGGGAGAGAATCAGAAAGGTCAACAACTAAAATACCAGTGTGCCATCAGCACTACCCCAGCTACAGTGAAGAAAATTAACCCTATCCCAGCCAAAACCACAGACATTAACTATTAATTTCTTTGATTGAATCTGTAGCATTTTCATCTATGACAAATATTTCCTGCATACGTATATATGTATGTGTCCAAACAAATGAACTTCCATCAGCCAAGATCCCTTGAAAGTGGCCTTACAGGAAGTACTTTCTTCAGAGTGCCTGTACATAAAGTGATCCCTGAGCACCTCAAATTGAATCACTAAAACAGTCTCAGAGAAAGAGCCATTTTTATCAATTCTCAGAATTTATAGGGGTGAAGTCCTGCCAGTGAATTATGAGACTAAGCCCACAGGGTAGTGTGGGTTTAGTTGAAAAAGCCTTGGAAGGACACTTTCAGGAGCCTTCAAAACAGAAGTTCTTCTTGTTTCACCTTCATCTGATGACTTGAATGTTATGTATCAGAGCATTCCTCAAACACCAGTGTCAAAGTAAATAAAACCAGCCATTAGTCACTAAAAGATCATTAGAAAACAGGCAACTCCTGCAAGCCCATCTCAAAAAATAATTTTTCTGAGAAACAGAATTATACTTTGAAGAGGGGCCAAGAACTGAATGCAGGGCTAATTGGTTGCAATGATAATTGCCAGCAAAGTGGATTTATTAGTAAATACTCATACATTCCAGGGGAACTAGTCTGCTGTTTGAGCATGGAAAATCTATACACATAACTCCTCTTTATGTTAAATCTTAAACATACTATGACTGATCTTCTTCAGTTTTAATGATATTTGTGAAATGGTAGAGATGGCACAGAGTAGCAATAATGCAATGAAATACCTCTGCAATATTCATTTGCTATTTACAAGAGGGGATATATGCAGTGTTTCATCTTACCACGAGTTTTATGCAAAGATAACTTTTAATTCCCAAAGCAAAGCAAATAGATCAGAGGGGAGACTAGCTGCTTGCAAAACAACTCTTCCCTAACAGTTCTTTATAATGATGTGAAATACCATCCCGTACCATTGTTAAGTGGGCAATTTCCAAGCACGACCCTTATGGGTTTTTTATGTTGTTGTGGCTGAGAAAGATACTAACTGTAGGTGTAAAATTAGATAATTATCTTTCACAGCTCTGTACAGAGATGAATGCATAGTAGAGTCATTTACAAGATACAGCAGGAAGAGATGTCATCTGGGTAGACTATCTATGTTTAATGTGAAGTAAGGAAGGAAACTTCGTGTTATCACACTCAGAAGCCAAATGAAATAAAACGAAATCTAACTGGCAAATGTTAGTATCTAAACTTTAGAATTCATTAAAAAAAAAAATTGAAATTAAGAATTTTTCAGCAGATTCCCTTTTCCACAGTTTCACATGACTTTTAGTTCTCCAGAGCAGTCTTTTATTAATTCTTGAGACTGGTATTTTCAGAGGATTTCCTTGCATATAGGTGGACTGAACATGTCCTAAAATTTTCTACTAGCTACTCAGGAGTGCAGAATTATGTCACCCAGTTTATGAAATCCCTGTGAAAACTAAGTTTGTTTTGTTAAATCTGGAAATTATTCCCTAAGCAGAAAGATGAACTGTACTGTACTCAAACTGAATGCTCAGCTTACCATATTTCACAAGGGTTTTTAAAGATTTTTAAAGGAACAATTAGGAAATCATATAATACATTTTCTAAGCATTTCTTGCATGTGACAGAGATGTGTGGGAGAAAGGTGGGATCTACGCAGACATTGCTTTTAGGTAAAATATCATTTGAATAGCAGTTACTGAGGTGGAATATTAATGGCATTCAGACTATTAAGATAATGTATGAACATTAATACATCCAGGCTTGCAAGACCATTAGGAATTATTACATTAAGGGAAAACACATGAAAACACACTCATTCAAGAGCTCAGTGACCACCAATTTATTCCTTTTACCTTAAACTCTGGTCTGTTAGCAGACTGGAAAGGTTTAAAAAGAAGCAGTGGAGGAAAAGACTTGTATGTGGAAAACCACGTACTCAAAAGCTCAATACATACAAAGACATTGGAAAGATTCTTTCAATCTAATTTCCTCTATTTCCATACATCAAACGTAGATTACAATTTTAAGATGCCTGCTACAATTACTCACAGAGCTTATCTGTAAATTAAATTCAAGAACATGACACGAACATAATGTGCTGCCAGAAGACACCAAGATGCAGCTAATCTGCTTCATATCACACTTTATGTCACTGTTCCCATTCATAAGAGGGATGCACTTCCTTGGAGATATGTTGTGAGCACAGTCATGTGTGCTCACACCGTGATCCTTGACAAAATCTCCCTCACCTCACTGCAAAGCTGTACATTCATGTTAACTATTATCTTCTGTGTTAGAAGTGAAGTGAAACAAAATGAAGTCTGCCTGGAAAATACTTTTCTTTGCAGCTTTTATCAGAAAGGTATTGGCATGTATATGCACATGAAAAAAGGGCCTCTCCAGGTCCTCAAATCCTTTGTTATCCACAAAAATACATTGTGAAATCATTAAGCAAATCGTACCGGATTTAGTCCTGTTGTTTAAATATAAACCCAAGAGCATTATAAAGAAAGTTTTCCAGATGCATTTTCACAGAAAATGGAAGATGGGACCTGTGACAGCATACCTGTGTTTGCCCACTAAATAGGAGATAAAGAAGAATGGCGGAGACCTGAGCTTTAGTATGTTTGAGGATCTTAAGTACTTTGAATTTCCTGGAGAATTTGCCTTTTTCAGTAGAACAACAGAAAACCAAAAGTAGTGCAATTTCATTGCAGTTATTATCTATGGTACTGAGTCTACGCTTAGGCTTTGATAGTGCACTACCACAGGCTACAGTTACACATCTGTATGTTTTGCTCTTTTTATAGGTATACTATCTGTACATGTATATGCGTATATCTATACTTATATATATGTTTATGTATATACATGGCTTTCACTTTCTTGCTTGTCAGTGCCTTCTGAAACACTTAACTGCCTTTTCTTTAAAAGCCGGCATCAGAATGAAGCCCCTTCTGGGACAAAAGAGAGCAAAAAAGTGTTCACATGAGCTCCTTTCCAACAATTCTAGTTTAAGGGGATTCCAGGCTCCACAAGTATTCTGCTGGTCTCAGGGCAATGGTCTGTTACAATACAATCCAGGAAGTATTATTTAGGACTTTACAGAAATATATAACTATCAGAAACTTGAGTCAGAAGACAACAGATAGCCAAACTTCACTGATGCAACGTATTCTCAATGAACCAGCTGGCACGTTTGCTTTCTATTTCTAGTAGATTTCAGGTGTGCAGTTATTTGGCATCAGCAAAGATCATACCACCTTTTTAAATTTCCATGATATACATTTGTGTAATAAATAACAAATAACCAAACTAAACCAAGGTAAGTATTTGCGTTATATCTTGCATGATGAGCTACTCAGAGAACAAAGAATTTTTTTTTTTTTAAAAAAAAGAACTATATCCAACTACTTTTGATAATGAATATTCCACAATCAGTATCATAGCAAAGGACCTTTCTCCCTCCATTGCTGCCCCATAATACTCAAGTCAGAAGATGTTGTTCTTCATATCTGGAGAAGTAAAGAAAGGCTAACTGACTTTTTTAGAAGGAAAAGTCTGGTAAAGAAGAGAACTGACTTCAAATATGTCAAACCCCACTCCAGCACTCTTTAGACTAATCTTACTTATTTGGTAAGGACTTGCTGTTCTCAGGTATTGTAAAAGTTCAGGAAGGTTTGAGGTTGGTTTACATACTAGTTAGCTTGCACCGGGTTTTAGAAGATGAAATTATTAGAAAATACATTGTTACGGTGCACATGTACAAAAATATTCAAAGTTTTCTGTATCAAACTTTGCATATAAAGAAAAATAGGCAACAGTTTTTCACAACTTTTGAGCATTCATTAGAAGTTGCCATGAAGTAAGTTCTACATTCTAGATTTATTGACATGTTTTTCCTGAAAATAGTAATCTGGAAGAATTATATTTTCATGGTTTTGTTCACTTTGTGTTTTAAGATTTCTGCTAACATCCATGCTGATTGTCAATATGATGTTTTGCAACAGTCAGAAGAAACCTACTCTCTGTAATTTGCTCTTTTAAGATTATTATTATTAGAAATTTCTTTTTAATGAAATTAAAGGATATGTCATGGTAGCTTGATGAATCATCACAGGAAGTTTTAAAACATTTCTTCTGCACCCAGATGTTACATGACAAGAAATCCCAGAAAGAGACCCCAAACTAGATCTCTGTCAACTGTGCAGTATGATTTCTGTATTGAAATACATCCTGAGATGTTTTTTGCAGCCAGTTTTGTTACCTCCTGATTTTTTTTTCTGAGCCATGTGATTTTGGTCAGGACTCACATGAGTTTTGTTGACAGATGTTCTTATTGTTTTGCCTATCACAGAGAGCAACCATAGATTATCTGATTTATACACGTTCACAACTGTTTCATAAAAGCAGTTAATTAAAGTCTCAGTTCTCAAAGGCTAAGGGTATATTCACAAGAAGAAAGCAATGGGAGGAAGCGGAGAAAACATTATTCCTTACTTCCCACATTTTTGGTAAAAATAGGCTGGTTTATTCTTTGCTTCTTCCACCTTCCCTCACCTCAACATTGGTTTTGGGAGAAGAGAAAGAGGAATCCTGAAAACTGCAAAAGAACAGCTGAAGTTGGGGAGTGTAGAGTAAAAGGCTTCTGAATCATAGTGAGGCTGTGGAAATGACAAATTAATTAATCTGAATTTTCAGGATCTGGGGGAAAAAAATTGAAATAGTATTCCCATGTCATCAAGGGAAAAGGGTTCAGAGAGCTGCTCAAATGTGTCAAGAACATCACCTAACTCAACAGACAAAATTTAATAAAAAGCATTTCTTTATATATCTTCTTCTTATACAGCAGCTACTCCCTAATGTTCAGATAAATGAATTTACTTTTCAGGAATATTAATATAGATTTTTAATATATATATTTCTTTCAATTTGCTTCCTGCTCTTCATTCTGGTTTTGATTGTTATCCATATTTGTGCTACTACAAGTAACCTATAGCAAAAATTTTACCCAAGTGGAAAAATTGCAGTTCTTCACTTCAACTAAAGATCACAGCATTTCTTGAGGCAGAAATTTGGATAATGTTTTGTTTTGGTTGGTTGTTTTTTTAAAATGATGAAGAATTAATCATATAAAATAAACATTGAGTAAATTGTCTTGCCTATTTTAAATACAAGCTGCAAAACCTGGTCCTCCACCAAAAGTGAATTCTACCCTGCCTTCTCCAAATTAACAATATCTACTTCAAGTTCATTCTTTTTGTTCTTGGATTTTGTTGTCACAAAATTAAAAGGGAATTAAAAGGGCATTAAAAGGGAATTATTCCATTCAGGATTGTGAATTCCTCTGTCAAAGTGTCAGACCAGAGTATTTAAGTAATCTTATTCTAATAGTGCAAATTTCTTGTTTCTACAGTTCATTTTGGTTTGTATACATTGAATTACTTCAGCTATTTTAATTGGTTTTTAACACTTGGGCATGCCAAGTTAAACAATTCTAAGAAAAGAGTATGCCCTTCAGACAGCAGTCCAAAACCAGTGCAAATCAGTGCCCCTCTATGGAGCAGCGCCCTGCTCTGGCATATAGGACAAACACAACACTCATTTCACCTTTAGGTTTACTGGTCATATGGGACATACAGCAAGTAAAGAATGCATTAAAATACATTGTTCACAATCTTCCCAAGCAAGAATCAGTCTTGAGTGATTTCCAGTTTCTCTGGAATACGCTGCTGATTGTGCTAGGACAGTTTCTGATTTCAGTTGTGTCTTCTGAGAAAAACTCATGTCCTGTTTTTTGACTAAGGACTACAGGCTTAAACTGCCTGACATAATGGTCATTTCTATACAGATAAGAATATTTTAATTGCCAGGGCATTGAGGCACTTTGGTTTAGTATAGATGAGTATAATTCATCTTGACTAGTCTCTCAGCTATGCCTCTAAACTGCTTCTAATTTCCTTAGAGTTAATTGTGCAGAAGTATAATGTAAATTCAGGGTTTTTTTCATAGCTTACCATTGCTTGAAATCCTCCAATGGCTGACAAATGATTTTAATGAAGGACCTGACCTTTCACTAAGTCATCTCCAAACTTGTTAGCTCTTATGCTAATGATGGAGTTTGAATAGATTTGTGTTGTGTGTTCAGGGACATGTGTACACACAGTGCTACATAAAAATTGAAACAAAAAAACCATCACCAAGCTTATCATATAAAGCATTCCTTAGCTAGGAATTTGCAGAACTATGGTTTGAGTGCAACCTTATCTAACGTACAGTTACAAAGAGAAGTCAATTATTATATTATTCTCCATTTTTTTCCTACAGGAACCAAAGGCTTTTATTCATAAAAGTAAATATCTTTATTGTACCCGATGATTACTTTGTGGTACTCAACATGAAATATTTTTTATATTTGTGGTTTACCCCCGGTAGGTGGCTAAGCATCACACAACCACTTGCTTACCACACCCCCAGTGAGATCGGGAAAGAGAATTGGAAGGGTAAAAGTGCAAAAACTCATGGGTTGAGATAAAGACAAACATAGAGCAAAAGCTGCACACACAAGCAAAGAAAATAAGGAATTCATTCACCGCTTCCCACCATCAGACAGGTGTTCAGTCACCACCAGGAGAGCAGGGGTCTGTAACGCTTAATGGTGACTTGGGAAGACAAACACCATCACTCCAAATGCCCCCCTGCTTCTTCGTCCTTCTTCCCCGGTTTTACATGCCAAGCATGACACCGTATGCTATGGAATACCCCTTTGGTCAGTTGGGGTCAGCTGTCCCGGCTGTGTCGCCTCTTGTGCACCCCCAGCCCTCTTCCTGGCAGGGCAGGGTGAGAGGCAGAAAAGGCCTTGACTCTGTGCAAGCGCTGCTCAGCAGTGGCTGCAACATCCCTCTGTTACCAACACTGTTTTCATCAGCGGTACAAAATACAGCCCCCCCCCCCATACTAGCTACTATGAAGAAAATTAACTCTATCCCAGTCAAAACCCATATGAAACTCTAATTTGAAAACAGAAATATTAATTTCCTTGTAGAATTTTTGCATTTCTTCTAAAATGAGGGTTCACTTTATTTACACAATAATTCCAAAACTTGAGAGTTGGCTTTTCCAATGTATTTTACAGAAATTGAGAGAAAGTTCAATGGTTTACCAGGTCCAGATCAGAATTTTCAGGATGTGGGTTTGGGTTGTTTTTTACTTTCAACATAAGAGGTATGGTAAAAGTTTGTTTTCAAATATTCACTGAATTCATTAGCACATCTGTAGGTTGGCATCCAAAGTATTGACATGGTGTTCAAATAAAAAAAAGAAAATAGTTCCTACTCATGGAATATTTATAAACTACAGTTATGGACCATTTGCAGAAAGATTCAGCTGCGTTAACTAGAAGTACAAAATACATCTTTGTTCCAATTTCTATCTGTGGCATCCTCCTTCTACCTTGGTTTCTATGTCTGGCTCTGTAGAATGTCATAGTAATAATCCCATGCTCTTAGAAACAGCAGAGCTCTTTTTGCTGAGGTTTTCGTGGAAGACATCAGCCTGAGGCAGAGATCAATGTAGGAAATTTAAGGAACGGACAAAGGGTTTTTATTTTACAAACTGTTAGTGAAGTAGCATTACCAGCTGCATATAATTAGAAGTCTAATTAGAAGTCAACCTTTTTTTTTTTTTTTGTCTTTCTGTGTTTAATTGCTTCTCTTTTCTGTCCTGTACAGCAGCTTGTCTCAACAGACAGGGAATGGTATCTTTAAAACTACCTGGGCTACTAGAAATATCCATTAATTTCTTTTTGCAAACGCTATCAACTTCTTGCTATTTTGTGCTGATTTTTAAAAATTATGTTTCCATTCTCTTTTGTTAACCAAGTTAGTTATAAAGCTAACCTAGACAGTAACAAGTGATAAAAGGTGATAAAATACAAGTCATCCAGGTATCTCCAAAATATTCTCTATTAAAATGCTTTTAGCTACATTATTTCTATAATTTCAAAATACGACTATTAAAATGCCTGTCCAGATTTGATTTTTTTTCCCCTGAAAACTCACACAAATAAGAATTTACAGCATAGACAAAATGCTGGCTTTACTGAATGTTATTCCATGTTATAATTTCTAAAGTAAAGATTGATTGCACAGAAATTTTAAATAGACTTTAAGGGTACGTTATACTGAGCAAAAATGATCTACAGATAAAATCTGACTACTTCTTTGCTTTGGAGTTTCAAGTATGCTCACTGAGACAAGAAAAATCCTGATTAAATAGAACCAAAACTATTTTGGTTCAGACACTCTCAAAATCAGGAGAGCCAAATATTTATGCGTGACCATCCTGAACTTGACTGGCAAACCAAACTGCCTTTAACTGAATGGGGGAAAAAAGTCTTCAAAGGAACAAACACAATAAAACCTACTAATTAAAAATAAACCCAGAACTGGAAAGACATTTTTCAAAACTGTCACTTTGGTGAATATTAGTTTCAAAATATGCCTAAAATATCCCATTTTAAAATAAATAAAACCATATTTTTGATATTTTTAGGTATTCATTTAAATTTGGCTTTAGATATTATGACCATATTGAAATTATCAAGTTAAGAAAGTATCTAACATGAATCATGGGGTTTTTAATTTTCATTTAACAATTTCACTTTTCTAGGATGGGTCAAGCTAAAGAAAACTTAAATAAATATAGCAATTGGCACTCACATTTCATTGCTTCATCTGAAACTACCTATGAAACAGTCAAAATGAATGGTGTGATCCTGATGAATGCAAAAAACTTGCATCAATATTTCACAACTTGTCATGTTATTATTGTCATAGATGAAGTATTTAGTGTAATGTTCTAAAGTAAACTCTGTGTAACAGATGTTTTTCCTCCTGATATGATAGAGTATTAAAATTTCTGGTGTTGTCTTGGTATTATTCAGTCCTTATAAGCTGAATATGCCAGAAGTAACCTGGATGGAAGGTACTTAAACAGAAGTGCCACAGGCAGCCAGTATGCCCAGTGGACTGAACATCTGAGCAGAATCCAGGTCTCAGGCTTACACTTGGCTATGACACCAGCCTGCTCTGGGACTTTGAGCAAGTCATCCTCATCTCTTTTTTTCACTTGTGTAATTGGTCTTGTCTACTCATATTGTAAAGTTTCTTTGGTCTGGACTGTCTCTTACACTTCTACACTACTGAAACCAGTAGAACACAAGTAAATATCTGTATCACTGTGCAATACTGAAATGCATATGATACCTCAGAAGATGTATAACTTTAATTTGTATAGTTGCTGAATCACAAAATCTAAAAATACATTACAAGTTCACTAATTTTTTTTTCCAGTTGTATGCCATTATCCTCAAAGAGTTTATATGATGCATACCTACAATGGCACTCTAAAACACATTTTTATTTCAGTAGTTCTTAATGACTTTTTAAACGTGATTTATTATATAAGCATGTAATGTGCCATTTACAGAAGTAATACATTTCCCACTAAATTTGGTTAGACTTTTTTTGAGTATAATAGAAACTGAAGGAACATGGCACCTTCCAATTATGCAGCACTTCGCTAGCCTGAAACCTAGAATAAGCTTAGCAAGTCTCTATGATTATATGCGTTCCACTGGGAGGGAACTAACATTGTGAAACTGAAGTTTTTGAAGTTTGTCTTATTTTTTATGATGTTAAGTGAATCAGGAATATAAAATATAAGTAAATAATGGCAATAATGTTTTGAACAACCAAAATATATTTTGCATATATATATATATATGAACTGTAAGGTTAAAAAGTATAATTTATTAATATGTATGTACGTTCTTATACATGCACTGCTATACACACACACGCACATATAAATATAAATATAAAATCCAGGTAGTAAGCAGACTATTAACTTACATTTTCCTCTCTTAACAGCAGGGTTGCTCATCTCACAAATCATATTTCTGTGGGAAATGAAAGGTGCACTGCTGCCAGCATTTTGTAAGAAATAATGACACACTTTACTACCTGTAAGTGCTGACTGAGTGCTTCTGCTTTTCCTTCCCAAGGTGACTGTAACACAGATTGATGAAAGATTCGGCAGGACTACAAAGGTTAAAGATGCAGACCCGGAGCTAGAAGGCAGCCCTGACACTGATGGAATACAGTACAATGAGAGTGCCCACATTATTGTCCTATCCTCTGATAACCAGTGTAATATGAAAACTGACTACGGGAGAAGGGAACAAATTAAATCCATTAATCAAGCATATCTGTGCTAAACAGTTGCTCTAAAGAGATGAACAAATGAAAAATTTACTGTTTGTTTCCATGCTTGCTAGCACTGGAGAAGAAAATTAATTATAAGGCTGTGGCTAAACTATTAGTTAAGTTTTTTTCTTGAGAAAACTATTTATTGCTTTGTCAAAGAACAAATGAACCTCATTAGTGAGATTAGTTTCAGCTGATCATTTTGCATTAGGACAGTCTAATAATACACCCTTTAAAGATACATTGAAGGAAATAACTTCAAAGAACCAGAGTCCATTTTATACCTCTTACTGTATTAGACTGTTAAATCAGAAATGTATGATTTGTCACTCAGCTAAATATCAGCTCCATTTTCTTCATATTGCTCCAGTAAAGTGGCTGTTAAGTTGACTGTAGCGAGATGTTTGTCAGGGATTCACAAAGGGATCTCTCTAGTCAAGGGATCTCACAATTCACTCACAAAACTCTGAAACCTAGCTAGTTCTTAAAGCAAAACAAAACACCTAAATAGGGAATATTTTATTTCTTTTTAATAAAATGAAATGACAGTCTGATTGAAACTCAGTGAAATTCTTCCAAAAGCTTCTGTTGTTAAAGGCAAGTAAGACATATGGAAGTACTCTAACCTGCAGAGCAAAGAGTGCAGGCTGTTTTCCTATGTTGCTCTGTCATCCTGCTTGAAACTATTATTAAAGTAGTCACTCTCTTTTGGAAAGAAAGCAAGCTAGCTCTCCATGAACAGTAAGCATTCATAGCAAATTATTACCTGCAGAAGGTCAGAGAAGTTATGTATCTACCAGCAGAAGTGGATGAGAGTTTGTAGTACAGCATTTATGATGAAGTTTCTAATCTCTTTTTCAAAAAGGAAGTTCTTCACCGTAAAAGCCCCTGGCTTGCAATGGGCTCTGCTGCAGTGCTGGGTTTCTCATGACGTAAATGCCTTCCGTGGGGAACTGAACCGAAATCATGAAGATAAAACAGCCAGACATCAAACGGTAATTAGCTTGTCACTACTCAATTGACCTGATTCCCACTGGAAGTCTAGAGGCAAAGAAGTAGTTGTCAAACATCATAGCTAATGAAGTCTGTTTCCATTGTTTTTATGTCTCTTGAATACCAGTCTTGGTGGGCAAACCTACGGGAAGAGCTTACAAAGCTCTTGGTGCATTTGAGAAGTGCTTTCTCCCATATAGGGTCTTCATGTCTCATACTGATATAACAATCTGCTATTATTCCTCACATTTGCAGTATTGATATTGTGTATTTTTCTGCGCAGCAATTTATTTTCATAAACCTTGAATACAACTATATTTTGCCTGTGTCTTCTGATGGAACTTACAAAGAGAGTAAAATATTGCTGAGGGGAAGGAGGAAAAAGAGTTATAACAGCACATGGAAACACATAGATATGCCCAATTCCATAGGCCTGATTTTCTTAGAAGCCCAACTAAGAGTTGCTATATCCTATTATTACTCACCTCCTGACCAACCCAGCAGCACAATTTTGATTCTTTACTGCTGAAAAACAAATATATAAAGACAAAATTTTGTGTAATTATGAATGGTTTCCTTTATGTTTAAAAAAAAAAAAGAAAACCAAAACCAAACCAAACCCCCGCCCACCAAAGAACTATTAGCAGATAAAAGAAATTAATTTCTAACATAGTTTGTTTAACTATAAGAAAAAAACCTGGAGCAGGACTGAAAATCTGACCTAGTGTCTCCATTATCTTCTGAAGTGATTAGGTGGCTTTCTTTTTCTAGAGTATATTGTGAAATGCAACGGAAGTTGATCCAACAGTAGTAGCTGCAAAGAGATCCCTGATAGCCACTGGTGAAACTTCCCTTCAATTGCAAAGATGCTTTTGGCACAATAGGGACTAGCAATTCCTGGGGGGAATGTTCAAAATTACCTTGAAGATTTAACTGTAAACCTCACACTCGTATCATATGTCCAGGCATTCCTGCAGTTTAAACAAGACAACCTGTCTTTGTTGTTTTAACTCCATTTAACACCATTTTGGTAACAAATCCATCCACCCTTAAGCTATTTTAGCAGGAAAGAATGTATTCAAAATGAGTCTTACATGGTGTTTCAGTGCATGCCTTTCATAATCCAGCTATGTGGTAGGTGTCCAGAGGTTATCTTTAACCATAGTTTTCTTTTCAGTATATGACAGGATAAAATCTTTGACATTATGTCCTTAGCGGGAGATGACTGCATTAGCCTGTATTCCCCGTAGTAACACTTGACAGGCTGAAGTGCGAACAGTGATATCTGGAAGGTAAGGTGGCATGGGCATAAAGGCCTGTAATTCAAAACCTCCCTTGTTTTTTCACTGCTGGAGCACGTAGCCTTAGTAAGAATTCAAGCCATCCTTTGTGGAAACAGCACTTTAAAGATTATCCGGAAGACCCTTCTCTTCTACTGCAGTAAATCTTCTGTGAATGGGCAACTGCCTACCATAAAAAGACAATCTTTTCTGCACTCTGTACAGTCTCTGATGACTCTGGCCTATAGCTGCACTCATGATGTTGAGTGATAAAAGTAGCTTCGACTTTTTTTCATGAAGTATGTGTGGTATGTTGTAAAGATGATGCAAACAGTAAATGGAGATGGTATGTTATAAAACTAACTGAAATTTCTATTAATGTGAGAGAAGTTTACAAGTCAAGGAAGGTGAATAGATAAACATAATGGCAACAGTAAGTATTTGTGAAACAATGGAAATAATAATTTGGACTACTGATGCTTAGCCACAAATGATAAAAAGCATGTTTAGAGTGACTTCTAAATGATACGCGGGGGTCTAAGTAAATGAACTAGAAAACAGATAGTGGATGCTATTATATCTAGAGCATTTCGTAGAGCTGACTAGCAGCAAATGATGGATTCACAGAATATATATATTAATAAAATGGAAATAACATGTTATTTACTCCGTTTTCCTATCGGAAGTAAGAGATTAATAAAAAATGGAGAACTTACAAGCATACAATATTTGAATTTTGAAGAATCACAACAGGTTACCAAAATAACTTATGGGCTTTTTAAGATGAGCTTGCAAAAGACAAATTCCAAATAGTGCTATTGTCTGTGATGTGAAAGGGTGAAGGTGGTGGTCTGAAATAGTCAAATCTTGAAACTCAGTGCCTCATCTTAGAAAATAATTATTTCATTGTTTGTGTGGGATGAAATATTTTCTTCTGATATTTTTGGATGAAATGATTCAAAATTTACCTTCTTTTTTCAAGGCAGAATAAAAGGGAAAATTTAGATTATTTTTTTTAATGCATTCAAGAACTATTTCTTGATAGATCTTTTTAATTGCCTGGATTTACAGATGAGTCATAGCATGCTAGATTAGACGTTGGACTCCCTGCAACATTTGAATTTTTGTCTCCTGCCTCACCAAACTAATCTATTGTAGTGTCATTTTGGAAAATTATGTTGGCACAAACTCTTTTTACAGGTTTGTTCACTGAAAATTCAAGTGTCTATTTTATATTTTTTAGACATAATTTATTCTGGTAGAATAACCTCTCGAGGCTTTCTTTATAGCTTTCAAGATAATTTTGTATTTCTTAATGAGTTACTCTGATCTCTAATGGGTTTGGCTGTCTGCTAGATATGGAGTCTTCAAAAAACCATTTATGGCTACATTTTTTGAGACTATCATATGATAAATGTGCTTGTATTAGTATTTCATCAGAAAGCTCAAGTGATGCCTAAAAGCATAATCAGTCTGAATTTAGAGAAGCATCATATGGCAACTCAGTTCTCTCCCTCCCCAAATATCCAAACCTAATCAGGTTTTAGACTTGAAAAATTTCAGTTTGCATTAAGCAATTAGAAGAGAAAAAGTTAAAATTCTTCAGTAAGGTCTCTTGAGACTTCATCTGTCCTCAATAAGCAGGAGATTTTATTGCAAAGGCCAGAGTGGTGTTTCTGGACACATCCTTCCTTGCACTGCTGCATGCACCTGCACAGACACAGTATGAAGTTTTCTCTTCTTTATGCTCTCAGAGCTATCAGGAAACTCTGCGAGACCCAGGCTTTGTTCACATGAACTGAATTAACTGTCTTAAACTGCAAACACACTGTGACTCCTTGCAAACTCTCATACCTGCTAGGATCAAGTTCAAGCTTCTTCCCCAGACAAGAAGTTTGACCACTAAACTGTTCTTTGTTTGTCATGAACAAATTAAGTTTTCTGTCTTCAGGACTCATTAACTTTTCTTCCCTCAGAAACGGCCAATTCCTAACAGTGCTGACCTAGTATATTTCTTACCATATTAAACTCATGTATCTCAGTGAGTGCTGAAAGCTGAATTCCTCTCAAGAATCAGCCATTTATTAATAATCTTCTCTATCACATAGGTAGTTTGCTTTCTTAATATATTCAATTCCAGCTTTGACCGGTGGTGTTTCTCCTTGCAGTGGTATTTCTCTGCACTCTGGGTTTACCTAGAGTAGAGAAACATAAGAAAATATGAAACCCAGAAATTAGTTTCTTTGGTCTCATAAATGATCCCCTCTAGTGTGTTCAAAAATTTGAGAAAGTTTTTATCTAGGTTGTTTATTACTTTAATGATACAGAAGCTGTTGCTCATACATTAGAAGTTAATTTCTAAGAAAAGAATAATGTTAATATATGCTAATCTCTAATGTTACAAAACTTTGCAGCTAATGTTATCAAATGTATGATAATTTCAAAGACCATCTGAAGGTCCAAATTCTCCAGCTATTAAGCCAAAATGAAAATCTAGAGATATGTCAAAAAGGTTTCTGTTAACTAGATTTATTTCACATGAAGTAGGTAATAGATGAAAAAGAGCAAAAGAAAACCAGATTTTTTCCCCTTAGAACTTCATGTCAGAAGGTATAATTCCATATCTGAGGAGAAAGGAATAGAATTCAGAAAGAAAGGTCAAGTAAAATTTCTCTTAATTTCTAACTATCAATATTTGTTACACTTTGAAGAGTTTCTCTTACAAACAGGAGTGTTGTTCTGTGGTTAAATTAAATCATCAGGGACATGAACTTTATTGCAGTTGCTCTCATCTAGAATGACTCAGTAGATTTTAATGAGATAGAATAATGATAGCAAAGACTACAGTATTACAGAACGTAGGTCATGAGGATTTACATTGAAGAAGCTTAAATCAGGTTGTGGTCACTGATGTTCTAGTCAAAAACAAACAAACAAAAAGACCCAAAAATAATTTGTACAGGAAGTACTTTAAAAAGAAAAGAAAGTTACTCTTGAAGAATTTCTATTCTCTTAAAGAGCCTCCATATTAGATCTAATTCTAGCTAGTCATAAGGCCCACTTTTGTAATTTCTACCTATCTGTTGAGCTCCAGTTCAACTAATTCAATAACTTTCATTTAACAATAGCATTAAAAATTAAGTTTAAGCAAAGGACACATGGATGGGAGCTAAATTCCAGAACACCACACAGGTTTCAGATATACCTGCTTCTACCATCCGTCATCTATCATCTATTCATTTTTCCAGGTTGCATTGTTTTGTACTGAAATTGAGTGAATTTGCAACAAAGTAGAAATAATTTTACCCATGTCTCTGAGATGAATGGAAACTAGATCAGCATTTTGAAAACTTGGGCAGGTGCCTAACTATACGTATGGGCTTGTTTCTGAAAATCTTAATCACAGGCTTTATTTCTCTGCTGCAACATGTAATAGAACAAACAGGATTATGAAAACCATAAACTATTTCATTTTCCCTTGGTTGGATTTCTAGACAGGTAAGAAAAAAAGCATAAATGTTCTCCAAGCCAGACTTTTCATTTTGACATTCTTATTACAAATAATATACATTGTATAAGAAGCCCTCCCTCAGATCTGAGGGAAAAGGCTTTAATGTACAGATTTGAAAACTTATGATCAGCATTGTTGCTCTGTGTGTATTCAGAATAGTAGAGTACTTAAAAGATTATTTTTTTTTACCAGAGATGAAGATCTTCTATTCCCCTACAGGAGTACTAATTCCTTTTCAAAGACCGCCACCCACAAAACCCTATCAAGCAGCTGTTACTCTATACATAACCCATGCCCTCTTACTGATGGAAAGTTAGTAGTGATCCCTAATTTTGACAGAATTTCCACATTGCTTTTTATCATCTGACATCGTTCAAACACTACATCTTGTCGTTTGTTAGACTACCATAGTACAGTCGGTTTAGCTAGTGCACGGACAGTGAAATCACTCAGAACACAGTCAAGAGTTACATCTGCTTCCAGCTAGATTATGTACCTTACTCTGTCTAATAATTATTAAAGCCCAATATTTTATAAAGTCATTCAGAACAGGCAGGATGGTTCCTGAGAGCATGCTGCATCTTGTAAGGCTTCTTATGAGTTTCTCAATCACCCGTCTGCTCACTACATCATTTCCTCTTTAATAGTTGGTCTGTGTTTTGTGTTGATAAACCATGATCTTGTATTAAAGGATCCCAATGCGCATAATGCTTATGTGGTCATCTCCTTATTCAATAAAGTCAATATCTTGATTAAGAGAACTGCATTCATAAGCACAGTAGAGGCCACTGAAAACTGATTATCCCTGCAAAAAGGGATCTACAGAGTTTGAGGGGACCTACAGGGAAATCAAGGAAAGAAAATTACAGTTTGTGGTTCCTTGCAGAAGAGAATATTGTAAACACCTGCAGGAACCCCTTAGAAAAGTGAAGCACTGAGAAGGAATAGATGATCAAAAACGGTGTTTGACAGGGGCCCTAAGATTTGCACATTTGTTTTTTTTTCACTGCTATGGAAAAGCACCTTTGAAAATAAATTTGTGTGTGAAAAGAATGTTCAGATAAGGCGTGAAATAGAAACTCTAAATATAAGACACAATTAAAAGTTCTGCAAAAGAATACAGTATTCCAATACTATGTAGTAAGTAGACAAAAGGATAAATAGAGCTTGTTGTCCCTTCATTTAAAGCATTATTAATGATTCTGGTTGACAAAACTGTAAAATAATACAGTTCAAAGTTCAGGTAAGAGATAAAAAATAATTTGAACGTACACTGCACAATATTAGAATAAAATGCTTAGGAATGATTACTCTACTTTTGGAAGTAGTTGTTTATCATTTTCACAGCATGTTTAGTTTTGTCCTTTTACCAGTTGATGTACCCACCCTGATGTAAGTAAGGAACAGAAGTTTTCCCTTGGAGAAACCAAAAAAACAAAAAAACCAAATACTTCAACTGTGTTGTAAAGGTTTCACTCTGAATGTGTAAATGCCTTTGTGGTTCATTTCAAGAAGACTGATCCACAAATGCCTAGGCTGACCAAGGAGAAGTTCCCTAGTGTGCAGAGAAAGCATGGGGTTCCCGGCTGACAGTGAAAGGCTGAATGGGATCCAATAATGAACTTCTGTCATAACAGCAAGAAGGGAGGTGAGATTGTATGTAAACTGAAGACAATAAACAAATGTTATAAAAGAAATTTGACAACTACTTATAACGTTGTCACAATTAGACACAAGTAAATAAGTATTACATACATAAACACCTTATTGTTCTCAGAAATCATTTTTGTGTAAAGCAAACAAGCAATGACTCCAGAATTCATGCAAAACAAAGGACTGTCACACAGGCTTCTTGCAAGTATGGGCATGGACAATGGTCTATGGCTGTAAATGCAGGTGGTCACTTATTGATATGCTTGGACACAAACGAGACTTAGCACACAACAAAAGCAATGACAAAACAAGGCTGTATGTATGGCTTAATTTGTTCTGAAGAATATTAAGCGACACAGAAAAGTGTTGAGAAAAACCTCTTGTCAGAGAAAACTTGAATCTTGAGGGATAATTAGGAACAGCAGGAACTTCTGCTCAAATTGCCTATTCTGTGAAATACCAAAGAACTGCATATCAACCTATAAAACCTGTGCATATCTAATAGCATAGACTGGGTGGTCTTTAGACTGAATCCAGAACGAAAATTACTGTTTGGGCTCTGGTGCCTTACTTCAGTGTCTGATATGCAGAACTGATGACTCTGATATCATGTAGTACTATGTATGAAAGTACTATTTTGGTTGTCAGTTAAGGAGAATTATATTTTTATTGCTTGTGTTTGGTCTGATATCCTTCTTGAAGCTTGGTATTCGTTGTAGATGCAACCGTGAATCATCTGTAGCCAGCAATACAAATGAGATTATTTGTTTCTGGCTCATACCAATGGAAGTTGGGAGTCTTTATATCCAGCTTTTGATTCATAGCAAGAGACAAAAGATATTGTGAATTTAGTAAGGAAGATAATGAAAACAGAACAGCACTACGTCTGTGCTGACTTTCACTGGATGTTTTACTGCAATTTTTACCTCTTACATTTTTAACTTTTCAAACAAATTAAATCAGTTCTTCACTTTCAATACCAGTTGGATTTTAACAGTTAAAAGATTACATGATGTCCATATATTCTGAATAACTCTGAGACCCTCTTGCTCCAAGTATTATTTCTGTAACTGTAATTGTTTAAGAAACTTAACTTCCATTAGAAATAGGTAAGAGTTTGTGTAACAGCATCCTAGATTAATGCTCCTTAATGCTGGAAGGCAGCTATGGCTGCATCATCTCTGATTCACATCGAGTCACTGCACCTTCTCATGGTTTCAAAATCAAAACCCTCCAGTCTAGAGGTGAAATATATTTAATCTTCAAACAAGCTTCAGAACAGCCTGTCTCTCTTCTGTCTTTATCAGCATGAGCTCAGTGACACCAAGCTTTTTGTCAACATTAACAGTGTCTCCTGAGTGAATCTCTAAGAAGTAAAATGAAGGGAACTGAAAATAAAATATGCCTACCTGGGTAGGTGGCAAGAACATGAAGGTTAGGGAATAGTATGCTGCTTTGTTAGTGTCATCTGTTTTGGATTAGACAAAATAGACCAGGGAAAAGTCATTTTTCTGTAGAATATTGCGTAGAATCATGCCAAGGCTATAAGACGTTTGGTCTGGGTCTTGACACTAAAGAACTCTTCTTTACGGTACATTTTCCACTGTTTGCCCCTATAGTGAAAAATGGCCTACAAGGAATTTGATCATATGTCCTGCTAAGATTATTTTACAGAAGATATATTTTCATATAAAGGAGTATCTTCCTCCTAGTCACTTTGAATGAACTTAATTTCAAATCTAACTCAACATTTCTTCTAATCCAGAGAGGTGCCCTTGGTGATATTTTTCTCTCTCTTAAAAAGGGAGGAATATCTGTAAATATTTGAAAGTCATTGTGTTCTCCCATTCTTAATCACTCCAGAAATTTCCAATAGCTTTATTTTCTTTTGTTTTGGAAAGCTGTTTGGCCTTTCCATACTAATGAATTAAGAAAGAAGTAAAGAGATAAAATGGTTTTGAAAAGAAGACTAGATTTTACACAATAGCCATTTTAGAACTGAAGTCCCTACATTTCCCTGCCTTTGTGTGGATAACCACTCCCCATGCCACACAGAAATGTTTGAGGATGTCTTTCAGGTCCCATGCCAAAGGCTCCTCAGCCTCTGCATCCTGTTGCTTACTCCTGCCATAAAAACAACTCAGTTATTTCACCAGTACCCACACTACAACTACAGTGTCATTTGAAATTACTTTGATAATGTGAGATCCACAACATATTCTCTCCAAGAACCTGCAAAAAGCAGTGGGTACCCAAAGAAACAACAGATAAAAGTACTTCCCAAGTACCAGTATTAGCATGCATTGGTACTGGAGCAAAATTAGGCTTTGTATAAATAATGCTCCACTCTTATATTATGGAAAGATGGAGATTTATCAAGAAAGCTCAAGAAAGTATTTACATAAGTATAAAAATTTGGAAATCATAGTTTACAAGACCAAACAATTTATCTATTTTAAATCAGAAATCTTTGCAATCAGCAGAAGGAGGAAATAACATAACAATTTATTTTTGCATATTATTTTATAAATTTGAGATTAGATTAGATACTGGAAGAACTGCAGAATTCTTTCACGAGCGGTGTAGCAAAACCTTAAGATTTTTGGTTCTTAAAACCTCTTTTTCCTTTATCAGAAGTTAGTCATTCATTTCCTAAGCCCCAAAGAAAGGGGGTTTTTTTCATCCTATGTTCCAGAAAAAAATTGGAGCTAATCAGTGGGGGTAAACTTGGTGTATCTTTCCTGCTATTCTTCATATTCTTCAGCTTTGTATTCTCATACATACACATACCTAGATTTATATAAAAACTTGGGAGATATGCAATGCTGAGGTAAAATCATGTGGGTAGAAGTGAAATATTCTCCCTTCTCATCTATAAAAGCCGACTTGCTAAGCTTTATGTTTAGAAATGTATGGGGAGAAAGAAGACATCTGTTGTTGCTGTGGCTTAAAACATATATTTTTAACTAAAACTTGTTTGGAAGTAAGATACGGGTTGCCATTTGAAATGTCATTGTGTAGCTGTTTACTATGATCTATTTTTCTGTAATATAAAGACTAGACCTTTAATAGTTGTAGATGTAATACGGCTTGTGTAAAGACAAGGTAGGTATGTAATATTACCTAGAATTCAATGTTCATTATACTGCCCTTTGCCAAAATCCCACATACATTTTTTTTGAAGAATAAGCTAGAATTCGGTCATCTTACAACAACACGGAACATCATTAATAATCCAACAAGCAAAATCCAGTGTTAGCATATGTAAAATCCTTTACACAGAAAAAGCACATAGAAGAATTATTACAAAATTTCTTAGCAAATATGCATTTAATAGTCCCAGAATATTGCAAACAATATTTGAAGTATAACCTTTAAACTAAACCCACTAGATAATAAGGCTGCTTTATCCAAGACTTCCTCACTCAGCGTTGTCTGGTTCTTTCTTTTAAGGCTCAGATTAAAGCATTTAGCTGCTGGCTGTATTTAAGCTCTAAAAGCTTTCTACCCTATAACAGTGACAAAACGTCTGTCTCTGTCAAAGAAATGTTCTGATGGGCTGAACGATATTCCAGTGATGGTCCTTGACAACCTCTCAAACTACACCTGAAAGTGGCGTATTGCACTTCTTTTCAGATGCTTTTTTGGCTCTCTTGCATGGAACCACGCAACTTTCCAGAGACAGAGGAAAAACATATTTGGGGGAAGGAGGCTGGTTTGTTTGTTTGTAGTCCATTATTCTCTATTTTTAACCTTCTAAAAGCTAGTTAGCCATTTAATGTCACCAAGCACCAAGAACTTCCTCAGTGCTGTGCCTTCACCCAAGTTTCTTTTCAAGAAACAAAACAATCTAAAAAGAAGCACTGCTCAGTGGATTAATAGCTTCAGGTGACATATGTGAAAAGTGGCGATGGAAAGTGAACTTTGACAGCAAAAATTAACACTACTGTCCTGAAATATTCTGTCCAACATTATGTTCAACATAATGTTTACAGTCAGTCATACTTAAGGCATTTGGTATATATGTTCATATTTTGTTTTGTACCATGTGTCGAGCACAGTAGCCATACTCTTGAAAGGGGTGAATGGTGAGGAAAGGGCCAAGAAGTTAAATAATCTGGTGGATGCTAAAAAGCTATACAATGCCAAGGGAAAACAGAACAAGTTCACAGAAGTGGAAGAGCACGATGAATTATTAAATATACACTTACCTACAGACATCCCCGGGTCAGACAGTCCCTGAGCAGCAAATTGGTGGAGACAGGGAGATTGTTCTGGGATGTATCACTGTGTGCCTGCTCTTCTTGCCCTGGTCCCCAGGCAGCCTGTTTTGGTCCTTCTCCAAGACAGGGTACGGCTAACTGGATTCATTCACTGGATATCAATATTCCAGCGCAGAAACATTCTTATCTATGGCCAGTTTTCTTTCATATATACAGCCAAACTTTTACAGAATGCTGTCCCATTTGGATAACTAATAAAGTACACCTTGTTCTGCATCTTTTCTGTAGCTTTAACTTCTCTCAGAACCCAGTTCAGAAACGAATAGGTATAGTGAGCTAGGCAAAACCTGCCAGACTACAAGCTCTAAGTAATTTAAATAAAGCCTTACAGTTCCGATGAAGCTCTAAGAACCAAAACAAAAACCATAATCAATGTCACAATAAACTAGAGTTTTCTCTCTTAATCTATATCTGGAAGGAGGAATAAAAATAGTTCTTGGTAGAACAGCTGACATAATTCTATGGATATTTTTCTTAACAATACTGAAAATTTATTTTTTTAGACAACTAAGATTTGGGTAATAATTCACATAAAGGGCCTTCAAATACCCATGGAAGATCACTGCATAAGTCTGGAATGATGGCTGCAGTATCAAGTAAGCATGTATTTTATAGGTTGCATAGATGAAAAATAAGGCTTGTCATTTCTTACAGAGTAACAATATTGATATCATAATTGCTATACTATCTCATTCCATATTTAATTTCAAACATTTAGGTTTAAACATTTAAATTTCTCATTCTAATAACTTCTTTAATGGTTCATCAGTATCCTTCTTAATCATTCCTATTAATGTGATTTCCAAAGGTCTGCCTAGCCCAGTACCCCACCTCTTGAGGGTGGCCAGCAGACAGTGCCTGGAGAAACATTCAAGGACAGAGCACTGAGATTATGCTGGATTCTCTGTTAGATTCAATTTTTCTATGCTTTTTGGACTTTCTGAGGTAGATTAAATATTAAATATCAGCATTTAATCTTTATTAATATCTTTGTGTTCAGAATAGTTATATTTAATAGCCCTTGATTGCTTTTTCTTTCATCAGTGTTTGTCATCATCTTAGAAGCAGTCTAATGCCACAACATCCTATGGTGATGCGATCCAATCTTTACCTACCCGTTTTGTGAATAAGCATCTACTTTGTTCCATTTAAGAATTGCTCCCTCCTTTTTCTGTGAGAAACGTCGTTTGTTTTATTCATCGCAGTCCTGATTTTAGTCTTCTATCATAACCTCCTTTCAGTGCTCTATCAGTCTGAAGAGTCCTTGTCTATAAAATTATTCTTCATACAGAAACCATTCCATAACTATTGATTTCCCATCTATCTTTTCTAGTTCTACTATGCCATTTTTAGGAAAATGATCTTGATAGCAAAAGATAGTTTTATGGATAAGGTATTAGACTAGGGTCCTGGAAAAAGGGATTATGTTCCTGTTTGTGTCACAGACCTTATCCATTATTCAGTCTTCTTGTCTGCTTAATTTTGAGTAATCATTCACCACTAAGAGAAAATATTATTCAGAAACAGAACTTTTCTGCTTCTAGCATGCAGAATGTAACCACTACAGGATAAGTTGATTTGAAATTAATACTTAAATAACCCTATGGTGTGAGGTTAACTTACGTCTTTTTTAAATTAATTGAGACCCTCACATCTTTGGATCAGACCCCTAAAGATTCTCAGAGGTATTTTTCTCGGTACCTCATTTCTCCAGTGCTCATCTCAAAAAATCTTTAGAAAAAAGAACCAGATTACAATGGGTTTGTACTTAGCCCAGAAAATCAGACTTCCCAAATCACTGACACATTTATGGCTATTAACTTGACTTCTTTTTTTTAAGCTGCAGTAGAGGCCACCATGCCAGACACTGCAGAACACTGGTGATAATACTGTACCTTCAGGAGGAGCTGTGCTTCAGTGTCTCTGTGTCTCTTTCTGGTTTTTTTTATTTGAACAGCAGCTTTTCAGAAGCTGAGTTTCCAAACTATAAATAACTCGATCCTATGAGTAAACCTGTGATAAAAATTCAACTGTCTGGATGATTATGTAAGTTAAAACAAACTCACCTTCCATTTAGGTAATGTATACCTGGATATTACAAAGGTGTAAAAACCAAACAAGCAAACAAACAGTTCTCAGTTTCCATGAGGCAGGTGAAGTGCTTTTATAAATGAAAAGAACCCATTGATTTCTCCTAATACAGAAGCACTGTTTAATAATTTATTTTATGCCCTAAAAATGGGTAATGCAGAGAAATCTAGATAGAACATTGGATTTTCTTTTTGTGAATGTGTTGATTTCTCCAGTGATATCCACTGATTTCTGATGATCTGTCATCCAAATGGCATCTATTGCATCACTTTTCATTGCAGACCTGTCTTTTATAAACAATATGAAGATTTTAGTTTTTTCTTTCCTAGATTTATTCTTACTGAATCGAGAGAGAAACTTCAGCAAGACCTTATGTGATGATGCCAGAAAGGTAAACGTCAAGGATGTCAAACTAAATGAAAGAGCAGTTGAACTCCAAACTCCATATTAAAACATTGCTTTCTAATCAGTGGGTAATATCTCTGAATTTCTGCACCTTGCCACAGACCCTTAGGCATCTCAGCTGGAGTCTGACGAGTCCAAAGGCCTTACTCACACTCATAGACCCAAACTTAATTTGTGTACAAAACAGAGACTGTAGGAATCAAAAACCTTTTATGACTTTTGGGGAGGATTTGCAGTATTTTCCAATGTGCAATGCTTGGTTTAGTTAGTAAAGGCGGGGAAATACTATAAAACTTGTTTTTCTCTCTTTCTTAAGCATCTATTCAAATGTATATTCAAATATGCTGTGGCATAATATCAGAACATGTCCTAAATATTTAACAGCTACTTATTTAATTGGAAAAAAGTTTCCAGAATCAATTAAAAAAAATTTGAAAAAAAAAAAAATCAACGAAATACATAAGATAGGATTATCTTCAGTTGGTTTCTCTGGGGATGTATAGTTTGAGAGTTTTGTTTTCATTTGTTTCACTCAATGCACAGACCATATTTTTAGGATTCCCCATGCAAGCCAGCACACTGAGTCCGAGGTACCACTGCTGGGTCCAGCCCATCCTTTACAGATGACAAGAAAACAAAACAGGAGTTTCTTTTGTACTAAGTGACTTCCTGGGTCACTGCCACAAGACACAAAGCCTTCCTCAGCAAGTTTCAACAAATTGCTCCGGGTACGTCTTTATGGGAGAAGGTAAGGCACAACCAGGCTTTTTCCCCAGTATGATCAGCAAGCCAGCTCTATCCATGACAGCAACACGTTAATGCATTAAAAGCTGCCATTATTTGGGGCATCAGATCATATAGGCAAGAAAGAAAAGGAAAAGTGCATAGTAGCATCCTGAAGGTTGACTGTCCTCCTCACATACTCACTCCAACCTCACATTAGAGTCCCATAGTTTAATCATTCTATTTTCCTGGCTTGCATTTACTTTGATTTTCCACTTATGGAACGACTGCACTTCATCGATCCATGTAAGCCCATCTCAGTGGAAGAAGTGAAGTCTTCAAAATTCATCAGGGAAAAGCTAATAAATCTGTTAGACTGAAGCATCTCCCAGACATGGCCCAATAAAGTTTTATTTTATTTTTAAATGAGATACTGAATGAAGGACTATTTGAGGGAAGCCATAAATAAATAAAATACTGTGGATGGCTAATCACAGAACTATAGAAAATTAAAAAAAAGTTTGGGTATAGTCTTATGTAAGGTAAAAGCTTGTGATACAGCATGCATTACAAATGGACTGCATGAAGGCAATATTGGTAACCGTTCATTTTTATGCAATAAAACAAAACATATCCTATAAATGAATAACTACTGGCAAAATTCCATTATTTTCCATGACTTACTGTAAGACGACCCAGACAGTGAAGTTTTCAAGAAAACTTTATTTACAAATGTTGCAAACACTATTGACTATTTCCAGGTATATTAGTAACCACACTGTAAGTACCAGTAACAGTCATATTTGCCATTACATCGAATTTTTTTTTCAGGCTTTTGCTTTTGAAAACAAATATGTTTAGGCATAGACAAGGTACTTTTTAGAAGGAATCTTCCTGACTTAGCATGCATGGTGTATATATGTAGAAATAATATTTAAGCAATTCCATCATATTCCTGAATTCTCCTTAAAAATAATCCTGTTAAAATTAAACTTTGCTTTTGTCCATGCTGTTGTTCCATGTGTCCAGAATCAGGGGTCTCAGAGATTTTCTCCTACACAGCTAGCTCACAAAATTCAAATTCTGGCATCCATCTAGATGCTGTAGCTCATGTACTGTGTTGTGAATTCTCTTCCTTACCTGAAGCTGGAGCTCAGCACATCTGTCAGCTCCCCACATCTGCTTGTTCATGAGTGGGACTTCCAAAGCCACCTCCCAGATCACCTGCTGTACTTACCCAGCAATTAAGGTTTATACCTTAATTGCTTTTCTCTGACTATTATCGTACTTACGTCTCTTCAAATGTCTTCCTATTTAAAACAAACAAATTTTTCATTTCCCTTTCCATTTCAAAGCTTGTATTTATACTTAGACATTAGAATCACAGACACATGGGTAACCAGAGAAGCTCGACAAAATTTCTGGATGTAGACATTGACTGTTGATGTCCAGCATCAAAAAAGGTTGTGAACTTTGAGGCAAGTGATGATTTATTAAACTATCTATATTCATTTATCTGCCAGTGGGAACGCTTACTGAATTAGTGTGAACAATCTAGTTCCTGGGTATGATCTTAATGAGGATCAATGTTCATAATCAGGAATAAGAGAATCAAAACATATTCATGTACAAACAACTAAAACCGTTACCAGGCTGATGAATAGATGTAATTTTCCTGAAGGACTTAGTTACTTTTCAGACCACTTATACTGAAATTTCTATCATAAAATAGAGATGTAACATATGTCCTAGACCAAATTGCATGAATAATTATTTGTGCCACAGCTCAATAATTTAAAAATATATTCTGTTCATGGGATACAAACAAATTTGTGAGCTCACCATATCCTAGAATCGGGCTTCATACAATTATTTAAACGTGGAGTGATGAGTTGATAAAATTGTATGTTGGTGGCCCTATCCAAAATCCACTGAGGTTACAAGCAAAATTTGATGGAACTTTGGATTAGGCTTTATGAGACCAGATCTCACTACTTACCAGATGAAAGTCAGTCTTGTTTCTTTCCCCTCCTTTGTGTAAAGACATTAAAACAACTATATATACATTTTCACATTTGCAATACTAACAAACTAGGATATTGCCATGAATGTGTCTTGTCTCTGCAAATTCCAGGTAAATTATGTACCTATTTAGATTGTTGCATAGGTTTGTTTATATATATAAATATTGGTTTGACATATCTTATTTTAGATTCCCAGTTCGCAGCTCTTCACTTGTACAGTGCGAGCATTTTGCGCCTTTATTTGGCTCAGCCTCCGATTCAATATTTGCTTGTTAACTCTGTGGAAAAAAGGTATTGCAATGCTTCAATTTTATCTGTAGAATTTATTTTTTTCTGTAATAGTGTTGGTCCTTTTGAGGTTCTTCAAAGGAGTTTCATCGTCTTTTTTTTTACAGTGCACAGGACTGAAGTATCTATGGAAGATCTAATAATGAGATAAGTTTGGTATTATCCTTATTTTTCACCTTGAAAGACGCATTGCCTGAAAGTACATTTCTAACTAGGAACCCAGTGTGAATAAATATATAGTGTGTTATTCCCCATTAAAAGGGTGCTGACAGTTATTTATTCTGTATGCACAAACATCTATATATATATAGCACTTATATCTATTTTTAGGCTCTCTAGTAACCAGATTTACTTACCCTGATCCAGCCTGAATTAATTGTATTCAGAGTATTATAAACCTGCCACCATAAGCACAGAAACCTGTTTTGGGCAGCAAGGATTATGTCCACGTTAACAAGTAATTTGGCACAGATCAAACCACCTGGTGCTGAGACTGTTCAAATCTTTGTTGTGTGAGGCTTGCAGAATTCACCTTAGAGTAGTTTAGCCATGCACCCAGTCCACTTTCCTACCAGCTAGACCAGACATCTGCCTTACGCTTGTACTCCAAGGCTTGCTGAGGCTACTCCGCAAACCCTTCCTTCCCCACCTGCAGGCACCTCTGCTGAGATCTTTGGGAAGCACTACACTGTGCTTTTCTTCAGCTCAGGTAAATGACCTTAATACACCACTGTTCCCCTCACACCGCCATTGCTTGTGCAACTCCTGAGCCAAAGCATGAGTTTTCCTCAGTAGCTAACTCAGTAGCTGAAACTTTTCAAAGGGCATGGTATACTTGCTGCCTGTCCCCCCCACTTGCAGCATCATCTTTGGACATTATTGGACACCGCGGACTGCAAGGGAGAAGTTGTACAAACAAGACTGCTGCAGCTATGGCAGAGGAACACCTGGAATAGACTGATGTCTATAATCTGGGACTTTCTTATCCTTTAAGACAAAAAAGGACCAAATGCCTCTGTAAATCCTTGCCACTGTGACTGCTTTGACCAAGGTTGAGCAGAGGCTGTGGGCTTGGGGCAGGACTACGTCACCTTTGGTACATGGGAACAGTAACCTATCAATGCAAAACTTTTGGGACAAAAAGGCACACAAAAAATTCTTTAACTGTGTCTTCATCAGCCTTTCACAAAATGTCAGGAGGTAGCTGCTGGAGGCAGCTGCAGCCTGCGTCTGCTCAGCCCTGAGGCACAAATCCCACAGCAGTGATGGGGGTCTCCAGGAGCTGGGATTTCAGACTTGCAGCTGGCTTATTGCTTCACTGATGCCTGAAAATCCCTTCAAAGTCTCCCCAGCATCTACGGATCTGCCAAGCCCCACCCCAGACTCTTCAAGAATTTTGTATTATTTTTCTTGAATGTAAAGCAACATTGCTTGTTAGTCTTCTCATAGCCAGCATCATTATGTAGTGTGCACCCTCTGGGTGTGCCCTTGGTTTACCCTGTTGCTTGAGCAATGTGCAGCCCTCCAGCAGCACAGAATTTGGAGATATTAGGAGAATTCCTCAGGTGCACTTGTTGTTCCTCTCTGAATATTCTGAGAGGTGAAAAAGGGCTGCAATCAACACAATTGATAAGAGTTTATTAGTAAGACTACTTCCCCTACAATTCACTTCCTTATATAACAAAACAGTATGTTATATGTATTCATTCAGCAAAGCCTGTACGGCTTATGCCTCGTTTTTGCTGTTCACCAGTTTTCTTATGGACAAAAACAAAACAAAACAAAAAAAGCTAAATTTGGTTTTAGTGTTACACAAACACATAACAAGGTCTAAGCTGTACTTCAGCAACTTCAGCTGTGTGACAAAATGTCATTAAAACATGACTGATGAATAGCTAATAGAATCACTGAAGGTAAATTCTAATTTCTATCCAGAAATTCAGTCTATAAACAGACTCGGAAAAAAAAAAATGCTGTTTGAAACATTAAGTGTCAAATCTAATGAATGGTCTCTTAACTTTTATAATACTTCCTGAAAAAGAGATTAAGGTATAGTAGAAAACCTTGCAGGAAAATCAGTGGAAGTATAATAATTAATAGTGGAAATATTACAAAATCTAATCAAATAACCTTCTAAAAATGCTTCCTTTGTGTCATTAACCTTGTCAGTCATTCCTTTAAATAAATCCCTATTTAAAAATAATAAAAAGAAGGAAATGTACAAGTGTGCACTCCTGGAGTGACTTCATAAATGGCTTCATTTTTGAAACATTTGACTCTGATTAATGAGAACAAGACAGCTGAAATATGTGAAATGAAGATATAAATACTCTCTACCTATTTATACTGCCATTTTTCAAGTTGTCTTTTCTGAGGATTATTTAATTTTAAATACCCTATACCTTGCATGGAATCTGGTAACTCAAGGATAATTTATTTTTTTAAGTCATAATGACAAGACCTTTTATTATTGCTTTTCTGAAAATAAAGGAACTGGTGAATCTATAGCTCTGATTTATGGCACATCACAGGTATAGTAGTACATACATGAAATTATAAAATTATTTCAGCACCACCTCTCTAACACTGGTGTAGATCGTGAACGTACAATGATGCACCAAAGGTGAATCCCTGCACTTGTACTTTAAGTGAGCTGAACTCTGTTCAGTGACTCCACCCGGGCACCAAAAGAACATGAAGCTCCTTCACCCCCAGCTTATTGTAGCACAAAGGTATTAGTTACACTACATGTTTCCACACTACCATCAGTGTGCGAGAGTGACAGATTCCAAGAATCACATCAAAAGATACAATGAGAAGCTAGTATATGCAGTTAAAAAGGTACAGGTGAACCAGTTTCCAGGGATTCACTTTAAAGATTTCAAGAGTCTTCTGACTCTGGAA
Organism: Phalacrocorax carbo; assembly: GCF_963921805.1. Lineage (NCBI taxonomy): Eukaryota > Metazoa > Chordata > Aves > Suliformes > Phalacrocoracidae > Phalacrocorax > Phalacrocorax carbo. The sequence goes on along the minus strand of NC_087513.1, from coordinate 105,172,367 downwards.
AATATTTAATATTTAAAACTAAAGTAAAAAACCCTGACTCTTAATATCATTTTTTCTGTAGGTAACAAATAGCGCTCTGCTCTTTTCTCTTATGCAAAAGTAAATATGCAATTATTTCAAGCGTAATTTTTAAAGTTTCACTTGCAAAGCAGTAGTGGTATGACTAGCAGCCACTGAGAACTGGAGGTGCTTCTTTGCCATGAAAGCTTATACAGAGTGTGTAGTAAAACTCTAGAGAGTTTTACTGCTTTTTGTCATATTACTTTTTTTGTTGTTGTTCTGAAGGTGATATGTCAGGACTAAATCTACAATTCATATTCCATAAAAATATGAATAAAATTATTCTTATTGGTGACAAAGATGGCAAAAATAAGTCTACATTGAAATTGATGGGAGTTTTGTGTATGTGAAAGCTACAAGAAATGGGTGCTTATAATTATCATCTTTAAACGTAATTTCATTTTCTGTGTCTTTGTAAGGATTTTAAAGTCCTTTGGAAGGTATTTAGCCCTTAAATTCCAAGGGCTGTCCAAATCCAGTAGCTGAAGCTGAAACTTGAGATAAAAAAAGAAATGAAAGATTTTCTGAGAGAGAAAAGTAGTTTGTGATTCAGCCTTAAATGATCCTGATTTCTGATACAATGAAAAAGCTGAAGAAGAGATTAGCCAATTGAAAAATGGCCATTTCAGAGCTGTTCATTGATTTCTTAAAGGTCTATTCACTAAAAATACATTTAAAGCTTAAATGGCAAAGAACCTACTGGTAGGTCATTACTTGGGTTCAAACGGCTTGTAATCTGCTGCCTCAAAACAGTAAAAAATATTGCTACCCTAGTAATGAGTTATCATTTGCTATGATTGTGGGTGCCAGCTTGTGATGGCAAATGCAGGCAAAAAGGTGCTACTAACAGGTTTCTGTATCACTGCATGTATATAAATCCAAAATTGTGTTACCTTTTACAATAATTTTAATATTGCTGAGGATGCCTTGTGGGTGGTAGCTGAGGTTTTTATTCTACAGAAGGATAACGCTCTATGCAGCAGAAGTAAGGATGCAGCCAAAGGTCCAGCAGGTATGGCCACATGCTCACAGCCACAGTGCCAATGCTGGATTCAGTGGCGTGGGAAAGCAAATACAGTAAAGGGAGAGGAGACAACAATTTATTTACATCATATTGCTGACTTCTGGTATATTGGACTGCCACATTATTATACCAGGATCAGATTGTTATTTTGTGGTCAGCTGCTAATCAGAATACTTGATGCGCTGAAGGCAGATGAGGTCCTAGAAGACAAGAAATAGAAAGTATAGTGATATCCTTTTAGAAAGGACAAAAAAATAAAAAAAAAAAAGAAAGAAGGAAAATATGGGCTAGCGAATGAAGAACAGACAGCTTAGCTTCAGTTCTTAGGAAAGTTCTGGGATAAATAACCAAACAAAGTACACAACACCTGGAAGATTACAAGAAAACAAGTAACAGCTGTCAAGAGAAAATAATGTCAAACCTTTCTAAAATCTTTTTAGAGCAAGTTAAAAAGTCTAGGGATAAAGGGGAAAAAGAAAACAATAAAACAAAACAGCAGGGATGGGATTCAGTTGCTTAAATATAATATTCATTACCATGAAGGCATCCAAGACAACCATACAAGGCTGGCAGATATGACTTACAGCCCAAGGGAGATCTGCTGTCTTCTAACTGACAGCTGGAGGCCAGGCAGGATATTTTATGTTGCTTAAGATGTTACTGCATGTCTATGTGTAGGGAACCGAATTCATCCCAAATGTTGTATGCCTTGACTTTCAATACAGATCTCTAGGAAATCTGATCTAGGTGAAAACCTGATAAGAATGGAGGCAAAAATAGCCTTATGGTTATACCATAGATAGTAGGTAACAGTAGATAACTGTTCTCCAGTAGGCAATTCTTTACTGCCTAACCAGAAGCACTGAATCAAAAGGGGCCCCAAGGGGCTTTGTCACTGACCTCATTCTGAATTTCTCAAAGCTTTCTGTTATTGGCAAACATGCCAATGATACTTCCCCCCTATTCAGCACACCTGGAGTACTGTGTCCAGTGCTGGGCTCACCAGTACAAGAGAGAGATGGAGCTACTGGATAAAGTCAGGGGAAGGGCCATAAAGAAAGTTAAGGGACTGAAGCACCTCTCCTATGAGGAAAGGCTGAGAGGGCTGGGACTCTCAGCCTAGAGAAGGCTCAGGGGAAATCTTATTTGTGGCACTACTGGCATTGACCAAGTTCCATCTTGCAAGGACTTCTTTGCTGTAAGTGATGAATGTAATGCATTATCTCCAAAATTACTATGCAACATGTGAGGACAATTAATTTTTCTGAGAAATTACAAGGTAATTAATTAATCTGAGTTAAAGTTAATTAAAATTTTACTCCTTTAAGAAAAGTGCTCGTCGATTTAGCATATGTCAGTCTTTTTCCACTAATGACCTCAAAAAGAAGACACTATACATTTATTTTTAAAAGCTATTGAATTTGTATATATAATCCTCAGTTCAAGAGAATTTAAAGTTAAGTTTATTATCTGTTATTATTAGTTAATTTCACTTAACCACAGTAAGACTAAATAGTGTAGGTTTTTATGACATCAGAGCTAATTAGTCAACCAAATTTGCATGCAAAACTTCTGGTGTTTGTAATATAACAAGAGTCTGAGGGAAACTGGGTAAAGGCATTAAAAATGTAATGTGGGGAGTACTCAGCTCTATTCTCATGGAATTTAAAAATCACATTGCTACACACTACCTGGGCAACAGTTCCTGAAAGGCTCCCTTTCACACCATTCTCTGTGTCGGGGGAAGCAGCACTGTTGAGAATAATGTAATCATACATGCCCATAGAGCTTGTAGAAATTGTGACTTGGAGATTAAGCTTTCTCTTTTGCCCTTATACAACATGTTGATGTCACTAACATGTCAAATCAAGGATCTTATGCATCATCAACATGCTTTGGCTGTTTAGCAGTGCTGGGCAAAACAACCATAAAATCCAGTTTAACTGGCTGGCATGCTCTACTTGCTTTAGTGTGCTGGTGAATCTGCTCTTAAAGTTGAACTAAAATATGATTTAAGATACTAGGAAAAATCAGAACTGATATAGAAATATTACATTATTTTTCTGTACTATTAGTATATAAGTTCTAAAATAATTTAAATAGAGTAAAACCAGTAGGCAAACATATTCCTTAGACTATTTAGGATATGAATTAGTTCTTCAAGCACAAAAATGTCAAAGGGATGTTGTAATCCTCCTGAAATAATTAGTATAATCCAAAAATACCTCTAAACTTCACATAAAACAGGGTTAACCCTTACGTGCAGCCCTATCATGACAAAAATATTTTGAGGAAATGGGAAGGTGGTAACAAATAAAATTAATTCTAGAATTTTTTTTTTTTAAAACAGTATTTGGATACCTGAGAGATGCCAATCATCTTGCATCCTAACATATGCTAAACCTCCAGGAATACAAAACTATTTTTTGTAAATATTTATGTGCATAATAAACAGACTTATAAATTCTATTTCTGAGAAGTCTATAAATAAACATATTCTGGCATTTCCAATAAAGCCTTCAACATCCTTTCTTATTTTATCTTAAGTCACCTTTATCCTTTCTTATTCCATCAGTTTACTTAAAGAATGTGAATACATGGAAGGAAGAACTGTGATTTAAATTGCACAATAAGAAGCGGAAAGAGGGTTTTTTATTTCGCTTTGGGTTCAGATCTACAAGTTTTAGTTTTAGTTTATGGGGCAAGAAACTGGTATGAAACATACGTGCATGCGTATGTATACATTTTGGTTGTTAGTGTTTTTTTTTTTCCCAGAGTAGACCAAATTTATTTGTAAAATACAAGCCAAGAGTTAGTAATTTCAAAGATATCTGGGTAACTTAGGGGAGAAAGACCAACAGCCACCAAAATTTAGGCCTGTAATTTCCTGAGGTACTTTTTAACAAGCTGTAGTATTGTGCTGTGTTAGGTCTAGACATCGAAACATAAAACATAAACACAAAACATAAAACTGTTTTTACTATTAAAAAACAGTGTTAAAGTACTAAGTTAATATAATATTAAAATATTTTAGAAGTACAATCACGGATAATGATTATCCTTCATGAGAATGCAAAAAAACCCATGGCATTTGACGTTTTGGCTAAAATATTCTTTTGCTGAAGAAAGGGATAGCTATAGCCAATTAAGGTCAGTGACTGCAGACAGATGTAACAGAAATTGCTTAAAGTGTGCTCCTAATTTTTGCAGTTTCTGGCACTGGCAGGAATTTCCCCTTTCGTCTCCAGGGCACCTTGCAGACCCTTGCCTGCCCTGGTGATGGGACCAGACTGTCCCACCAATCCCAGACCACCCATTTTGAAAAAAGGCTCAGGGTGTTGAGTAGAAGTGCTAAATGGAGACTTCACTGTGATCCAATTTTACAGACTTCTAAAGCAATATGACATTTTTAGGCAAAACATTATGCAGAAGGTAATTACTGTTACTGATAATGATCTCACTCATATACTCAAGGACCTGCAATTTGAGCGTTGGTAACCCAAACTGAATTCCAGGGCTATAGGAATAATTATAAACTAGTTAGGAAGGTTCAGTGTAAACAACAATTCAAGGCCTGAAGTGTTTATAACTTGAAACAAGCTTAGCTAATTCCTAATTGATGGGCTGCATCCTGAGACACACTGGTTTTACCCCATTACGGATAATAGTAAATCTGATATGCAGTCTTAGGGGGAAAGATAGAAGTTGAAATGTATAGTCTAAAATGACAAACCAGATCTAAGAAGCACAGTAGTTAACAGAAAAAGATCTCTCTCTTCAACAGGGGAAAGTACTTTTCTGCATGCGTCATCACAATATGAATCTTTACCCTTCCCTGTTAATAAAGCAGAGAAATAAATTTAAAAAATAATTGTTTGTGATCCATATTTAGGCTATGTAAACTTAATCTCTTAAGAAGTATGAGTTATTTTCTGCTTGTTGTATTTACCAATATGTTTACAAATACACAAAAATGACTTAATGAAACTCAACCTTATTGAATGAGATGCTTTGAGGCAGGTCACAGAATGCATATGAAGTTACAACAGTATGACCTATTCTGCTTTATGTAGCAAAATCTGGTCCTTTTGGTCTTTTGATGGATGCAGTAGATATAGTTAAAAGCAAGAATCAGAAGATAGGCATCAGAAATGATACAGGCAAGGTGAATTTGCATATCAACTTGAGAATACAGATGGAAATGAAGGTGTATTTAATCAGGCACTTTGTATTAGCATTATTGATTACCTAAAGGGTTCTGGCTGTCACAGGTAAATGTCAGGTGCTCTAATTAGATTACTGTACAACTTGCATATGAATTAATTGCACAGGGGATTGCATGTAAAACAAATGCAGTCTTTGTTTTTCACACTTTTTTTCCCTCAACAGATCCTTTGCATCTGCTGGACGATGACAACATGAAATACAGTTTCTGAATGCAGATTTGTTTGGGGATGTTCAATAATTTTATGTATGCAGACAGTGTTGACTCCTATCTCTAGTTTACCAATGGGCCTATAAAGCCTCACAGAAAGATTAATTACAACTCACATCAATTTTGGCCTCTAGATGTCATGTAAAGAACATAACACCAAAGAGGAAGCAGAAGAATTTTGATTATGTCCATCAGAAAATAAAAGATAGAATAACAGGTAGGTACCGGAATTTTAAAAAGGGTTGGGTTTTACTGTTTGCATCTTTTTAAATATCTGAAGTTCTTAAAATTAAGTGGGAAGTAGGAAGAAATAAGTTAAATAGAAGAAATGTTACTGATTGAAGAACTACTTCTATAAATCAGCAAGACTTGAGAAAATAAGGAACAATATTCAAGATCTCACAGATGTCATATAACTGATATTCAAGGTTAAAAATGGTACAGACAAATATAAGAGCTGTCAAGGATGCAACAGAAATATAGTTATATACCTGACCTTTTTCATCAAAGTCTGCCTGCAGTTCCAAGCATTTCTCAAAATACTTTTGATAACACTCATAAAAACAATTTCCCAAATATTTTATTTCTGGTGTTAAAATTCACTGTGCACACGCTGTAAAAACACTTTGTTCCATTACAGCATTTATCTGAGGATCTTAAAATGAATTAGTCATGCAAGTACTATATAAAAGAAATAAATAGAATTATAGTAATTTCTGCAGGTCAGTGAATAGAAAAAAAAATTAAATGCAGGTTCAAACTCTAATTCCAAATTGGTAGCAAGGCCAGAAGAGGAACCTCAAGACATTTTCCCACCAAATTAAACAGTCATTATCATATATAAATAAAATATTTGATAGAAAACTAATGTAGTTTCTATAAGGGATCTTGCAAGTAGGATTTCTAAGACATCATGTTTTTCTATTTGGCAAAACACTTTGGAGAACTGCAGGTGCCTGCAGACTTAGATGTCACCAGCGGACATCATCTCATCTTTATGCAGACATTGTGCATCCTAACAACAAAAAATACTCATGTTAAGCAGAGACCCAAAGAAAGTGTGCATCCTAAGGGTTGAGTCCTGTACAATATATGTAAGACAAGCCAGTAGCGTAAAGCTTACCTTATCCTTAAGACCATAAACCTGTTATTTATAAGCTATGCAACGCTAGGGTTCTCTGTTGCTTCTCCACTCTTTGGCACTATCAGCCATAAATCTCTTAACTGTACAGCACCTTGTGCCTTTTCCTGTCTTACACACTTCTCCTAAGGTTATCACCAGGACTATCAACCTGCCAACACCAAAATTTTATCTCACAGCTTCTGTTCCCACTGACTGACAATCATTTCCAGGCACAGAAGCACAGAATAAGCTAGGGCCCAGCTTGTGCCAGTTGTACATCTTGGTAATGGTTATTTCAAAATGACACCACAAGTTACTATAAAATGTTACTTAAAGTATGATAGTACATTCATACTGCTCCATTTTTAGTTTTCTCTATTCCCCCACTAAAACATTTTTTCCTTTTGAAAGAATAAATGCATTAATCAAAAAAAGCTGCAACAGACTGACCATGCTAGTCACACTAAATAGGTCTAATCCTTTAAGTATGCCTTTTCCAGGACTTAAAGAGTAATGAGATTAGACTCCACTTACAACCAACACATTCTCCTTGAGATTTCTAAGTGCCTCAAATGCATAAATACACTCAGCCTTGATACACAACATCAAGTATTTTTAATCAATCTTTGGTATGTTTACACACTTGTAGCTTTATTTCACTTCTATTAATAGTAAAGAGTGGAAGAGAAGCATTTCTATATAAGGTAACTCTTACCTAATATTGCCACTCACAAAAATGGACCCTGTTCCTCACCTCACCTTTTTGCTATGTTATTCTCTGATTCTGAGGAACATTAGATGGTAAGTAAAAACCACTTTTAAGAAAATTACCTCTAGCCTCAGCTTCTTGCAGTTGTGCCCCAGCTGGCTCAGACACTTTCCATCAGTCAGTGCAAGCTCCCAGTAGGAGTCAAGAGTGCAGTTTCAAGCTTTTTTTTTTTACCATGCAAACATAAAATTGTCAATGATTTTGTTCTCATGCAGACCATTTCTGCACCGTAACAGAAATCTCATTTCTCAGTTTGTTTGTACTTAGCAGTGTACAGTAAAAAGATGCCCCAGTCCATTAAACAAACATGATAGGAACTAGCTTATAAAAACATAAATTAAATTATATATGACAAAACAAGAACACTTCCACAAATACGTGGGTTAAATGGTAACAGCTTGAGGTCTTTTGTGGTCAAAACCATCTGCTCAGGTTGGCAGGTTCTATTCTGGGGAGCCTCAGATTGCTGCTAAACTGGCCTTTGGCACATCAACTCTTTGTAGGCTGAGTTCAAAAGCTTTAGAATAATATTTATGAGTGAAAAGGATTCTCTATAAGCATTAAAAAGTATGGGGGGAAAAAATGAAAGGATTAAGCAGGAAATTATTTTAAAAGTGTGCTCTTTCCTCTTGTAAAAGATTCTAACCTTGAGAAGGGAGTAGATTCTAGAAAATTAAACAGTGAAATACAAATGAATTTTTTAATACACCAGTTAATATTTTGTGTCTTGAAATTAATTAAATTAAAATATATTTCAGGCATACAAAGTGCCTGTTACTCAATTTAATCACTGGTTAATTTGATCCTTCATTTAATTTGATCAAAACTCCAGGAATCAAATCAGCTGTATTAAAAATAGCAAAACTTTCACTCCTTATTTTGATTAATTTTGATCGCCTTAGGCAAGTAATATCATATAATTCAATCACTGGTTATAGAACATTGGCATTTTAATTAATTATGAAAATGAAAAAAATTGAGTGAGAACAGAGATAAAAGCCCAAGGAAGAAAATGTATTTATAACAAAAGGACAATTACAACTCAATGTTTTGTTATTAAGACATTGTTACTACAATTTTAGTTCTACCATTTGTCATTGCAACCCACTTGCTTACTGTTCAAGCCCAATATGCAACTTCACCCTATTACTGTACTGTAAGCATAGGAAGATCAAAATTCAGTAAAAAGAAGTGCCACCTCTTGAGATTTTCTTGCAAGGAGAAGCCACTTGCACAATGATATGCAGCATTTTAGCCTTCCAGAGAATTTCAGTCCTGCCTTGAGGCAAATCTCCTCATACAGGCTGTTGCTGCTTTCCCACCTCTTCAGGAAAAATTTTCTGTCAGAACTGGCTCAGGAAGCAAATGAAATTATGTAAACAAAATTGAGGAGAGAAGAGTGGGAAGAAAGTATCCAGCAGGTCTTTTTATTACTTTTAATCCCTTTTGCTCTGTTGTCCTTTCCTTCTCACTGTCCACAGTGTCTGGTTGGAGAAGGAAAAGAGGTGATCCTAGTGACTCAGGAGAAGGCGGCAGATTCCCTGAGGAAGTGGTGAGGCTGGTAGCACTCAGAATAATGTAAAAGACTGGTGCCATAATTAATTGCTGGTCAACCAGACTAATATTATGCAGGTGAGCTATTCTGTAACTTCTTCTCATAAATATGGCAGGAATGCCAAAATACGAGATGCACATGAATAATTCCAGATCCAGGGAACCAAGAGAATAATAATAAGAACAACAACCACCATCAGAATATAGGAGAAAAAAAGCCTGTTAAAAAAGTAAATTTTGGGATCTTGTTTCCTGGTTTTCTTGGTTTTCTTTTCTCCTTGTTTGTTTGAATTTAGGATTAATAATGTTGACTCATCTGTCCATGAATACCGACACATTTGTTCAAAACTATTAGAAATCTGAGATAGAATTTATCACCTCCCAGTTAGAAACTAGCCAAATATTTAGAGTTTAATATTTGCAAATTAAGATCTGTTGAGATCTGCCCTTGAGGGGAAATATGCACGACTCCCAGCTGTTCCCAGATTTCACTGATACATGTGATACTAAGAATAATGGAAGGATACCGAGTACATTAAGTCTCTGATCAGTACCAACATGCAATGTGTTTTGAAATGACGCATCAAAACATTGAAATATATTTTCCTCCCATCATACATAGTTTTTTGACTCATAACTGGGACCCTATTTTCTTGAATAAACTGAGTTATAACTCCCATGCTGCATAGGTGTAAGGGTAGTCAAAAATTTGTAGGGTGGTCTTAGGTATTACAAGACCCAGACCAAGACAGAAGTTCTCATTATTCATCTTCCCCGAGAAAACAATATATTCTGGAAACATCTTTTCAGGCTCAATAAACTAATGTAAACCCATGAGATTTCATACCTAATTCTTTTTTTCTTTCTTTTTTTTCTTTTTAATTCTGAATTTTTATTCCATTGCTCAATCCAGATTGCAGTGCAACAAAATTCTGAACTATTGGACTGTCCCTCAGAATTTCTGAACCATATTAAGCCCTGGCCAGGCAGCAGTGATCAAACATAAGTAGTCTTGTACCAGATCCTACACTGCCACATAATGTACATTTTGGGACTGGATGAAAAAATTTCTTTCACATTAAATACAGCTATTTAACTTTTACTTAATTTTATTGAAGTTACCACAGTCATGATGTGGTATATTTTCTTGTTTACCCATCCCAACTACTCCCTGTCCATCCTCAGAAAGCTCCTACTTGTTGAGATTGTTCTCTTTCCACATTCTCATCCCAACACTTTCTGTTTAAGATTATTTTTTCCAGCACAAAAACCATCACTCTGAGGACTAACTGTGCTAGGTTTTCTGTTGTTGAACTTTCTCATAACCTAAACAGCTTGTAAATGTTACACTCTTGTTGAACTAAATTGCTGAAAGGTTCCTACAAAGGAAACAAACCTTCTTAGTGTCCTTACAAATTAATTCTGGTATTCAGACATTTTAAGTGAAAAGTGTTGATAGCAAGGGGAAATTTTCTGAAGAAATCAGTCCATACTTCTAATTCCACCTATTCTGAATTGTTCAGCTTTACCCATATTTGTTCTCTACTTCCCTCAGGCTCAGAGCTATTCTCCAGCACAGCATACACTGCATTTCAACTGGTAAAATTAAGTAATTCTTCAGATACGCAGAAGACAATTTTTACAGACAGTCTATATTGAAAGGCAATTTTAGGCCTTATATTTCATTAAAAAAAAAACCCAAAACTGCTTACAGTAATGCTCAAACAACATTAACAAGCTTTTGCAGTACTCTCTTTTTGTGTGATTTTTTAAACATGCTATATATAAAGATAACTAAGATGACAATTATTTAGTCTTTTTTTTTTTTTCAGTAAATAACCTTTCCAAAGTAGGAGAACATAGACTGTTATTAAGAATGTGCTTGTGAGTATAAAAGACAGTCCAAGCGACAGAAGCAACACAGGAACACAACTCTGCAAGGTTTTGAAAAACAAAGGAAAATAATGCATTTATGTCAAGACTTTTTCCTGATTTCTACAGGTTTTCTCCCACCAGCAGATACTGTATAGAGAAAATGGAATAAACTTATCTCCTTTCCTCTTTCCTAGAATGTGTCTTGTTCCCTGTCTTAAGACCTGTGGTATTTTAGTTTTCATTTTTAAAAACAAACAGTTGAAATTGATTCTTGGGGGAAAACGTGGCACAATTTTCATTTTGAGCATTTTTTAAGTTGTGAAAATGCAACAAAATATGGATTTAAATAATTTTCAAATATACTTTTATTACTTTTCAAATTTAATTATTATAAGAACAGCATCACTATATTAAAACCTAATTGCCTTATACTCTTTCTGGCTTCATGACAATGCTCATAAAATGCTTAATATTCATGTAACATGCTACCTCACCCTGTAATATCACCATATTTATGGAAAGAAATTGTAATCCTCTTTACTGGCTCAGGTTAATTCCAATAAAATATTAAATCCATTTTCTAATCTAAATGAGTTCATTAGGAGAGGCATGGTACTGAGAATACCAAACTCTCTACAGAGTTCAGCTTCATTACATTTCAGCACTGTGCATTTCCAGAGCTGTTGTACTACATTTATGAGGATTTATCTGTACTGTTCCAAAAACATTCATCCTAATTCTACTCCTTCTGTGCATGCTAATCATGAATATGTTAAGTGGAAATACTAAGCTAGCAGCCAATCTCATCCCCAGATGGGTTCAAGTTATGATTACAGAAGCAAATTTGCCATAAGCACTCGTAAAGCAGTGCCAGAGAAAAGGAAATGAAGTTTTGGAGGTTCTTTTTTGGGTTTGGTATTTTTTACCACTTCCCCTTTTTTTTTTTTCCTCCTTAGTGTAGTGGGGGAAAGGGTCTTTGGTAAGGAGAAGAAATGTCATAAGATGCTTAGAGGGCTGGTATTTCCAGCCTTATGTAAACTACTTACCTTGCATTAAGCCTTTAAATGTTACACATGGAACAATTCTAAACAAAACTCCTTTGGGCTAAGTCCTGGCATCTTCCTCAAGTCTAAGGGCACCTTTCCACAGAAATAATCCCACTGATCCTGAGAGAACTGCTAGTGAAGTACAGCTAGCTCAAACTTCAGAGTGCAAGTGAAACTGTTATCTTTGTTTAACTAAAAAGCAGTGGATATGGTTATTTTTACCCTGGCTTCTACCGCATCACCACCAGGAGTAACCCTCTCTCTCAGATAAAATCAGTATCTTTAAGGAAGAAGTCAGAAATTAAAATGCAGCCAGCACAAGCTAGTCTCAAATTATTTATATTCAAGTGCCATGTGTTATATGTATATTAACTGCCCATCAGTAGAAAAGGATGGCATTTTTCTTCAAACCTTTTCTTTTTCTCTTCAGAAGAACTAAAGCATGATTGCTTTGCACAGTAAATTTGACTTGATCCTTGTCATATACCACCAGCAAAGCACTGAAACCTTTCCATACATATGTGGATATGCTACTGAAATATGGACAACAACATGGGTCAGGAGATACCTTTTTGATCTAAATATGGCAGCTCCGTACTGAATTGCTAGAGCACATCTATTCTCGAGAAGAGAAGCGCTTCTCTTTTAAACTCATCACCAGAGTTAAGACAAGTAAAAGGAAATAAATTAGCTCTGTCCTTTACCTCTGCAGAACGGATGTGGGTAGCTGGTAATCTGAAGGACATCCGCAATGAATAACTTGGCCAACTTTAGGTGACTGGCCGCTGGTTGTCACTGTTGCTCCACAAAACCGGAGCCGCAGATGTGAACTTTAAAAGTAGTTCCCGCAGCACAAAGTTGCAGACTTTTGGTTGATCCCTTTACGTGGCCTGAGGTAAAGGCATCCGCTGAATTTTAATAGCTTTCAAAGCTGGATTGGTATGTTAAAAAAGAGCAGCCTGTCAAAGACAAAAAGATCAGATAATTGGAAGCTGTATAGTGTTATGACAAAAAACACAGCAGGGCTGAATATACATAGAAGGAAATTAAATGCAAGTGCTAAAATAAATAATCACATTGTAATCACAATTTGTTAAATCCCTTCTGAAGTCTAATATGCAATTTAAAGATGTTATTTTATACTATTCAGAAACTCCTAAATACAATGCTATTCACCCTAAATAGTTCGCTTCGCTTCACAGTTCCTGTTAGTCTCTTTCTATAACCCCTCCATATCATGGAGCTGAACCCCAACTATGCAACCCTCAGTGCTTCTTTGAATAGTGTCAGTGGGAAATTTGCTTAAATTAGAGTACCCATGGGCTCCAGCTACTAACACGAACCACCGAGTGGTGTTATTCAGAGTGGCAAGCAGTGAGTCAATACAGTTTGCAAGAACAACTCATTAGTATGTAATTGCCACAGAATCAGACCAAATTATGAGTGAAGCTGCTGTTCCTCTTGTTCCCTAAATTCTTCTGAATTACTTTTCTTCTGGAGATAAAGAGATAACCAATTATTTTATTTATATGGAAAATACTATTTTTTAAGTCAACGGGACAAGCTTGCAGGGATTCTTAGCAATATGTCCCACTTTATCCTGTTAAGAATTTTAGTCTGTCTCTAATAGAGGGATGTTAGTCCTCAGAAATGGCTGAGTTTCACAACAATTTGCTTTGAATTTTTACTTTAATCAGGAAAAAGCAATGAGAGAAAATATTCAGATAGAATCCAGGATACAAATTCTAGGCTGGCTCTTGTGGGCCCCTGTTTAGTTAGAAAGAAAAAGAATGTTAGTTTGAATTGCCTCCACATAAGTGAAAATCAAGCTTTTAAAATCAAGAAGCATTGATTAGACTGGCTTTTTAAAGAATTTTCTTGAAAATATGAACACAACAGTTTACCAAAGGTAAAGGGCATTCATTAACACTTGCTTTCCCCTCTAAATAGCAGTGCCTGCTTAACTAGAAGGAATATATGTTTTGCTGGGCTGTTTACATTTCATTTTGGTAACCAGCTAACAGATAACTAATAGTGACATATCAAATATACTTCATGGTTATTTCCAGTGTTGTCCAGTAACGCATATCTTCAGATAGCTCCTCCATGCAGTCCATTTTTCTCAATTGTTCAATGGTTTTCTATTACTTTCATTATCTTAATTAGCTATTTATTAAAAAAGTCTTAATTAAACAAAAAATTATTTGCCACATTTATATTTTTAAAATAATCTGTACTAATTTCCCTCACATTCTATATATTTCTATGAGCCCAGACAGTGACTTCAGTGACTGCTATTTCCACTTATAGTGATGAACATCAATTAACTGTACATACCCTCCCAAGTTCTCAATGTTAATACACGATCTCTTTGAGTTCAAAAGGTGACAAAGCACGAGATCCATTAAAAAAACTGAAGGCTGAAAACAAATGTGATAAGTGATGTAATTCCCACAGTGACTGAGAAAAGAAAGACTAAGAAAGGCTGTGACTAAGCTTTCCTTCCCATCACACGCTGATTCCTGCCCTGAGACAAAATGTCAGCAGCAGTTTGTCACAGGACCAGGGCTCACCAAGCAATCCATCGCTGGTACAGGACTTGTTGGCTTGTTAAAAAGAAACCTTTGGTTGTATATCGCTGTGAAATAATTTTTGTATTCATTTAAGAGGATCTTACAATCTGCACAGCATAGAGGATGGGCGTTCCCTTTCTGCCTTTCTGTTCTGTGCCTGCCTCTACGATTTTTAATACTTCATTCCTGTTACTTCTGAAGCACAAAAAAGTCAGCGGAGCTGCAGAGGAGTATCAAATTTTGCAGTGGCTTTTGAATGTGTCTGAGTACCCAACAGAGAGTATGTTAAGGAGATTATTCAATTATTGCATAAATTGGAGTCTTCTTTTGCAGTGTACTGTGATCTTAGAATCTCCATTCCTTAAATTAAAAAAACCCTAAAAAGGTATTTTATTTGTAAGTGTAATAATAGGGGGGAAATTACTTTGACCCCAGAAAGCTATTTTAAAACCCTTTGTAAAGTATGTGAATTACAGGTTATTCACAACCTGATTACATTTCACTACATTCAATAGTAGTTAGATTTCTTCTGACACTCTGGAGTTTCTAAAAATGTCGTCTTCTATTTTCAGATGGGGAGACTGAATTTCTATAATCAATCTTTTTACCATAATACTTTCAGAAAGGAAGAACCTACTGCATATAGACAAATCACCTTTCATATGTTTATTTGGAGGGACTCTGGGTAGGAGGTTATAAACACCTTGCCCAGAAGCTCCATGAGGAGAAGGTACATCAAAACCAAGTTGTGACATCAAATTGAGAGAGAAATCCTCACAGAGAAGGATTTCAGAGCTACACAACTCCCGCCCAACAGGGAAGTGATGAAGGGCTGCAGAGTCTCGTCAGGCTCCAAGCCAAGGTTACCTGTTTTGAGGGGAAACAAAGGAATTTTGCTGTCCAGACACCAGAAGCAGATGCCTTTGAGATTAAAAAGCTGCTGTAGTCATATTATTATGGGTGTACAGATGCTTTTCATGCGCAATGTTTAAGGATGTCAGTGACATGAATGACTGCCTGGGGTTTTGACTTGGCTTGTTTATCCTTTTCAAAAGAACACAGAAAACAGAAGAGAAACAAATAAAGCCCCTGGAACACTAAGCGCCACTTTAGTTTAGGCTAGACCTTCTTTGACATTTTTGTCCACATGTACACAGACCTTGATTTTATTAAATGTGGCTACTGGTTTCCAGAGGCTGATTAACGACTAGTTCTTTTGTAAGATCTTCTTTCAAAGCAAACATGTATCAAATCCTAAACCCTACTTCAGCAAAGCCATTAAGCAAATGCTTAACTATTTTGCTGTATCAGGAACAGAGCTGGACAACTGATATAGGTAAGCTAAAGCCTAGATGGCAATTCAACTGTGAAGCCATAATAAGCATAACAGCTTCTCCTAAAAGGATTTCTTTAAAGAACTGTTTTAAAAGAACGGTTTAAAAATTATAGCTAGCATAAAATAATTTCTGTTCAGAAAAACCTGCAGTCAAAATAACCATTAAAAACAGTTAAGGTTAACCAAAATGTTTTTATCTATTCAGTTTTGACACTGATTTCCCAAATTGCTGATCTTCCCCCCTCCACCTAAACATTTAGCAACACATTGCATACTGCTATATACAGTGACAAAGCAAGAATCCCATGACCTTAAGCGTATAATAGTCTTACACCCATTTCTTCAGGTGCATGCCACCTCTCCTCCTGCCAGCAGATTATCCTAATCATCAGGCATGTGCCTGTTTGTATGTTTCTGCTCTCAGAGCAGCCACAAAATGAGAGGACAAGGAGGGCATTCAAACCTTCTCCTGGCTTCTGGCAGAGTGACTTACAGATATTACCAAAGGAAAAAAAAATCCCCCTGTGGTTACTCTTTCTGTTTCTCTTCTCTCTAAAACCTACAAATTATTTCAAAAACTCAGGTCACTATTGAGGATGTTTAGATACTCTTTTGCATTTCTACTACAATAATTCCTGTGTATAGTGTTGAATTATAAGAAAAAGGATCTTTCACCTTTTTCTCTGGGTGTTTCAGAAGACAAAAGAAGAAAATAAGAAAAAAAAAAAAGATGGTGTGACTGTTATTTGCTTATCCAGAGCCTGTCAACCAGGCAGACGCAGAGTATCAAAGCTTTTACCTTTTTTTTTTTCAGCTGGAAACTACCAGCTTCTTAAAAGCATTTGACCTCAGGAGAAGATACATTTCAGTTCAGGCAGCTTATGGAATGGTATCTACAAAGTCCAGCTAGAATAAGCTGAGCAACCAAAATGTGAGTGAAGAAATCGGTGCAGCAGGAGAGTGAAGGAGGAGGGTAGGTAGTGGAAAAAGTAAGAGACTGACTAGTACAAAAACATGCATATATTTCAACCTGGCAGGAATGATTTCTTAAATAGGAGTAATCAGTTAAGCTATCAATTAAAGATGAGGCTTGACTGCAGTCACTGATGAGAAAAAACAAGGTATCTTTATGAGTTGTCTGTATATTACTATTTATTTTCCATGCAAAACAATATGACATATAGTCCCAGACAGCACAAGAGGGAACAAAGGAGAAACAGATTGTATGTAGATGTAGGACTGTACAAAAGGGATGTGAAAGAGGTAGAAAAAGGTACTGCTGGCTGGCAGCCATTTGCACATCTCATTATGCACTTATAGTTATTTCTGAAAGATGCTTTATTTTGCACTTTGAGAACATTGCCCATTATTCAGGAACAGAAGGACCACTGCAAAGTTCTTGGGGCAAAAAATCCCCAACCCAACAATAAACACTGCATGATTTTCTGCATCAAAACAATCTATTTTGGAAGGCTGCAGTTAGGTTAACTGCCACTCCTACTTGATCCTCTCAAAGCTAAAATATGCATGAGCAGTGAAGGCACAGGAGAAACCATCATTAAGATGGTCACAGAACTACTCTTTCCAATGCATTCACTGAGGTGAAAGGAAAAATACATAATCAAAGAGGGAGGAAAAATGGCACAAACAGTGTCATCCAGGTTTAACTCTAAGCAACAGAGGACCTTAATTCTGTCCTAATTGTCTAGATTTATTTTCTTAGTATTTTGTTGTAATTCAAAGCGACTTCTGAGATATAATGGTTAGATTTACATCAGACACTTTATCACACTTTTCATCAAATCCTTTAGAAATAGTTATCTAATACAAGGACAGATGGTCAAAATAGGTAGTCACATACTTGCCTTCGCTATTTTCCAAAAACAGCTGTTCTTCAAGATTCTTCCTTCTCTATCTAATCTGTGTACACAAGCAAGCATAATAAAAACAGTTTTAGAGGTATTTTATGATTTAGCTTCAGTGAGCCTCAATGGAACTTGCGGATTTTTGGGTATCCTAAACGCTATTGAAATTACCTTGTTTAGATATTTATGAAAATTAACCTGTAATTATTACTCATTTAGGGGTTGTTTGGTTTGGTTTTCAGTTTTTGTGGTGTGTTTGTTTTTTTTTTTTTTTGTGGGGGCATGGGGGGGCTTTTTGTTTGGGGTTTTTTTCTTCCCCTTGTTGCCCATAAAATGTCAAACACAGTCAACTATGATTTCAAACATTCACATGAGATTACATTTCTCCTATTAATATACATTTCCCTAACTTTTCAGGTAAATGTACATTTTATACACATAATTGACATTAAAATCTTTCAAAAGGACCAAAGAAACTCAAGACTTTTTCGTGAGGTGATTGTTTTTCACCAGGACTTACCAAATTCCATTGAAATTGTCTACAAAGTCAGCATTTGCCAGCTACAGCGTTAAAAAGAACCCCGAAACAATGTACTACCTCTATGTCTGCTTACGTACCAGCTGAGAATTGTACTCCTATATTAAATTAAGTCATGAATAATTCCGACCCACGTGGGATTAACTCTGAAAGAAATTCCAGAGGGAGCCAGACCAGAGGGCCAGAAATAAAAGGAAACTTAAGCAGGCAGAACAGAAATTCAGACTCCAGTGACATTATCAGAGTCCTTCCTCCCTGAATATACCTTAAACATCTGCCTCTTTTATGTTGGCTTCAGGACAGTCACAAGGTATAAAGACATCAAGCAAGGTGATATTATACAAAAGATGCTTTGCTCTGATCAAATGGCATGCTTTGAAATGTGTGATTTAAAATAACACACATATAATTATACTATAATGTACAATAAAATAATAAGATATAAAAGATTAAAAATATTTAGGTGAGGAGGACAGCACATATCAACTAAACCATTCATGTGTGAGAAATAAAGTAACATAAAAATGAAAAGTCTTTTCAACGCACAAAAGGTATAAAAAAGGCACAGGAGAGCAGAGTGAGTAAAATTCCACACAGTAATTGTAAATTGTATAGCTGTGAGAGGAAATCAGAATCCAATACTTTAATTATTCTACATTACTCTATCTAGACTTAGGAGCACTATTTTTTTCTTGAAATATTTTGCATGGACTTATTTAAAGGCAGCATTGCCCAGGGAATAAAAGACTACGTCTGAAAGTTGGTCGTGATAATACTTCAGCCTTTCCCTGTCTCAAGGCCTTGGCAAGTCACGGCACCTCAGAGCACTTCTGGCTCCAGACTCCTTTTTCCTCTGCCACACACAAAACAAGCTCTTCAGACACACAGTGCTTAAGAGCCATTACCAATAGAAGACCAGACACCTATCTCAGCTTCTTTTTCTAGGTGCTGCAATGATGTTAAAACCAAAAGGAACTGAAAAAAGAAATATTCTTCTCGCCTGTTGTTCACCCCCTGAGGCTTTGCAGTTAAGATTTGAGGTTTGAAAAAGCAAACTAGCCCAGCAAAGCTTTCCAATTATTGATCTTTGGCAATTGTAGCCACACACAGTTTATTACAGAAATGAATTATATAAACTCATCAGCTCATGTTTATTTTCATGATGACTTTTTAAAGTGATTAACACTGAAATAACAGAGTTAATTTAAAACATTAACCTTCCTAAGGTACTAGTCTCATATAGAAAAGAAAACCAAAAAACCCAGCATGTATATGAAGTATTACACAAGCATGACGGTGATATATCTTACTATGCAAAAAGATACATACCAGAAAACCTAGAAGAAAGTAGACAAAAATGTAACCTGACCATTTTCTCAGACAGAACTCATAAGCTTTTTGCTAAAAATCAGAAGCCAGGCTTAGTGGCAAGCTTCTGAAAACTTGCAGAGCTCTGATAAGAAAGGACATCTCTCATAAATATTCATTAAAAATTACCTTTTCTGGATCATGAATTTTTCAAACAGACACTGGTTTGACCTCTGCAAGGAACAAAACCCAGCCAATAGCAGAATGTCTCATTTTTCTTAAAAAAAAATAAAATAAAAATTTGCTTTTCTGGGTATCTACTTTGTACTCTACTACCTGAGGCTCTGGTCAATTACCTTTGCAATCCAACTGTCTACATATTAATATTAAATTCAAATGACAGCCTTTAAATTCTGAAGTGTTACCTTCTTATTTTCTTGAAAAACTGATTGTGAGTCAAGATAATTATTTGCATTTTAAACAATTTTCCAGACTAACATCACCATTCCCTATACATCTTTCAGCTCAGAGAAGACAGTTGTTACTGGTAATCTTAAAGCACTTCATTAACAGCTCCTGAGCTGGGAAGACAGGAGTATGTTTGTAGGTCTTCTCAAGATGCTTTCTCCTGCTAGCTCTCTGGAAACTGGGGATTCCCTTTGCATTAGTGTTACCACACCAGATAAAACATGTAGCTTATTCAGTGCCATCATTGGCTGGCAAGAGAAGTATAAATGGGTGCTGCGATAGCTGGAACCTACCTGTGCGGTGCTGAAGAAACCCTTGCTGGGTGTATGCTCTCCCTAAGGGCTGTTTCACAAAGGCATTTTCAATCTAACTTTTGCTAATTGCTGGTAAAAGCTTGTAATACCCATTTTAAACAACCTTAGGTTTTAAACCATCATCACGATGTTGGCAGCTTCAGCTTTTTGCCGATCACCTTTACCCTAATATCTACTTGATGCACAGATAAAAATACCATCAGTCAATGCAGACAGAAACAGTAGGCTTTATATCTCAACACCATACACAAAGAAGTGGTTCAGAGAGAAACAGAGAACTATCCCATACAACTATATTTCAACTTTGCCAGTACGTCATGTTTTTTGTGGCTTACCATATAAGCATCGTAAGAATGTCTCCTTAGAACCTTATGATTTTAGGGTTACTTGAACACTAAGGATGGAAATGAGAATTTTCTTATATTATTTCTCTTAGACATAGGAATCTGTGTAGGAGATGTATTAAGCAAAACATAGAGATTTCTTTTTTCTGATGCCCTGTTTGTTTCCTCCTCCCCCCAGCTTCTATGCAGGCAAACCTTGTAAATGGAGATCTAAATGTAAGAGAACTGCAGCTAACGGGAAAAACTGGGAGGCTGGAAACTTAAGATTTTGGCATGCTTTTATAAAATTCAGCTTAGCACACTGTTCTCAAACGAGATAATTCATTTAAGCAAAATTGCATGATTTATTGCTCAAGATGAACATAAAATCCTTCTAGTGCAGAAACTTAACGGGACATGCTATCAGGGTTTAAGTTGTGTATTCATAGAACTTGAGCAACAAAAAAATTATACGGGAAGAGAATGAATTGTATCTCTGCTAGCACAGAGGGACAGACTTCTGGCTGCATCAGCATACTAAAAACTAGGCATAGTAATAGCTACATTCTAGCAAATGCTTGAAAATGTTCAGCATGGAAGGGGACTTTTAGAAACTTTAATCTTTCTTACTTAACCTTTTACATGCATTTCTTTAATTTGTCTATGACACAAAACAATATGTATACTTTGAATGCTGAGGCAGACTGGTTTGTTTGGTACAGAAGACAGAAATCTGTCAGGGACTTTTATTACATTTTACATTTCAGTGCTTATGTGCAGAGAGAGAGAGAGAGAAAGGAAATGAAGCAAACTGGTTGCCAAAGATTCAAGATGTGGCAAATAATATATGCTCCCCCTTTCAAAGGCAAGGTGCATATACACGTATAGGCTATTCATTATGAACAACAGAATTGCTATTTGCCTATTTCAAATGGAATCCAAATGTGCCAAGCACAGCAAGAATACTGAGAGCAAAGAGTGCTTAATATTCTAGCCCAGCGCACTGAAAAAAGCACTGAATTGACAGAGCAGTGTTCTGTAGAGCAACATGATGTGTCTGCTTTAAATGGAGAATAATGGATTTAAGTTTAGTGCAGAACTAAAGGGCTCAATTACTATTCATGAATTCTGAAATGTTCTACTACAGAAACCCCTTTTGCATGAAATGTTCATCAGAATCAATGTGTGGAACTACAAAAAGTAAACCTTGCCCCCTCACACAATACAGTACTTACCTAGATTTGTGGATTTACAAAGAGCATTGCTGCAGCATTTATCTAAAACCACCTAGACTACAGAACAAACTAGTTTAAATATGCTTTAAAGGGTTGTTGTAGGGAAAGCTGCTGTACTAGTGCCATTTTCTGTTGCTTTTAGACAACTGCTTTACCATTTTCCTAGACTAAGATGGGCCCAATGCTTCACGAAAACCTTTTTCATGAGGTCTGAAGGTAGCTCTTTGGCCAGAAAAGCAGGAAAACTAATTTGCAAGATGTCTGAAGGGTTTCTGTAACATAGCTGTAATTTTGTCAGAAATTGAAACTGCAGAAATTATTTCTGCAATTATTCAAAAACATAGGCCTCATTCAGCACAGTCAGAAGCAGCACTTACATCCTGTATAATTCAGCATTTAATGTGAAATACAGAATAGAATTGTAGAATCGTTTAGGTTGGAAAAGACCTTTAAGATCATCAAGTCCACCACTAAACCATGTCTCTAAGCACTACATCTACACTTCTTTTAAATACCTCCAGGGATGCTGACTCAACAACTTCCCTGGGCAGCCTGTTCCAGTGCTTAACAACCCTTTCGGTGAAGAAATTTTTCCTAATATCCAATCTAAACCTCCCCTCGCACAACCTGAGGTAATTTCCTCTCATCCCATCGCTTGTTACATGGGAAAAAAGGCAGACATCCACCTCGCTACAACCTCCTTGCAGAGAGCAATAAAGTCTCCCCTTAGCCTCCTCTTCTCCAGACTAAACACCACCAGTTCCCTCAGCCACTCCTCAGAAGACTTGTTCTCTAGACCCTTCACCAGCTTTATTGCCCTTTTCTGGACACACTCCAGCACCTTGATGT
The DNA here is from genome assembly GCF_963921805.1 of Phalacrocorax carbo. Classification (NCBI taxonomy): domain Eukaryota; kingdom Metazoa; phylum Chordata; class Aves; order Suliformes; family Phalacrocoracidae; genus Phalacrocorax; species Phalacrocorax carbo. The sequence continues at coordinate 105,149,672 of NC_087513.1, read as the reverse complement.
CCTTCTTGTAGTGAGGGGCCCAAAAGTGCACACAGTAGTCGAGGTGCGGCCTCACCAGTGCCAAGTACAGGGGGACAATAATTTCCTTAGTTTTGCTGTCCATGCTATTTCTGATGCAAGCCAGGATGCTGTTAGCCTTCTTGGCCACCTGGGCACACTGCTGACTCAAGTTCAGCTGGATGTTGACCAACACCCCCAGGTCCTTTTCCTCCAGGTAGCTCTCCAGCCTCTCCTCCCCAAGCCTGTAGAGTTGCATGGCATTGTTGTGACCATATGCAGGCCCCAATGCTTAGACTTGTTGAACCTCATAGAGTTGGCCTTGGACCATCGATCCAGCATGTCCAGAGCTCTTTGCAGAGCCTTCCTACCCTCAACACCCCCATCCAACTTGGTGTTGTCTGCAGACTTACCGAGGATGTACTTGATCCTCTCATCCAGATCATTGAAAAAGATATGAAACAGAGCTGGCCTCAACACTGAGCTTTGGGGAACACCAGTTGTGACTGGTCGCTAACTGGATTTAACTCCATTCACCACAGCTCTTTGGGCTTGGCCATCCAGCCAGGTTTTGAGCCAGCAAAGAGTGCACCCATCCAAGTCATGAGCAGCCAGCTTCTCTAGAAGGATACTGTGGGAGACAGTATCAAAGGCTTTACTAAAGTCCAGGTAGACAACATCCACAGCCGTTCCCTCATCCACTAGTCGGGTCACCCTGTCATAGAAGGAGATCAGGTTAGTCAAGCAGGACCTGACTTTCATAAACCCACACTGACTGTCCCTGATCACCTGGTTGTCCTATACATTCTGTGTGATGGCATTCAAGATGAGCTGCTCCATAACCTTCCCTGGCACCGAGGTCAGACTGACACGCATGTAGTTTCCTGCATACTTCTACCATCCCTTCTTGTAGATGGGCATCACATTTGCTAATTTCCAGTCATCTGGGACCTCCCCTGTTAACCAGGACTGCTGATAAATGATGGAGAGTGGCCTGTTGAGCTCCTCTGCCAGCTCCCTCAGTACTCTCGGGTGGATCCCACCCAGCCCCACACACTTCTGCATCTCTAAATGGTATAGCAGGTCAGTAACAATTTCCCCTTGGGGCTTCATTCTGCTTCCTGTTCCTGTCTTCCAGCTCAGGGGGATGGGTACCTGGCAAACAGCTGGTCTTACTATTAAAGACTGAGGCAAAGACTTTATCCCACAACTCAAAAGCCTTATCAGCTTCTGTAGTTTTAGTCTGTAGAATTTTTTATACAACATGGGTTTTGATCAGTTGCTAAAATGTTAGCAGAGAATTGTCTTTTATCTTGTGTCGTATATCAGGCATGTATCATATCTCATGGAATTATTCTTGAAATTTAAGCACATGAATGGTTGGATATGGTTGCCCTTTGCAGTTTGCAGTACCCATTTTAATTAGGACTAATCACAGAGAAAATTTTTACTTAGAATGAGAAAAAGATAGTGCAACATGTCTTTAATATAAGAAGATATTTGTACATCCCTTCTAATTATGTTCAAGTAATATTATCCCTTAAAAATTCATATATCTTGCATTACTTTGTAATTCAGGTCTAAATTAATCATCTATCAGCTTGGAAAACATCTGCTATTCAATATTTATTAGCATGTAAAGGATGGAAATTCTCACACATTTGCGTTTCCTGCATTATAATTGAGATTAGCACAGTTGGAATTTTTTTGTTTGTTTTTCTCCCCCCAAAACATTATCTTTTAAAGACTCTAAAGTTTTGTTTGTTTTCTGAGTGTACAGGTGACCATCAGTCCTGAAGGTGGCTTTATGTTAACAAGCTACTTCAGTTTGCATATTCCATTCCTCAAAGTAACACATGCATAATTTTATCATCATTGTGTGCCATCTGGAGTATGTTGATTGAACTGCAGTTTTAAAATTAGGTCTAAGGAGTATTTTGGTTGCTTGTATCTGAGAGTATTACGTATTTCACGGACTCTTCTATAAAGTTTGCAAGGTTTGATTAGGACTTTGCCTGTATGTGTTAGAGTATGAACTTAATTTTGGAAATCAGGCTTTTTTTACCCTGTCTGCTGTCATTTTCCTCCATAGTGAGCTAAAATCCAGTAGACAAGAAACAAATCTTATGCCTGTCACAGAGGGGATGTCCCTAAATTTTCACGGTATTTCAACCAAGTGGCACAAGCTATGAACAAAAGAGGGCATGCTTGCTGCTTTACACTTCCAGATCTGAAGAATGAAAGGGAAAGTAAAGTAACAAACCACCTACAAAGAAAATGTAATAAACTAATGACACTCATCCAGGATCATTTGGCAAAGAAACCTGAAAGCTATGTAGGTTCCCTTTTAAGTTTTAAGCCATATTTTAAGGAAAAGGCCAAGAGCAGGTCTGGAAAGAGATAAATACAGGAGCAGAGATGTCTAATTGCACGTTCATCTGAAGAAGGAAACTTCACAGGAAAAAAGGCTTCCGCTGCAAGGGAAATGCCACAGGGAATGAATATTTGACTTCTTCAGAAGCCACAGCCCAAGGCCAAAGAATAGAAAGAGCATACACACATGATATGCAGTCGTTCCTTAGCCAAGATCTGCATTTCCTTGTACTAAAAAGGAGATTTTTTTTTTCTTTTACATATAAAAATCTATGGGGGTCTTTGTTTCAAACCCATATATTCCTAAAAGGTGAAACTGCAATGCATCTGCATTGCTGGCAGACTAGAAAAGGTTGAGCTGAAGCCTTTGATGGATCTGGGTATTATTGGAGCTGGATACAAGATCGTGTTTTTTGAAGGGTGTCACTGACCCAGGGTGGTGGGAGTCAAGCTTAGAAATCTTGTGAGTGTGTCTTCCTAGCTGAACTTCTGCAAGGTTGTGTGACAAAGCAGTTCAAAGAAAATTCTAATTTTTAGAGAGGTTAAATTTCAAAATGCATCCATTGCAGGTGATCAGACAAAAGGTAGACAGACAGACTGGTTAGACTTAGTTACTTCAGTAGCTAAGAAAACATGATTTAGAGAAGGCAGTTTTTGCACATCACAATGTAGTACTGAATAGGGACTGCTGTGTTACCTTACTCAAATTCTTTAATGCTTCTTGGTTAAATGGTGACAAAGACTAGACTCAGACAATTTATTTTATGCAATCTAATGTCACAAGGACTACAGTTGAGATTACTTTAGGTAGCAAAATTTATCAGGGTTCATCCAATTGAAACGGTATAGATTAACTCTGTTGCCATAGAAACACATGATTTTGGCATAGCAAAGACAAGAACAGTACATCTAGCCTGGTATTTCACTTCTAACTAAGGACTATCATCTCATTCTTTAAGGGACTATTAGAATAAAACACATATCATATGCACCTCTCCATAAATTTGAGACTATTAAAACACAGCATTCATGGAGTTATCTAAAACTGGTGCAAAATTACTTCATGTTATTCTATTCACACAGAAAAATGCAAAAATTACAATCATGAAATATACGCAAGTTAACTTTCTGTAAGATAAGACTTATGAGCTCTCTTTTTTCCTGACAGCTAATTGTCCATATTTATTTGGTCAACTTTCAGACATCTTCAAGTATATTTTATAACTACAAGTCAACCTTCTTGCAAACAACAAAAATTACATGTTACATATTAGGAGCTCAACCATTCTTCTCTTACACGTCTTCAAAACTTTGAGTGGTGCTTGAGCTTGCTGATTTCCTACAATTTAATTTAATTAACATCATTTTTCTGATAGCTATGTCTAAGATAATTTCCTTTCTTGACGACATCTCTTCACATGCGGGCAAGACAGACATGCAGAAACTCGCAGATGTTTTAACCAGAAGGAACCATTTTGGGAATGTGGTCTGATATTATGCACAACAGAAATGATGCCACTTATTTCAGCCATTCCTGTGTCAAGTTCAGCTCATGGTTGAACTAAACTGTATCTTTCAGACAGACACACACTCTCAATTTAAAGCCTCTGTATCAAAGAGAAATTATCACATCTCTTCCTAATCTGTTCCAGTGGTTAATCACTGTACTTGCAAACATTTTAAGTCCTACTATTAGGTTCAACTTAGCTGCCTATTTTTCAGGCACTGCAAGTTTTTGTGTCTTCAGTTAGCAATTTTCAGAGATGCATACAACATTGGGCATCTTCTTCGTGGGCAACAGGTTACTGACTCAGAACAACTTTCTTATTAACCTCTTTCCCAAATAAATAATGCAAATATGTTATTAAGTGTATGCATAAAGATTAAGCTAGTTTAGTTTTACACTCGCCAAATTGTCATTTTAGCTTGCAAGCAAAATTTATACATACATACATTAGAAAGAACGAGATACTGGTAACAGTGAATCAGTGAAACTGGATTCTACATTTTATCTCTGGAACACCTTCACACTAAGGAGACATTCATTCTAACAAGAAATTATCTCAGAAACTGGAAAATATTGAGACAATCTTCACTGAAATAAACGTACTTTTTCACCCCATATTAGATGCCACTTTCTATTCCCCTTGGGTAAACCACACTAGTATTAAACACAGATGGAAGGTCACAAGTTACCAGAATTCCACCACCTCTATTTTTGTGTACACAGTCTTTTATTAACTATTCTTATATAGCAACTTTTGTTAACAAGCTTATATATATTATATTATATTCCTCACTGCAATTACAGCAAACTTCAGGCAGACAAAGTGTTTTAAATTGTGCTACGCTTTTTAAGCAAGATAATTCATGTATATAAATAAATACATCTAATTACACCTGAACTGAGTGTTTCTTATTAAGCATTTATTCTGTTTAATTCTATTGGCATTTGGGGTCTAGAACAAATTATAATAGTTCAGTGAAAAGTATACCAAAGATCTTTAAGATGCCTTGTGCCTTAGTAGAAGACTGGAAATGTACATTATTTAGGAGAGCAGACAGGTGGCTTTTTGATAGGATGAGATCTCTTTATTCTGAAGGATATATATTATCTTGATCATTTTTTTTCTTATTATTGTAGGCTTTCTATAAAGTCATTGTCTTTCATGCCTCCAAAATCTTTCCACAATAAATAGTATTGTGGCTGGCTGACTTTGGCCAGGTGCCAGATGGCCACCCTCTCATTCCCTCTCCTCAGTGTGACAGGGGGAGAAAATAAGACAGAAAAGCTCATTGGGTCAAGATAAACACAAGGGAGATCACTTATCAATTTCCATCATAGGCAAAACAGACTTGAGGAAAATTGATTTAATTTATTACCAAATAAAATATATTTGGGTAGTGAGAAAGAAAGACAAAAAATTAAAAGAACACTTCCTCACCCTTTCCCAGCCTCAACTTCAGTCCTTCATTCCCTGCTTCTCTACCTCCCCCAACCTGAGTGGAGAAGGGGAGTAGGGAATGGGGTCTTCAGTAAGTCCAGAACAGCTCCCCTGCTGCTCCTTCCTCCTCACACTTTTCCCCTGCTCCAGCATATGAGTGTCTAATAACAGGTGGCAGAGCCTTGATGGTTTTTCTCTATCGGTTTTAAACACAGTTTACAGTGAAAATCTGTGTATAAAGACATATTTTTAAGAGTGTTCTCTTCCTCATTTTGCTTTCTACTCAAGAGCAGGGGGGCTACTTTATATCTGCTTGGGATCAGAGAATGAAGGAGGATGGATGGAAGGAAACTGAGCGTAGATAAGACTGGAGACATTTGAGACCATGTTTCATAACTCTTGTCACAAATTCATGGATTTGGTGTGAGTTTATCCTGTGGTACTGTCATGGTTTAGCGGCAGCTCAGCCCCACACAGCCGCTTGCTCATTCCCCCACTGGTAGAAGGGGGAAGAGTATCAGAAGGGTAACGCTTGTGGGTTGGGATAAGAACAGTTGAATAAGTAAAATAAAAAACAACAACAATACAATGGAAAGGAAAACAACGAGAGGCGCAAAACCTTTGCGGGGGCGGGGGGGGAAGGAATGAGGCGCCAAAACAAACCGCACACGCTGCAGCCGCTCACCGCCCGCCGACCCAGCGCCGCGCCGCTCCCAAGCCGCAACTGCCCCTCCTCAATATACTGGTCATGGTGTCCCGTGGTATGGAATGAACCTGCCATTGGCCAGTCGGGGTCAGCCGCCCCCGCCATGGCCCCGCCCCTCCCAGCCCCCCCCCCCCCCCCCGCCACGCCGCAGAGCGCGGGAAGCTGGAAAGGTAGCCGACCCCCACAGGGAGGAGAATTAAACCCCTCTCAGCCAAAACCAGCACAGGTACATATATTAAGGCTAAGCTGTAATGTATATGCATTGTGAAACTTCAGTTTTGACTACCGGGTCAGAATGGCTTTTCATTTTTAAAGATTATTAGGCTGTGGGAAAAACCTTAGAACTGTTCAGTTGCGTTTTAATGATTCAAAAAAAGTAAAGAACACACAGATTTAAATTCCTTTTGATTTTAAATTCACTTTTTAATTTTATAATCAATATATTATTTTAAGATTAAAATTTATATTATGATTTTATGATTTAGCAATGTTTTTTGAAGTTCCACATTTGAAATCCCAGAATTCTGCTTCCTTGGCCTCACTGTCTGAAATCAGTGGATAGTCTACCCTCTCACATACACTTTTGAATGTGTGAATTTTATTCTCTCACGTTTCTTTTACTACCCCTTCTCTTACTGGGTTTTTAAAAATAGAGTTGATAAACCATTACATTTTCTGTAGAGAGTTATCATGTAAACGACTCCCATAATATCTACACAAACCAATAATATATTTTTTGCAATGATTAATCTCTGTAAGATCAAGCATCAGTAAAATTAGTCATGTGCACAAAGAAATCTAGATATCTGTCAGATAATACTTTCTAACTCAATATCACTCCATTTTAAGTCAAAGGGCATTTTCTTCTCGATTGAATAGGAGCATGCTTGTGTCACTGCTTTATTACCATTCGGTTGTTAGAAATAGAACTATATATTCTGTCAATTCTAGGTACTTGAACTCAGCTACTCTTGATTTTAAGAATATTCCTGTTGGTGTTCAGGAGTTTGTAACTTTAATTAATATGTGATATCCACTTTTACAAAGTAAATCTCAATAAATTTCCATAGTAGAAAATGTCCCATTTAGTACCATTTTTTAAATTTTTCTTTTCCCAGCTAAAATGTGGTGCTGGCAGTTTGTAAGTTGACCAAAACATGAACACTTTTTTTATACTTGTCTTTCTGTGAAACATGATACTATATTCATCCATCCTAGACAGCAGTAAAAGCTGCTTTTCAAGAAGGAAGGTATGAATGGTACTAGTGATGAACAAACTGCAAAGGGCAAGCTTGTTTTGGATGGCTTCCAGAAGTTTGGAGCTTTACAGAAAATATTTAAGCACTTCAATTTTCCTCTGCCATTCTACAAATTTCAAAGACATGGTTGTTCTCATCAGTTACTTAATATTGCCAGTTCTGAGCCAAACTGAATATGTTGCCAGAATAACAACAATATTTTTTTCATTTCTTGATTTTTAATATGGCCAAGGGTACTATTTGTGCACTTCTGCCAACCAGCAGGAGCTCAGCCTTGTTCTTGTTTGGTTTCAACTAGCTGTTCTTCATCTGCTAACAATTATAAGACAGTACCTGGGTTGCATTGGCAACAATAATGCTTTCCTACACTGTGAAGGATAAGCAGAGAAAATGACATCTCTGTATTGTTGATGTCAAATTTCAAATATCTCACCAGCTTCTATAGCTCTGTGAAATGCTGCTAAGAACAGAACAGAACAGAAAGCAATTATTACAGAACTTTGACAATGGAAGCACTCATAGATTTGTTTGTTTTAATCATTCCTGCGAGGCAAAGCAAAACAGACTAGTTTAGTGCTGGTCTCTCTGTCTTGCAATCTCCATCAGATAGGACATTATGTTACTGTGGGCAATGGCAAAAGCAACGGACAGGTCCCAGTTGATTTGAATGGAGAGCTGCCCTCTGTTTATTAACAGAAAGCAACCAACCCTAAGTGCTACTAAACCTCATGCAAAATCATGACTTCTGGCTTGTGTCAAACCGAGGATGTTGGCTTCATCTGAGATGCTGTAAGCAGCTGCTATTTTGTTTCTCAGCAGAGTGGACCATTTGATCCTGGATGGAAGTCAGATATCGCAGGTGAAATCTTCACAGTTCATAGGACCCAAAATGTTATTGTGATGTGCAGTATTGGCATTGTTATCTCCATTTGTTTTGATGTATGGAGATTGAACTTGAGACTCCAAGATCTGTACTATGAATTTTTCAGCTAAGTAACCTGTCTCAGTTGAGTAAGACTGGCCAACCCACAGCCCACCACAGGTACTAGCCAGAAGTGTTGGACAGTACACTTCAGCACATCCTACTGTTCAGTTGGTTTGAATGACATCAAAGATTGTGACAGGTCACGTGTTTGCAGCATGTGGATTAAGACGTCCTTCTAAACATGAAAGAAGTAGAAGTCATGACAGTGTTTTTCAAAGATCTTGGCTGGAGGCACAATGTCAAAGGACAGTGAAACACACTCATTTCTCATGCAGTCCAACACAACTTTGGAGCCCATGCTAACCTAAATTTCTTCTTATGTGTGAAACTGCATTTGACATATTCAAGGTTCCAAAGCTTTCAAATATTTTCTGCTTCACACATCAATAATTTTTTCTATAAGTAAATGAGATATTTAAAACTCATACTTTCCAGCAGTTTTGTTGCATCTGCATCCAGTGTACCTTCCCTAGGACAGTAAACACTTTTATCATGGCTCCGCCTAATTTTTTCTTTCCTTACAGTTATAACAGCTGCAACAATTAGTCATCCTAATGACAACATTCTTCTACAGTCCTGCAATATGGTGCCCAAAATACACAATTGCTTTTACAGGTGTTTTCGCATATTTTTTAAACTTTTTTAAACACTTGCCTTTTTAAAATAGACACACTAAAAATATACAACCAAATATAGACTGGTTTGATCAATCTTAGATTTAAAAATAATCTGATGCTGGACAAATTTTAGAGCAAACCTGTCAGAAAGTGACGTGCGTCTATTTCTTTAGAGCCACCTTCTGCCTTCGCCTGCCTTTACCTATCCCACAATTGTTTGCCATCTAGATATGCTACATCCTTCAGTTCAGTGAGGCATCCTTTAAACTAGATTGAACAAATTCTTCATGATCATTCATTTTGTGTGGCAGTTCACGCAGGCGGGGTGTGTGGGCAGGGTGCACTCCTCTTCCTGGCTCTAACGAGTAACTGAGCTAGTGGTCACTGTCCCCCACCAGGAGAGGCCCTAGCCATGGTCTCCACTCGCCTGAGAACCACTGCCAGAAGGAACGTGCTGACTCAGATGGAGACCCCACACAAACACGCAGCTGTCCAGGTCTCCAGCTGCAGGGATTGCCTGAGCCTGGCACTCACGTCGGAGCGCAGCAGAGACAACAGCTGCTTGCAGTGTGACCAGGAGGATGATCTACTCTGCCTGGTGGCAGAGCTGAAGGAGGAAGTGGAAGGGTTAAGGAACATTAGGGAGAGTGAGAGGGAGATAGATTGGTGGAGCCACACCTTATCATCCCCAGGGTCAAGTCAGTGGATGGAGGCTCCTCAAGAAGCTCCACAAGAAGCAGAGAATCCCCTACCCTATTGCCACCAAACAGAAGGAGGGAACATAAGAGATGAGGGGGAATGGAAAAAGGTCCCTACTTGGGGTGCCAGGTGAATCTCCTCCCGGCCTCCCTCACCTTCCCAGCTCCCTTACACAACAGATATGGGGCTCTGGAACTTGAGGGCCAGGCAAATGAGGATGTAGGCGAAGGTCCATCTGGGGGGTTGCCTAGGGAGAGTTGGTCAGCCCCACGCATTATGACCGCCCCTGTTATGAAGAAAAGGAGGGTAGTTGTTGTAGGTGATTCCCTTCTGAGGGGGACAGAGGGACCAATATGTTGACCAGACCCATCCCACAGGGAAGTCTGCTGCCACCCTGGGACCTGGGTCAGAGATGTTACTGGAAACTCCCTGGACTGGTACGGCCCTCTGATTACTACCCACTGTTGGCTGTGCAGTTGGGCAGTGATGAGGTTGTGGAGAGAAGCCAAAGAGCCATCAAAAAGGACTTCAGGGCACCAGGGTGACTGGTTAAAGGATCAGGAGCGCAGGTAGTGTTTTCCTTAATCCTGTCAGTGGCAGGAAAGAACAATACTAAAAGGAACAGGTAGACTCATCTGATTGAAACATGGCTCAGAGGCTGGTGCCATCGGTGGAATTTTGGTTTTTTTGATCTTGGGGGGGTTTACATGGCACCGGGCCTGCTGGCAGCAGATGGAGTTCACCTGTCTCAAAGCGGGAAAAGGATTCTTGCAAATGAGTTGGCGGGGCTCATCAAGAGGGCTTTAAACTAGGTTCAAAGTGGGAAGGGGATGTAACCAGGCCCAGCAGAGAGGAGCCACTGCAACTGAGCATGAGGAAAAGGCTGAGGTACTAAATGCCTTCTTTGCCTCAGTTTTTAACTATCAGACCAGTTATCCCCAGGGTATTCAGCCCCCTGAGCTGGAGAGCAGGGACAGATTGCAGAATAAACCCCCCATAATCCAGGACAAAGCAGTTTATGACCTGCTGCTCCACCTGGACACAAGTCTATGGGGCTGGATGGGATCCACCCGAGAGTACTGAGGGAGCTGGCAGAGGAGCTCAACAGGCCACTCTCCATCATTTATCAGCAGTCCTGGTTAACAGGGGAGGTCCCAGATGACTGGAGGCTTGCTGATGTGATGCCCATTTACAAGAAGGGTCAGCAGTAGGATCTGGGAAACTACAGGCCTGTCAGCTTGACCTCGGTACCAGGGAAGGTTATGGAGCAGCTCATCTTGAGTGAGCTCACCAAGCAAGTGCAGGACAACCTGGGGATCAAGGACAGTCAGCATGGGTTTATGAAAGTCAGGTCCTGCTTGACTAACCTGATCTCCTTCTATGACAGGGTGACCCGACTAGTGGATGAGGGAACGGCTGTGGATGTTGTCTACCTGGACTTTAGTAAAGCCTTTGATACTGTCTCCCACAGTATCCTTCTAGAGAAGCTGGCTGCTCATGACTTGGATGGGTGCACTCTTTGCTGGGTAAGAAACTGACTGGAAGGCCAAGCCCAGAGAGTTGTGCAGAATGGAGCTAAATCCAGTCGGTGGCCAGCCAGGAGTGGGGTTCCCCAGGGCTCAGTGTTGGGGCCAGTCTTGTTTAACATCTTTATCAATGATCTGGATGAGGGGGTCAAGTGCACTGTGTGCTGGTTTTGGCTGAGAAGGGGCTAATTCTCCTCACTGTGGGGTCAGCTACATTTCCAGCTTCCCACACTCTGCCGCGTGGCGGGGGGGACTGGGAGGGGCAGGGCCATGGCGGGGGCAGCTGACCCCGACTGGCCAATGGCAGGTTCATTCCATACCACGTGACACCAGGACCAATATATTGAGGAGGGGCAGTGGCAGCGCAGAAGCGGCGCAGCGTCGGGTCGGCAGGCAGCTGCGGCGCGTGCGGTTCGTTTCGGCCGTTCGTTCCCCCTCTCCCCTCCCTTCCCCCCTCCCCCGGGGCTTTGGGCCTCTCGTTGTTCTCCTTTACATTGCATTTCTGTTGTTGTTTCTTTTAATTTTAATTATTAAACTGTTCTTATCCCAACCCACGAGCGTTACCCTTCTGATTCTCTCCCCCATCTACCGGTGGGGAGTGAGCGAGCGACTGTGCGGGGCTGAGCTGCCGCTAAACCACGACAGTCTTTTTGGCGCCCAACGTGGGGCTCAAGGGTTGGAGATAACAACAGCTGCCGGTCACAGCACCATGTTGTCCTTTTTGCAGTTGGCGTTAAAGATCAGTGTTGGTTTGTTGAGTCTGCTGTGTTCTGCTGTGATTAGTAATGTTTTGCCTACAAGATTTGTTATACAAACACTCGTTTTCAGCTTTATCTGGTATTTGGGGTTTTTGCTGAAACCGTTACTGTACTTTGGATACCACTTTGTTGAGGCAATTAGCAATTATACCTCCTTCTCTGAGAGATTTTATATGGAGGAAATACAGAATAGTACCCCTGCAACTTTGTTCTATGATGTCTGTGCCTTTGTTACAACCACCTTTTTGTATCTTGAACAACCTTGGGTGGTTAAGGTGCACTTATTTTTAGTTTTGGGGCATGTTGTTTTGGTTTTGACTAAGCAATTTAAGAATATCACCCAGAAATCTGCCCGAGGCTTGATAGTTACGAGTGGCAGGGTATGTGGGATAGCATGGGCAAATACCTAGGGCAGTGGGCACCCCCAGCGTTTTGGAGTTTCACCCCCGAACAAGTGCAGAATCCTAAAAAACTAGTAGAATATTTGGAGAAAGTATGTTGTTACGCTGGGAACTCCAGAGAGACACAGATAACTGCAACATGCTGGGGTCTGGCCCATGCTTACCGAGCCCTGCTCAACAGTATTCAGTGCCCCCAGGGGGAAGAGAATGTCTCTGGATTGAAATGCAAAGTGACTGGCGCTGTAGACAATCCAGCCCTGACAACAGGCACTGCAGCCACTCAAACCCCCACAACAAGTACCGGAGCTAGCTCAGAAAATAAACCCGTACCAGTATCAGTTGCCCCATACACAAGACAAAATATTGGAAGTGGACATCAACTCGTTTAGAACGGGATGATGAAGAACCAGGGCCATCGCGGGGAGAGGAGGGAGAAGTAATAAATGAAATAGAGACCACCCGATCCCTGTCCTTAAGCGAGTTGCGAGATATGCGAAAAGATTATAGCTGTCGTTCGGGTGAGCACATTGCCACCTGGCTGCTCCGATGCTGGGATAATGGGGCCAGTAGCCTGGAACTAGAGGGAAAAGAAGCCAAACAATTGGGATCCCTTTCTGGGGAAGGGGGCGTTGACAAAGCAATTGGAAAAAAACCACAAGCCCTCAGCCTCTGGAGGCGACTCCTGTCTGGAGTGAAGGAAAGGTATCTCTTTAAAGAAGATGTTACATATCGCCCAGGAAAATGGACAACTATGGAGAAAGGCATCCAGTATCTAAGGGAATTAGCTGTGTTTGAGGTGATTTATGGTGACCTGGACGATCAACGGTCATCCAAAGATCCAGATGAAGCCGAGTGCACACGACTCATGTGGCGGAAGTTTGTACGGAGCGCACCATCTTCGCATGCAAACTCATTGGCAGTGATGTCCTGGAAAGATGACGAGACACCAACAGTGGCAGAGGTGATTGATAGGCTCCGGGATTATGAAACAAATATCTCTTCTTCCTCACTCGTCTCTGCTGTGGAGAAACTATCCCAAGAGGTCCAGCAACTCAAAGAAGATCTGTCCTACTCCCCACCTCGACAGAGCAGTGTCTCAGCTGTTAGGAATAAGCGTCCTTTGGCTCAAAGAAGGGGATACACACCACGGGCCACCCTATGGTTCTACCTGCGTGACCACGGAGAGGACATGATGAGGTGGGATGGCAAGCCTACCTCGACCCTACAGGCACGAGTGCATGAACTGCAAGGAAGAACAGTCACTCAGGGAGGCTCTTCCAGGAAAGCTGCTGCTCCAGTTTCCAGCGAGCAAGTCCCCAGACAGAGGAGTAGAAACGCAGATTTTATTTCTAAGTGTAATAGAGGGACTCCTGATTCACATTTACAGGAAGTGAGTTGTGACTGCCATGATCAGGACTAGAGGCGCCCTGCCTCCAGCCGGGTGGAGGAAAGGGATAACCGGGCTTACTGGACTGTGTGGATCTGATGGCCTGGCACGTCTGACCCACAGGAGTATAGAGCTTTAGTGGACACCGGCGCAGAGTGCACCTTAATGCCATCAAACTATATCGGGCCGAACCCATCAGCATTGCTGGAGTGACAGGGGGATCCCAAGAGCTAACTGTATTGGAGGCCAAAGTGAGCCTAACTGTCAATGAGTGGCAGAAGCACCCCATTGTGACTGGCCCAGAGGCTCCGTGCATCCTTGGCATAGACTACCTCAGGAGAGGGTATTTCAAGGACCCAAAAGGTTACAAGTGGGCTTTTGGTGTAGCTGCCTTGGAGACGGAGAAAACTGAACAGCTGTCTACCTTGCCTGGTCTCTCGAAGGACCCTTCTGTTGTGGCGTTGCTGAAGGTCGAAGAACAACAGGTGCCAATCGCCACCACAACAGTGCACCGGCGGCAATATCGCACCAACAGAGACTCTCTGATCCCCATCCATAAACTCATTCACCAACTGAGGAGCCAAGGAGTCATCAGTAAGACCCACTCAGCCTTTAACAGTCCCATATGGCAGTGGAGACTAACAGTAGACTATCGTGGCCTGAATGAAGTCACTCCACCGTTGAGTGCTGCTGTGCCAGACATGCTAGAACTTCAATACGAACTGGAGTCAAAGGCGGCCAAGTGGTATGCCACAACTGATATTGCTAATGCAGTCTTAATTATTAAACTGTTCTTATCCCAACCCACGAGCGTTACCCTTCTGATTCTCTCCCCCATCTACCGGTGGGGGAGTGAGCGAGCGACTGTGTGGGGCTGAGCTGCCAGCTAAACCACGACAACTCTTAGTAAGTTTGCAGACGACACCAAGTTGGGCAGGAGTGTCGATCTGCTCGAGGGTAGGAAGGCTCTGCAGAGGGATCTGGACATGCTGGATCGATTGTCCAAGGCAAACTGTATGAGCTTTAACAAGGCCAAGTGCTGGGTCCTGCAATTTGGTCACAACAACCCCATGCAATGCTACAGGCTTGGGGAAGAGTGGCTGGAAAACTGCCTGGCGGAAAAAGACCTGGGGGTGTTGGTCAACAACCAGCTGAATATGAACCGATAGTGTGCCCAGGTGACCAAGAAGGCTGATAGCATCCTGGCTTGTATCAGGAAGAGTGTGGCCAGCAGGACCCTGTACTCAGGACTAGTGAGGCCGCACCTCGAGTACTGTGTGCAGTTTTGGGGCCCTCACTACAAGAAGGACATCGAGGTGCTGGAGCGTGTCCAAAGAATGGCAACAAAGCTGGTGAAGGGTCTGGAGACCAGGTCTTCTGAGAAGAGCTTGAGGGAACTGGTGTTGTTTCGTCTGGAGAAGAGGAGGCTGAGGGGAGACCTTACTGTTCTCTGCAACTACCTGACAGGAAGTTGTAGTGAGGTGGGTGTTGGTCTCTTCTCCCAGGTCACTAGTGAAAGAATATGAGGAAACGGTGTCAAGCTGTATCGGGGAGGTTTAGATTGGATATTAGGAAAAATTTTTTTACTGAAAGAGTGGTCAGGCACTGGAACAGGCTGCCCAGAGAGGTGGTGGAGTCGCCATCCCTGGAGGTACTTAAAAGACGTGTAGACATGGCACTTCAGGGCATGGTTTATGAGACGTAGTAGCGTTGGATTGACGGTTGGACTCGATGATCTTAAGGGTCTTTTCCAATCTTAATGATTCTATGATTCTACGATTTGCTAGCATCTTCAAGCAAGCTGTCCACTGGCATGTCACTTTTTAAATCTTGGAAGCTAACCCAGCTAACATATATTTCAGAATGTGAAAAAAAAAAAAAAAGCATAGTTATTGTATTCTAATGATAGGGCAAAACTGATTATTTTCACAGAATCACAGAATGGCAGGGGTTGGAAGGGACCTCTGGAGATCATCTTGCCCAACCCCACCCTGCTTGAGCAGGCACACCCAGAGCAGGGGGCACAGGAACGCGTCCAGGCGGGTTTTGAATGTCTCCAGGGAAGGGACTCCACATCCTCCCTGGGCAGCCTGTGCCCCTGCTCTGGCACCCGCACAGGAAAGAAGCTTTTTCTCATATTTAAGTGGACCTTCCTGTGTTCCAACTTGTGCCCATTGCCCCTTGTCCTGTCATTGGGCACTATTAAAAAGAGCCTAGTCCCATCATCCTGACACCCACCCTTTAGATATTTATAGAAAAGTCTTTCACCAAAAAGTAAAAAAAAAGACTGCTTAAAAGCAAACAGACAAAGCAGACACCTGCAGAGTGGATCATATCATTATTTAACTACTGGAATTGTGAGAAGTTAAATGATTTATACTTACAAAATATCATGTCCTTGTAGATAGTTCAGTATTTTTCAGCAGGCATTCCTTTAGTTTGTTTTCTGCTCTGTTTTGAACAGAAAATATATGTTAAGCATTAGCAAAAACAATTACTTTTTTTCTAAGGGTTTCTACTATTGTACTCCTCATCCTCCACTGCAGCATTGGGTCCCCTGTGCAGCTGCACTGGTGGGTACCTCCAAGCCTGACATCTTCTTAAATCAGGCCTCACTGACAAAGGGAGAAATGACAGGTAAAAAGAATAATAGCAGGAAGCCTACTACACAGGAGAAAATTAGCAAGGGCTAGAACAAGCAACCTGTAGATTTCCCTTCCAGCCTGAACCTTGTTGCATTTCTAGGGATGATTTTTTTCCCAGCAGAGCACCTCCACCAGTCAGAGGGAGATACAGCAGCAACCATCCAGCATCTCCAAACATTATCAATTCCAGAAAACACCCAGGCTTTGTCTAAATACAAAGTTGTCTTTAACGCTGCTGCTGTTAGTAGCATTTAAAAGAATAGAAGGGGATTTTTTGAAGCGGGATTCTGCCACATTCTACTGCTTCTGTTAGGCCATGTTATCCCAAAACTGCTGCAGTCAACTTCAGTACACTTAAAAGGGACTTATAATTTTTTAAAGGTATCCCATTTTGCCACTCATTTTCTCACCACTCACTCATTTTACCATCAAACCGTGTTAATCTGAGTATTTAAAAGCTTATGTAAATATGTTAGCTTTTTAGCAGTCATATAGGTATATGACTGTCAGTTTCATGCTCTCTTGCTTTCACTTACCATAGTTACAGAAAGTGAGATGTGTATATCTTCTAAGACAACCTTATAAATAGGAGTAAATCCTTTTCTGTCCTCACTTTTCCCAGCCCCTTCTCCAAATACAGTGAATTGCAGATATTCAAAAGCCATCTGGAGGCAGTCCTGAGTAACTGGCTCTAGGTGACCCTGCTTCGGTAGGGTGGGGTGGACCAGATGACCTCTGGCCTTCCTGTCCAACCTCAACCATCCTGTGATTCTATGAATTTGGAGCCACTTTACATCTGGTGAGGACTTGTGCCATAGAACTTTCAGACTGTATTGAGATATGCTGGTTTCCACCCCCCTGAAAGGTGAAAACACTGAACAACCACATTTAACAATATACTTAGACACCTCCTGTAAGTTAGAACACCCAGGAACATAAACTACTGTAGTCTAAATACATTTGAAGTCATAGCCAGAGCTTAAATGCTGTTACTTAAGTCAACATGCAAAAAACATTTTGCATTTCCCAGCAGGAGAAATTGCTTATAAGGACTTATATTTATTAAACTTGCTTCAAGCATTCTCTGACAATCATAAAGAAGAATAGAAGTGACATTTCACTGGATTCTGTCCATATAACTCTGTATTGATCTTGGTTAATCTTTAGATGTTATCTTTCTTTTGAGGTCACAAACTTAACAGTGATATCTACATTGTTTACATGATGGTAAAGTATTAGAATCCAGGTGACATCACTGGGTTTTTTAAACAATACTGCACCTTGCTATGGCAAGAGCCAATTACCATACTGAACAGACTATATTGGAAATGTTTGGGTTGATTTTTCAATTCAGTCTGGAATGTAAATACAGCTGCTCTATGTACACAAGAACTACTGTAAATGAAAATTCTGACATTCCTTTCAAAGCTTCTGTAAAGAAATATTTTGTGTGATAATTTTCTTGATCATTTCATTTTACAAGAAACATCTGGAGAAATTATTTTTAATCTAGGTGAAACCATATACCTAGTATTGTGAAGATGAAAAAAAAAGTCTATAGTTCTTTATTTCCAAAGAAACCACCTTTGTTACTGATGTGCTTCACAGCACGACTGACAAAATTCAGGAAAAGGAGACATAATGGCAGATGTTCTTAGTCTATTTAAAAAACCCACATACATACAACCATGTAGGAAAGCATTTTTGCCCTTGCAATACCTCATTTTAGACAATACTTGCACATTTTCTTCACATTAAAGAAAAAAAATATGCTTAATATATTTAACGCTTGTGAAATATTTGATCTCCTTCGTGTGTCCTTCCCTAGTGCAATGTTTACTTTTAGTCTTTGCTATGCAGCTCTGGCTTATCTGTTGAGGTGGGCAAAAAAGGATTCACAAAAAAATATGTGGCTTCTAATGCTGGTCCTGCAGTAGCCCTAGTATAAAATGAATTAGTCCTCCATGACAAGCTCCATCTCTGTTATTTTAGACAATATCCCAACATCTTCACCAGAAACTAGAGGAGGAAGAAGCGCCCAAGGCAAGTTATATTTTAGAATGAGAATACACTCAAATTGAGAGTCCAGGTGCTTTTGGACCTCTTCCCATAATGACGTCTTCTCAATGGAGGAACCAAAATAATTTTTTAGACTAAAATGAGGAGGATTGCATAGAAACTATTCTAACAAGGTGATTGCGGCTTTCTGTTCTCTTGGTTTCCTGCAGGTGTATCCCAAGTGAACTATTATTGAATGACAAAAATGTAATTAAAGTCCAGGAGACTTGTGTGCTTTATCTGAAATGTTGATGGAAATATAAAATTAAGGACATTTTGCAGGTTCTCTCTTTTATTTCCCACAATATTTCTCTCAAAGAGTGCTTGTTACAGCAGTGCTTCCCTTTCTGGCCCCAGGTCCCTGAGGAACTCATCAGTGGTCCTTCAGGGATCAATAGAAGACTTTTACTTAACTGTGAAACTCAGCCACCATTTACAAACACAGGTCCTTGCAGGACAGAGGAGGTCATTTCCAGGGTGTATTAAAGTGGAAAGAAGGAAATCAATATGTAGTTTTAAAAATAACTCTGTTCAGAGAAAGGAAACAGTCATAAAATGGGACATTTTATAATTGTTTACTCTGTGTGTTACAGTATCAGGCAGCAAGCACAGGGTTTTCTATGCCATGCATTAAGCAGAAGGCATTTTTTCCCAATGGAAAATAATGCCAATAATTAATATATTAATTTTTAGCATGTTTCAGAAACAGCAATAATTTTTGAAAAAGAAATATCTAAGAAAAAAATAAAGAGAAATGCTAAAAGACATGTAATTATCAGCTCCAGTTTCAAACATTGCTCTTTCTAATGAGTTATCTCATCTTAACATTTTTTCATTGAGCAGAGGACAGCCTTACATGTTTACGTTAAATGATCCGCATTTACCTTAACTGGTTTGTTGAGTCACACTGTAACTGGCCATTCAATGTGAAGGCAGGTATCTCCTACAGTGGGGGGGACAGCAGCAGTTAGCACCAGGTTTTCACAGATTGATCAGCTCTCACCTGGTTGTGTGAATTTTGAAAAGCGCTTAATGCTTCACAGCTCTCATGTTTCCAATCCCCTATCATCCCAAAATTTAAAAATCCATTGCTACATGCCCAATCAGTCCCCAAATTCTTTCAAGAATCCATCCAGACTATTGCTCAGATTGTGGTAGTATACCTGAAACCTGTTACACAGACATGAATCAGCAAAGCCTTTATTTAAAAACTAAATTATTTTTGAGATCTTGACATAGATTAGTGGTCACAGGGAAGAAAGGATCAAATCTCTTAAACCAGATGGTCAGTGGGAGCTTCTGTTACAAAGATCCTTGTAATGACATCTTCAGCTACGTTGGGCAAGACCCCCTGAACCACTGCTCTGCTTAACACCTATAATGCAGTTGGCCCATGGTCTTAATGTGACCACTCTGACACATGCATGATCCATTGCAACCGGCTACTTTAAACTGCATTAAAAACACCTCCTAAGTATCTTACATACAAAAGTCTGTCCTACGTGACCTTTTCTGCCTCTGCAGGAACAGTTTCTATTGACTATTTAGAAATGTCTTATCTCAGTAATAATTTCATCAATTGTGCAGCAGGAATCCCTTGGGGGAGTGTCTGGAAGGAAGCTAGACAACATGTAAGTCTATGCAGAGCATATCCAAAGAAATCTTTCCTTTATTTGGATTTTTTTCAGAAAATCTTAATTAAATTAATATAATTAATACATGTATCAAAACATCATCAGAATACAGTTGTTAAAAAGCACCTGTATCTGAGAAGTCTGCTGAAAATATTTCTGCAGCACATGCTGCACCACAAAATGTAGCAGTTACCCATAGAGCATAAGAGAAATTTTCTCTCATTGCCGATTTCATTTTATACTACCTTCTATTTTTTTTCACCTTTTAAGAATTTGTATCCTCTTAGTCATTGAGGAATAACACAATGTCCTCAAAATAAAAGCCCTGCAAAATAGCATCAATATTAATATTTAACAAAAACCACAAATTCCTACTTGTAGAGTTTTCCTCTTCTTTGCTTTAACAGTCAATAAAATGTTAGTTTAAAAAAAAAAAAAAAGAAACCAAAGCAACACAAATCAGGGAGGAATGGGAGGAAAAAAAATGCTTTAATATAAACAACAACAAAACTCAGTAAAAATTTCTAAAGTACCAAAGTCTTTTAGAAGCTTCATCCCATTTTCAAAAGACATAAATTAGAAATGGTAACCTAGGACTCTCCGTGTATCTAGGGTTTTATTTAGACAAACATGTACAAACTCCTCTACTCATGCTCTACACTAACTAGCTGCAGATCTCCTCATTCTAGTAGTTATACACCTGCATTAATATTTTGTTTAGGGAGAGGTAATGTACCATGGTAGAGCAACTGCATGGTCTCTAGTTTGGAGATTGATTGCATCCAGCCACAGGAAATGAGGATTACCTGCACAGGAGCAGACACGCTTTGGGCATTTCGGAAACAGTCATGCCTAAGGCTGAAGTCAGTAGGCTTCAGGCCTCTAAACTGGATGTGTTTTCACAAGTGGTTTATGCTAACACAGGTCCATGCTGCTGGTGAAAGGGATGGTTCAAAGCTCTTTCCCCAGGTGTGTTCCTGCCCTTTCCATTTTGGTCAGCGCTACCTGTGAGCAGCCATGTCGTGGGCTGGACCAAACATAAATACCCACCTATTGGATCTCACACTGCTTAAACCAATGATTTAGTGGGCTTTGGGACATAACTATGAAAGAGGGATAAATATGATGCCTTTTTTTTTTTTTAACAGAACACTGCTTCTACTTTTCAAATACCAGAAAGTTAGAAACAAAATAGACCAGAAAGGATTTCCTTTACCTCAGCAATCAAAATATGCAGCTGCAGAACAAATCCATACTTTCGACTACTATGAAAACTGCCAGCATAGCATGGTTAACCCTGTTGAATAGTTAATTGGTCTTAAGAAACTGGGAAGGCTGGTTTGAGAGGACTGCTGCCGTCACTGATGGATTTTAGCAACCCGACACAGACAAGCTTCTGCATTTTTTGCAACATTTTTGTCACCTGTGTGTTAAGTACTACAATAATTGTCTCTCTGTTTTGCCTCTCCTAGATTCGTATATATTGTTATTTTAATACAAAGAGAGCGACCGCACCAGGTGGACCTTTCTGGTGGAAAGAAACCACAGAGCCTCCTGCAAGTGCTGGAAGAAAGGAGCAAGTGCAGGGAGCAAGAATTCTGTAAATGATGCTGAAAGCTAGAAAATGTTGGGAGAACAGGGTGCAAAAAGCCTACTGTTAGAAAGAACACCTTGGACTCCCAGAGGAAGCTGTGTAGGGTTTGTTGCAATTCAAAGTTGGCTAAAATCCAGCCTAGAAACACAAACAGTTCTGCAGGGACACTGAGGTTGGGGAAAAATGTTGGTTATAAAGCCTTTACTCTTCTGCATAACCCAACTTGTCTGGCTTTGTCTCTTTAAAAGGTTAAACCAACCAGTTTATAGTCTAAAACCCCATGATTTTTCTTTAACATAAAAATCTTTTGATCTTCCTTGGGGAAGCTGACTGTCAGGAAAAAAAAAAAAAAAGGTATAGACACCTCTGCCTGCTGATCTGGGGCCTCATCATAGTTATATCCTTCCTGTATTTCCAGGCACCTAGCAGTTTTAAGTGGCAACCCTCTGTCACTGTAAACCCTATCAGGGTACAGCTGGTATAAGGAAGGAGCAGAAGAAACAAAACAAAAGAGAAAGATGAAGAGTGGAGTGAATGTGGTTCTATGCAATCTAGGAAGTACAGGAGACAACTGGAAGACATTAAAGTAAGAGCTTTGTCTCCTCATGAAGTTAGGTGGAGATACACCAAAGAAAACAGTCATCTTTCTTAATATAAGCTTTCAGATACCCAGAAGATGTTTAGCAGTCTATAGATAAATCAAACAAGTTGAAACCAATTACCAGTTTAGACTATGAAATTTGAAAATATTGCTTTCCTAGAAAAAATTATTTTAGAAAGTGAAAAATTTCATCAGAGAACACCAGGAGAGGAAGAAACTTGAGGAAGAAACTTGTGAAACCTTTTCAATAAATCTGAAATCCAGTCCAAGTCCTGTTGAATTAGAGAACTTATGAAATCATAATCTCAGGTCAAACAGTAATGGCATCAGAAATCAAGACCCGAGAAAAAGGGTGTTAGGAGATCTTAACTAATAATAAAATTAAAATATAAGCTTAATAATAAAATTATTTTAAAATTAATTCACTAATAAAAGAAGGCAGCATCATAAAGAATAGAATGAAGACAGACAGACAGAAACTGATGGCCCTGTTAGTAAACATCAGGTATTATGGAACAGCAAAAAGGAAAACAGCTGAAAGCTAAGAACAGATATCTGTAACATACTACTGGAATGAGTCGATATACAATAGCAGGAAAGGTTACTCAAAATCTTGACGAGGAAATAAAATGTGTATTTCATTTTGCAGAAGCCAGCACTCAAAGAACAGAAACTACATAAAGAGGAACAAAATATGCATTGTATGCACAGTGAACACAGAACAAAATTCCTTTATGGTACCTGTTCAAGAGAAAGCTACATTGGCAGGCTGTGTTTATCTCCTTGAATATCAAAAAGCTTTATGACTTATAATTTAGACACTGATACATAAGCTAATATGATCTCCTGTATTTCATTAAATGGTTTTGATAGAAAAAGAGAGTCCCATTGAACATGAAATAATAAAACTAAGATTATGCAGTGGGGAAAACACTCTTACTGTGAGTGAACATGAGCTAGTTGCAAAACAAAATCTTTAAAAAGTGGTTTGCATTGTTTCAGAAAACAGTATCTCTCCTTGGATTGAAAACATGGCAGACTCTACAGCTCATCGAAGGAAATGCTTTGGAAGAAAAGGACCAGGCAATGAAGGTTTAAAAAGTACCTAAAAAGAGTGCAGAACTACAAAAAGACAACCGAAATAGCTAGCAAACTGACAAAGGACAGGAAGACAAATTTTTTAAAAATAGTAGTAATCAAAAAAATGTAGCAAAGACAAGAGCAGAAAGTGATGCCATGTGTGCAAATACACTCTAAGGCAGTTTAGATCAATGATCATGAGTTGCTTATGTGTTGAACCTTCTCTTATGAGACATTGATTATGTATGTACAGGTTCAAGGTATTCTCCTTGTTATCCAGAAACTGAAGTATTTCAAAATGCAAGTCTCTAGCATGTAAGATCACACATAACATCGGTAAGCTTCAGGGTTAGTACCTTGGCTGGGGTGAGAACAGACAGTGACTACAACTTGAATATTATGCATTTAAAAGTTATGTTAATGAATGTGATTTTAAGTGTATTTTAAAATTCAAGCTTCAGTTGCATATATTCTACAAGCCTGTAGAAACTAGTACCTGTGTGGCAAAGCTCAGACTTTTGTTTGTCACCATAAAATTGGCATCCTCAAAATGAGAATACTGAATAACTTCTCAATATTGAATAATTATACAATTGAAAGCTTAAAATGAGACTGCCTGATTATTTGCATTTTAAGAAAAGTTATGCCCACAAAAGATCAGGGAAAAGGTACTATTGATGGCTGGCCACCTGAACTAGCTTTTGCAGATGCAAGAGAGTACACATGATAATATTCAGAGCAGCTCAAGCTGAAATGGCAGGAAAGACTAAATCTTTTCACATTGCTCCTGACTTCTGCACAGAAAAGAGAACACACTCTCAGCTTCTTCCAGCCCAGAAGATAGAAAAAGAAATGCACTTTCAGAATTTAAGGTCTGACACAGAGTAGGCAGGGGAGGAGATGCTACAGGAAAGAGCCAGGAAAGATCTAAACCCCCTGAGGTACCTTGGATGCTGCAAGAGAGGGCAAGCTACCAGCCTCCCTGCGACACCTTGACATGAGGCTCAGAGTGCCAGTCCCAGCTCACTTTTCTTTTCTGTTCACCACTTTGAGACATGGTCTTCTGTGTGCCTAACCCCATCTGCCGAAGGTCAGGCAGTCCCACTCTGCCTCCCTCCACCTCCCACTTCTGACGGCTCCCCTGCCTTGCCTCTTGCATAGAAACAGGGTTTTCTCCAGGGAGGCAGGTCAGCACAGTAATCTGGCGGAAAACATGTTGCTTTAGAGGGTTTGTTTTCCATCAGGCCAGTGAGCCAGCTGAGCAATACCGGGCTCGCAGGGCCTCCCTTACCGCTTAGTTAACCTGATTCACTCTTTAAAGACCCACCTTATTTGTTCTGACAAAGGATAACCTGAGAACATTACATGATGTACAACAGTGCATTTTAGCACGGTCTTCATACACTTGTATGTGCACTATCAGTTTTGTACTCGGAATACATCACTGGAATAACTATAGCAAGATCTGTATCTAGAGTGGGGAAAAAAGACGTAGTATCCTGCCAAAAAGGGTGTGAGGGTTTGGGAAAGGGAGAGAGAAATTTAAAAAATCCAAAACCACCAGGAATCACAATTCTGTTGACTGCTGTGTCAACCACTAATTCCAATGGCTGAGACTTTGTAAAGGGTTCTGCTCTGGCCTAATAACTTTCCTCACTGAAGTCTCACATTGGAGTATTTCATGGGTAAAACTTACGCTGGCACAAGAAAATGTGAGCTGTAATAAATAAGTGGCATATATATTTTGGAGAAATTGAGAATAAGCTTACCAGTTCACTGCTTATTAGAAATGGGTTGATCCAAGGGCTGGTCACCTAAGCAACCAAATTATGCTATGCATGCAATCTGCTTCCATTGAACATTCAGTATTGATCATTCACATGACCGCAATATACAGAGGCATAGACCACGTCTGGGGTCTGGATGTGTGCCATGCGTTTCTAAGATAGATGAGGTTTACTATTATTCTACGCAGCAGAGTAAAAAAACTTCTAACTCAGACCCTCTGATTTACCATTGTGATCTTGTATACTTTCTTCCCGATGGCTATGCACAGAATATAATTACAACCTGTCATCTTTTTTTTTTCCTCTGCTAGGAAAAATGCAATTTGGCTGAAGATAAATGTTTTGTGAAAATGAATCAATTTCAATTAAACATTTGCTAGTATGAATTCTTATACACAGAAGGTTTGGATGGAGAGCTAGGAAAGGACAGGTTGTGGAAAGAATCTCTCAGATCCGAAATAACAATTGCTTGAATCAGAATGAGCAAAAATTAATAAAACCTCTCTGCTCCAAAGGAGGCAAAGCAAAGAATCTAGTTCAGCCATCCTCACTCTGTGCTTTAAATACTCAGTAGTAGACAGTGTGAAGTCTTTCTTCCTCTGTGAAAACCTAATCTCACATTCATTTCACTGCAAAATGAAACAGTCTTCAAACCTTCGATGTTTCATAAAATGGATTTGCTTTTCCACTTTAATTATAACAGGGCCTTACTTAGACAGTTGGCCAGCTTTTTGTCACTGCACAGCCAATGTCTTATTTGAGAAAATCCTTCCTACTGTATGTTAATTGGAAAGATGTAGCCGACGCTAAACCTCCTTCAGGTCAGACAACAAAAGAAAATAGTACAATGCACAGTTACATTTCTGCTTGCAGTGGCTTCCCTAATATTTTATTTATTTGAAGAAAAGACCATTCAAAGAATAATGATGAACTTCTTAGATGAGCAAAGGAGCCTTAGGAATAACTGATAGTGAATCAATCAGGCGGGACAGATATCTTTTCCAGTGAGCTAACATATATGAATATTCCTTTGTAAGATGCAAGAGTCCAGTTTGGTACTGTTTAAACTGTGTTGTTTAGACATAGCCACCAGGTCAGATAAAAATCTGATTGGCATCAGTCCACTGCTGATATGACCATGGCTAAATATCATATTGTCTCAAGCTAAAACCCCAACCTAGAAATAATAGAGTCAATATCTTCTATTAAGTCTTGCTCTGTACATATTTATGATAAATTCTAGTTCTCAACACAGTTATGATTTTAAAAGAAAAAATAACTGAATCTAAATCTAAATCTAAATCAATGCTTTCTCTAACTCAGTCATTTTAAGTGTTTATCAGAAAAGTAATTTTTGGTTGACTTTTCTTTTTTTGAAAACTACTGCATTACCCTAATGGCTGTAATGTTCATGCTATTAAAAGGATCTACTTAAAGGTTCAAACGTTTAGTGGAATAATTTCTGTAATAGTGTATCTTAAAAAGAAAGAAAGAAAAATAGAAATAAATAATTTTGCTTTTTTTTCTAAGGTCACAGCTAGCACCAGTAGGCAAATGGTGTAGTCTAAAATGAGTGCTGGGGAGGGGAGCTGAGAAAAAAAGGGAAAGAACCATCTACAAGAATGCTTATTAAAATGTGAAAACAATTGATTGTGCCCTTTCACTCAGGGCACTTTAACAGATTTTTGCATTTGACCTTCACTGCTAGGCCATACGAACTATGAATTCACAGTATAACTAATTACCTCATTGATCACATAGTATATGAAACTGTAAAATCCATGTGGCTGCACACTTTAAATGGCACAGGATGCAGCTATGTGTGTAATTCCTCATTGCGCCAGTTCCGTGTGCTAAAGTCCAAACAATCAGCACATGCCATGCTACTCACTCTGTATCAGTCCCTTGCGTGTTTCAAATATACTCATATACATACACACACAATACGTATAGAGGTAGGCTCACACCATTCCTCAAATGATGCAAAAAGGCACTGCTTCATTGTTCTCTGTGGGGGTGGGGGGGAGAAGAAAAGGAAAAAGTAATTGATGAGACATATCAATAACAATGAAAAGCAACTCTCACATAACCCTGTGTGCTGTGGGGAGCAGCACCCTTCCTTTGGGCCTCGGGGCATGAGTGCTGCCCCGCATGGTGCCACCCGGCCCCACGCCCTGGCCCCAGCCTGCCCCACCACCACCCCTGCAGCGCTCACCCCCCCATCCTCCTCCCCCCGCCTCTTTCGTTACTAAGCCACATCATGTACACCCACACCTTGAATCAAGACAGGCAACACATCCCTTTGCTTCAACAGACTGTCCATCTGTGACCACCCGTTTTATCCTAAAGTGATGAGTTTTAGCAAAATATGTAACCTATGTGAGACTGGTGTATATCTGATGTATTCCCACCATGGGCCAAGGTGTTTCATTGTTTTTTTTCTGCATCATGCTGGTGTTCCTGAATGACGTTTCCTATTTCTGGATCCTGCTCTACTCCGATGCAAAGCAGTAATCATCAAGTGGAGTCACCATCCCTGAAGGTATTTAAAAGACATTTAGATGTGTTGCTTAGGGACATGGTTCAGTGGTGGACTCGGCAGTGTTAAGTTCGCAGTTGGACTTGATGATCTGAAAGGCCCTTTCCAACGTAAATGATTCTCTGATTCTACGTGCTGCATCCTGATTGAAGGAGTAGAAATGTTAGCAAAGGTTACGGTTCTAACATATATCTGGGGAATAAGTGAGGACAGTCGTGCACAAAGTACAAATAAAACATCATAATAGGTTCGTACTAAGTCAAACCTAATCGAAGGCCCATACGGTTTAGCATTCTGTCTCAGCATAGGCCAAAGGAAGCTATCCACAGAACACAATAATAAAACAATTGCACAGCAATACCTACCCAAAACATCAGGGCATGCTTGTGGATTGGGTTATAAATGTGTTCCCCCCGCTGCCTCCCCCACTCTCACATTGTTTGTTTGAAACCAGGTATCTGTTGACTTAATGTCCCAATGTTATCACACTAAACAAGACAGCAAGCAATTGATTTTTACTCATCTTCTCCCAGCCATTCGTCAGTCTGCAGGTCTCTGCTATATTCTGGCAGCTCTTTCATTGTATGTCTTCCAGAAAGAAGAAAAGTTGCTTTTTCACACCATCTGTTGGAGTTCTACAAACAATCAGGAGTCTAAACGTGACGTTTTATAGCAACATCTTAATGAGCTCCATGCTTCCCAAAAGCGGGTCAAAGCCCCTCAATACTTTCCTGAAGGGATCCAAAGCTATTGCCAATGTAAAACACACAAATACATTGACAAAAATACACTGACTGCAAGTTTCTCAATTTTCAGGAAAAAAAGCCTGTTGAACAGTAGTTTACCCGCAAAACAATGTCTTTGGAGACAGAAATTATCTAAGTTATCTAAATAACCACATCTATTTGGTAAAATTAGAAATTTAAAGAAAGAATAAAAATTTAAATAAAAGCAACATCTTTGCAAGTATTACTAGCGGTTGAATTTCCAAGATGCAAAAAAGTCTGTTCCAGTCAACAGTATGTCATAAAAAATGACCGAAGTCATATGTTGCTATTAGCTGCATGGTTTTCCTGATGTGGAAGTACCAGGTGATTACACCTAGTTTATCAAAGGTGTATAGACTTCCAACTTTCTTTGATGTCAGTAGGATTTAGGCATCTAAACATGTTTATAGGTCTGTTTCTAAGCAGTTTCTCGATATTTAAAAAGTAACATAAGCCATCAATAAGTATTCAGAGAGCTTAGAGTCTCTCTTACCTGCTACTTAGCAATGCTCTCTCATTTCCCTATAAACAGAAAGATACCATGATCTTATGCAATAGTTTACCTTTGGGACACAAAAACCCCTTTTGCTTTACAGAGTTATAAAGCCATCAAGAGATCTAAAATGATTGGCAAAGATATCAATGGTTTGTCCATCCCTAGTGGGTGATATTGGAGCATCAAAATGAGAGCAAAATAGCATGATAATGGAAATGAAATGCCAGATGACCATTTTCAGGTGACATTGTTGTTCACCGCGTAGGAATTAAAAAAAGAACATACAGGATGGGCAGAGAATGGATTGAGAGCAGCCCTGAGGAGAAGGACTTGCGGGTGTTGGTTGATGAGAAGCTCAACATGACCCAGCAATGTGTGCTTTTAGCCCAGAAAGCCAACTGTATCCTGGGCTGAATCAAAAGCAGCATGACCAGCAGGTCAAGGGAGGCAATTCTCCCCACCTACTCCGCTCTTGTGAGACCCCACCTGGAGTGCTGCATCCAGCTCTGGGGCCCCCAACATAAGCAGGACATGGACCTGTTGGAGTGAGTCCAGAGGAGGGCCACAAAGATGATCCGAGGGCTGGAGCACCTTTCCTGTGAAGACAGGCTGAGAGAGCTGGGGTTGTTCAGCCTGGAGAAGAGAAGGCTCTGGGGAGACCTTATAGCAGTCTTCCAGTACCACCTGAAGGGGACCTACAAGAAAGCTGGAGCGGGACTTTTAACAAGGGCATGTAGTGATAGGACAAGGGGTAATGGCTTTAAACTGAAAGAAGGTAGATTTAGACTGGATATAAGGAAGAAATTCTTCACCATGAGGGTGGTGAGGCACTGGAACAGGTTGCCCAGAGAACGTGTGGATGCCCCCTCCCTGCAAGTGTTCAAGGCCAGGTTGGATGGGGCTTTGAGCAACCTGGTCCAGTGGAAGGTGTCCCTGCCCTTGGCACTGGGGTGAAACTAGATGATCTTTAAGGTGACTTCCAATCCAAACCGTTCTATGATTCTACGCTGCCTTTTCTAAACTTATTAACCACAGTGTGCTAGTGTATACCAAGCAAGGAAGTCACACTAGGAATTATCCTTTCTGTGACCAAATAGATCATCTGTTCAGGGCCTTCCTTCCTTGCTAGCACTAGTTTAAGCCACTGAAATGACAAGATTCAAAACCATATTTCTAGGATGCCAAGGCAGTAGAATTGCAACCAAGCATAGCTTTGTTTTGCTGTTTGTCCCTTCTGGATATGGATGTACCAGGCATCTGGTAACTCCATTTGCAACCTGCTTCAGAACAAGCTCGAACTGCATTGTAATACCAGATTATGATTTCATGGGATACCAGGTTCACCAAACTGTAATACTAAAAATCCCTGAAGAGTTGATTTTAAAATATGGGAATTTTCTGACTAAAGCATAAAGTGAATAAAGAATAATATATTATTTATATGAGATAGATGAGTTATTTGCAAAAATAAATATCTCATTTCTTTGAAATGCTGAACACTTTGATCACAAACCTGTCACAAAAGGGTTTCAGGAAAGGAGACGGTGGTAATAGCAGGCAGATGTAACTCTCTAGTATTGAATTCTGTCCAGGGACAGAATGAAGCTGACAATAATAGTAATAAAATGCACAAGAACTTACAATACTATAAATTAGAGGTTTAGCTAAGTGTTATCTGAGCGACTGCTCAAAGAGGAATAACTCTTAACATTATTTCTAAGCAATACACAGTTCCAGTACTGACCCAAGATATATGGTTCTTACCTACTATGGTGTACAAAAATCTTGTGTGGAGGATCCGTGTCCAAATTCTTCACAGGCCCCTACTATGCTAAAACTCTCTTTCTGAAGAGATTACTCAGCTCATGATGTATGACAAAAATGTATGGATTTCTCTCTAAGCTTCTTTTTAAACAGTGGGCTGTCAATCACTGAAAGAAAAAGCAAGGGAGGGAGGGAGGTGGAGGGAAGGGAAGAAAAGGCATGCACATTTGCACACATGAAGGAGCTAGAAAGCATTCCGTGTGATGGATACATAAGACACTGCTTTCTGAAATCAAATCCCCAAATTCACCCTCCCCCTTTTCATCTGTCTTTCATTTACGTTCTGTTTGTCATATTCTGTTTTCCCATCTGGTGGCAGTTGTGTACATCTGATGAAGCCTCCAAAACTTTCAACTTTGTATCCTTCTTTGGTTTCTTAGCTCATTTACTGTTAACTTCTTAAAAGCTTTTCTCAAAAGCAGTCACTTAGGTGACATGTTTCCGCTTTGCAGGTGTAAGGCAGGTACTACTTCTACTCTCTGTGCTGCTTGCCCAGTTCTAAAACCCATCTTTATAGCTTTTAGATTACAGTAATAGGCATACACTATATGGAATAATATTCACAAATGACCCCATTGTCCAGTATGCTGCATCCCATACATTTACTTATGGCAATAAATCCAATTGCATTACTTCAGCTATGGCAGATTTATACCTGCTTCCTATCAGTCAATGCATTGACTTCAAAATTTTGTTCCAAGTTTTTCATTACCTGCCTGAAACATCCCATTCATACCTATCAAAATTGGTCTCCATTTATACATACCCTCAGTCCTTACTTTCTAATAATAAATCTCAAATTCATCAGCCTCTTTGCCGGGTCTCTCATCCATGGGTAGCAGAGCATTCACCTGTTATGCCCCTGAGCTGTGGAATTCCCTGAACCAAAGTCTCATCTCCAAATCCCCTGAGCTTTTATAATCCTTCTTTGATTCACACTTATTAAAAATTACTTTTAATATTTGATCCACTACTGACATATGCTGTGGGCTTTACTGACATCAAAATACTTTTATTTTCTTTACAGAGGATGCACTGACAATTTCAGAACTCAAAGTGCCTTTTTATTGGCTTTCCATATAGATTGCAAGACCTGCTTTTTCTCTTTCATTTCTGGGGTTAAGCACCAGTTCATCTGCTTAGGCTGTGGTGTCCAGAAGACAAATTTGAGAAGAAAGGGAAAAAATCCTATTGTTATTAGTAACATATCTGGAATAAAATGCAAAGTACTGAGTAGGCATGCCATAAAAATGTCCTAATTTGTAGTAGAGGCCCTTTATACAACATTAGCTAATTAAAACTTGATATCCTTATGGCTTAATTGAGAGCTATGCTCAACCACACCAGAGCACTACTAAAGGGAGTCAGGCATTCCAGCGTCCAAACCCTGGACTAGGACAAGGCCTCTCTGTTGGCAGTGCATGCAACCATGTCTTTCCTACTCGCACTTGGCCTGCGTTTTATCCCTTGTGGAAAGACATGTTTTATTAGAGGAGCCCACATGTTATTTGAGTAGTCTGAGACGAAGCACGAGCAGCTGTGAAGCACATTAGGACTGTAACTCCTGAGGGCAGGTGTAATCTTGACTCAGGATCTGCATCCAAGTAACCTAAGCTTCATCTCACCACTTCAGGGTGAAGTGATATTTTTGAAAACCCAGCGCACATAAGAGCTGGAATGAAAACTAATTTGTATTTTTGTTTGGTTTTCTAATCCTTTTAGGTGCATCTGATCCCACATATAAATATATACACACAATCACAAACTTGGGATAAACTGGTGCCATATCAGAAAAAGCTAAAAAATACTATTTAAGAATTCCTTGGAGAAGGTGCTTAGTAGGATGGTGTTTGATAGTTTGGGTAAAGCCAGTAGGGATTGAGAACAACGTTTAATATCAGAGGGTGACACTGCATAAAATTTCTCACAGGTGAAGCTCAGAAGAGCATATTTGTGGGAAGTGCATATGAGGGGGGGATTTATTTTCTGATCATGTGAAATGGTTGCATTTCCAATTATTTCTATTCCCTGACAGAGTTTAATATAAGTCCTTAATAAACTGTGAGTTTCAGTGATTTCTCAAGCCTTGCAATTCCTACTGAAACCCGTGCAACAGGGCACTTCTCAGCTCCAGCTACTCTCTGAGCACACACTGGGGATCCCCTCCCCGGCCTCCCACAGCCAGGCCATGGGAAGTATTGCCCAGTGGCACTTGTTGCTGTGTTAATAGAGATACTGAATAGCACTGGGCCAAGAGAAAATCCAGGCAGAATGAACCAGCAAATAATGATGATTTCTCCTTTACATTTACATCCACCACCACCCCAAACAGTTTGTAACACAGGCACAACAGGGTAGATGCCTTTATCTTTACTGATTATGTTCCAGGTCAGCCTTTCAGAGTTTAGGCCTGAGAGTAATATCAGGTTGCCAACTCAACTTATGGCAATACTTTTACTCCCATGAATTATTAGTACATCAAATTTGCTTTAGTGCTCTGGAACTTCTTCATTGTTCTATGGTTTCTTTAAAATCATCATTAATGGTTCAGAGAGTTTCTCAGTAAGCTCTCTTAATGCTCTTGGGTGCAAGTTATCTGGCCCTGTAAATTCGAAACACTGTTTAGCTCTGACATTTGCTGTTTAACAATCACCCAGTTTATCAATCAAGTAGAAAGTAGTTCTTACAACTGTCAGACGTGAGTATATCACACTGGTTCTTTCCAAATCAGAACAGAAATACTTATTGGGCTCTTTTGCCTTTTTTGCAGTGTTAGCCTCCATGTTCCTGCAGCACTGAAGGAATTTCCTCCCCTTTGCCCCACATTGTTATGCTCTCTTTAACTTTTCCACACATATCTATAATTCCTAATTATACTATAATAACACTCCTCCAAGAGCTTCCCAGGTGTCTTACAGTAGTTTTAATGAGGAACATTTTTCCCTTTCAGCTGATGAAGCTTTCTTACACCATTTTGGAAATGTAGTTTTCAAAAAAGATTCAACCTTAACCACAGTTGTTCACACTCCAGTCCTGAAGCAAGTCTATTACTGGCTGAAGCCATAGCCTCCTTGTACTTAATGAACAGAACTATATATATTTATCTTCATTCAGTAATTGAATTTTACTTTAATAAACATTTCATGTATTAACTTACATTATGATGGATAAATACTGCAAGCTGAGACTAAGCACTGGTCTGAACACTTTCTGCCAAAAGGGTCTATCTATGGAAATTAATTTTTATATTAAATATAAAAATTTTAAGGAAAAAAAGCCTTCTGCTGAGTTTTTTAAATTAGCAAAATTAAATGTCTTTATTGTATTAATTTATTAGAAAATTACTAACTTTCAAATAAACTATTTTTCTTTAACAAGAATGAAGAATATTAATAATTCTTTCTTCCCCCACCCCCTACACAAAAAAAAAAAAGGTCTGAGAGAGGGGGTTTTTGCCTTGCTAGAGATCAAGGTTAAAGTTCTGAATAATCATTCTTTTAATCATCAGATTAAAGATCTGATCTGACCCCTCTGTCTGCTCTGAAAGTGTCATAAGGAAGGACAGATACACCCTGAAAGGGGAGGTACCTGGGCTGTTCCTGCCCCAGCTGCTCTCCCACCCAGCTCCTGAATGTGCAGCTGATGGGAATTGTGTGCTTTTAGCTTTCTGAGGCTATTTGGTCACACCTCACTTTGGCTGGGGAGAATGCTGGCAAACACAACCGGCTAGAGGCAGGAATCAGTTTTACAGAGGCCAGACAGGATTTTAATCAAAGTGAGACTCCTTCATACTGAGCTGACTTTTTAACCACCTCCTTTTAAGTCTGCTCCTCTCTGCTTCATTTTGGTTTGGTTTTCACTAAACTTACTCCTTTCTACCTAAACTTTACTGAAACACCTCGAATCCAGCAACCATCATATTGTTCACTGCTTTAGCAAGACACTCTCTTTTTTTCTGTTGTGTTTATTTAAAATGTATGGTGAGGAGCTGCCTTTATCCTGTCTATCGCATGTTAACAAAGTTAGGCCATATTCTTGTTTTCTCTTCAGCACCTGTCATGCAAAAATCAATTAGAAGTGATACCATGGAAGGGAAAACAGGCAACAGATCTATTTCTCTCTCTCTCTCTTTTTTTTTTTGTGAAAGACAGGAAAGCATAGCTCAGTTTTACATCACTTTTCACAAAGGCCTGATGAAGAGAGTCTTTTACATTGAGCTGGAATATCTGCTTTAAACTGGTGGCTGCAAGGTGTCATCAGAAGACAACTAGCTTCTTACTATGGTCTTCTTAATTTCCCACAGCACCAATCTACTTGCTTGCATTAGGGAATGGTCCTGATGGTGGGTGCCCAGGGGCAGAGTTCCACTCCTCAGGCCTTCGTATGCTAAATGCCCACCGCTGTGAGTTACAGAGTTTTGGGGATCTAGCTACTTATGCTGGGGACAGAAGACAAGGGACAACAACATTTAGGGCTTTGAACTTACAGTTTAGAAATAGAAGGAGGGAAAGTGTCTGTTTAGTTTAACTTTCTGGATGGAGAAGCTCGTCCAACCATGACAGGCACCTCAGGAGTACATATACAAGCGACTGTTTAAAAATTTAAAGAGTAGGCAGTGGAGGCTGCTGTAATATGTTGATCAAAGGCAAGAGTCAGCATCTTGACAGTGAATGAGTGGTAATAGCTACAAAAGGGTTGGACTCTAAAGGGCCTGGAAGGCAAAAACAGTTATTTCTGATACAGCATAGAAAAAGGAAAGATGCAAGAGAGGCATAATGAAAGAAAGTGATCTTTTTAGCACTATTCTCCATGGCTACAAGTGGAGCAGAATGCTATTTGTCAAGCCCAGAGTGAAGGATGTTGCTGTAGCTGAGACAGAGGAAAGACTGAATGAGATGGATATAAAACCTTCTGTATGGAAATCTTTTCAGATGTGCTAAAGAAGGATAATCTGTGAAGCCGAGATGTTATCCAGAAGCCTCCATAGTCGAGGAGGGCCTGACTGATGGGTACGTGTGAGGGCAGCAGGCAGGAGCTCTTCTAGCTGTACTGAGCTTGCCTGATGGCTGCCTGCCTGAATGCAGGTGCCAAAGGCAGGGAGAGATGTGAACTTGAGAAAAATGTGTTACTAATTAGGTGAGAGAAAGAGGGAACATTACCTAGAGTTAAACAGGCAGAGGAAGACAAGAGACCTAAGAGCTTTTGGTAACCAGTTGAAGAAAGCATGAAGGAGGTAGCAGGGTTATGTCTCTTGTAGGCTAGTTTAACCCTGACTACTCAGCGCCTTGTCACTTCAATTACTTCATTCCTCTGGCTGATCCCCTCACCTGCTACAAAGGACTGCAATGGAACAGTCATTTGGGGTGGGGAGCACCAAGGTCTTCTTATGCCAGCCTGAAGTGGGGCTGCCAGACCAGGAAAGAAACAAAATACTGCCAGTAAAAAGTCCATCACCTGTATTCATTTGGCACAAGCAATCACTATAGCTTACCAAAAACGATCTGCAAGTTGGAGACAATCTGGAAATCTTCTCTGAAAAGTAAACTATTGCCTTTTCTTTTTAATTCACCATTTAAATTTTTCTAATGTACTGCTTGCTTTAGTCATTCTAAAATATTCCTCTTCCATTTAGCTATACAACACATGGCACAGTGGGAGTACTCTGTGGTTACAGACTAATTCTAAAACCAATTTAAATCAATGTGAATGTAATTTACCATGTGTATGCCCTAACATTCCCTTGTCAGTTGTACCCTTTATTACAAACAGGGAAGTATTTTCTGTTTAGTATTTTCTAGTTAGTGTTCTCTAAATATGTATTACAAATACTTACGATTCTTACAGAAAACTAATCCACTTACATTTCTAAGATCCATCTGTGAACATACCAATCTTAACCTTGCTTAAGTTTTTGGGTCTAGAAGGTCTTGATTGTAATTATTGCAAAACATTATAGTGTCAAGAGGGCAGATAAGGAGAATAATTCTGTTTATACATTGAAAGAAACAGTCAGAGGACAATCTCTCAAGAATAGAAGCAAGAAAGAGAGTGAAAGTCCAAATTCTGGGATAAGTATGGGTGACAGCATCAGATGCAATTAACAGCTCAGGAAATATAGCTTTGACTAGGAAACAAAAACAAAAGGCTTGGAAACATTGGGAAAACTAGATTATGGGGGATGGAAGCTAAATATTAGAAAATCTTTAATGGAAACACAGTTGATACATTCCAGGCAGAGGCAAATGGGACACCAGCATTTATTCAGGGTGGGAAGAAATGAACCAAAGGAGAGTGAGGAAGAAATACTGATGAAGGAATCAAGAATAGTTTCAAAAAGTCCCAGACAAACAACCAAAAAACAGCAGAGAACAAAACAGAAACTTCAATATCTACATTGGGGTGGAGAGACTCCTGCAGGGGAAGGAAAGATAAATTGGGAAATTTACTTTTGTCAGTCTTCCCATGGAATAAATTTACAAGAATTTTTCCAGAGACAGTTGAAATGAGAGGGGAGGAGAAAGCTTTGAGGCGTTACCTGTGGACCACCATCTGACCACCAAAATAGAAATGTTAGAGAAAAAAAAAATAGAAATAGAGAAATAGAGAAAACAATTTGACATCTGTAGGGGAATAGACAGGGATCGGCGACTGGAAGATCACGGGATGTGACGGAAAGAGAGACTCCTCCCCATAGGAGTGGCAGGAACAGGAAGCGCAAGAGCTATATAAGCGTGTGACGCAGCTAAATAAACGGACGTTTTGTATCCATCATATTGAAGTCTGTGCATCACTGTCCCCAGGGTGGGTAGAGACCTGTGTCCTGGAGATATGCGGCCCAGGATAAGTTCTCCTGTAGAAGCGTACAGCTACAGACATCAGAGGAGGAATGTCTCTTGCAGTTGCTATAGAATTAGATAGTACTTTATTATTTTCCAGACCTTTTCAATATATTCATCAATGACCTGGATGAAGAGACAGAGTGTACCCTCAGCAAGTTCGCTGATGACACCAAGCTGGGAGGAGTGGCTGATCTGCCGGAAGGCTGGGCTGTCATCCAGTGAGACCTGGACAGGCTGGAGAGCTGGGCCGAGGGGAACCTGACAAAATTCAACAAGAGCAAGTGCAAGGTCCTTCCCCTGGGGAGGAACAACCTCATACATTAGGTGTAAGGGACTAGAAACTTGTCTCAACATTGTCGGCAGAATGGCTTGGCTACCAAGGCTTCACCATGACGGCAACTGAGGAAGTTCTACCCAACAGGAACATATATATATCTATATCTTGTTGTCTCGGAGCACATAGACCCAGTCCTCTGCACATGCGCCTGGCCCCAGGGTCATCTTACAACATATGGGGGGGGGCTTGGACCCTCTGGAACCGTCGAGCACCCGCTAGTGACGATACCGCGCATGCGCCCCACTGCCGGGCGGGAGGTGCGGCCATGCAAACCGGCTCACTGGCTGTGCAGCGGGACAACGCTATAAACGGCGGAACCAGCGGAGACCAGTTGGAGCGTTCCCCCACCGGCCTGAAGACACATCGGACTGACGGGACGCCGCAGATCCGAGGTGGTAGCTATTGTAACGTTCTCTCTCTTTTTCCTTTTTTTTTCCTCTTTCTCTCCTTTTCTCTTGTGTACTTGTTGGCGGCCAAATAAAGTGAGTTGGCACTTGACTCCGTTTTGAGTCTTAATTCTGTTCCCAAGAATACAACAAACCTGGTCACGGTAACACATCCAATTGAACATCACTAGGATTTATTTTTAAATATATAGTTACTTCTTATCAAATACTGGCAACTTGATGTCTGTCTTATATTATGCATGTCGTCATCCAAGAGTATTTCATGAGGGCATTAAATTGAGTATTATTTCCCAAGACTCTAGCAATATTGTTTGTTCATAAAAAGATGATGTTTCTTAGGAAAATAGAATAAAGGGGTAAATTTAAATCTAACAGAAAAATTATATAATTATATGTATTTTATAAAACCTAATATTATATAACTGGGAAGACCCTACATATTATCCCTTCAAATAACAATGAGAACTTTAAGACAAAAGCCAAATGCCTGAGTCAGTGTCCTCATAGTCATTACATCAGAAATTAAGTTGCCTGTTGTCCAATTGCACTTGAATGAAAAAAGGTTATTCAAACAGGTAAGACTGGTGTATACAAAAGTTCCCCAATGCTGCAAAAATCCATTTTTTGGAGGCCCAAACTGTAAAGTGACTAATGTCATATGATCAGTCTCAATGACAGATGAACTGAATCCTGCACAGGATCTCAGTAGAATTATTCTTGTGAGCAAAACAAAGCTTCTTGGGAAAGGCATAAGTCATGCTACTAATTAGTAAACTATCAAAGTTAAATTCAATTCATCAATTTGACTGTAAAAAAAATACTTGGTAAAATTTAACAATAAATTCCTAATTTAAAAATATATTAATATTTTTAATATATCAGAATGAAGTCTCAGATTTTATGTATCCTGAGTTGTAAATTTTTTAGATGTTGTATCTAAGTGAGCATGTGAACTCTACACAAAGAAGACAACAATGGGAAAAGAATGGGCAAAATTTATCCCCTCTTGTGTCTTCACTGAAGCCTAAGAGATGCCCAGAAGGTCTATGAAGTTCCCTACAATTGAAAAGAGCAATCCGTATAGATCTACTTGCAGGATTGGAGCCAGCCAGAACAACTGTTTTCTGTAGGTGGAGGTTTAGATTTCATCAACTGTCAAAAGCAACAAGTAGAAAGTAGCTGTAGCTAAAACAAAGTTACATGCATTATTCTACATAAGGCCATATACATTGCTGGAAGAAGGGCAAAATTACTTCCTTCCTCTTTAGGCTAGATTTCAAACAGCAAAACCAAGAAAAATCTCCACAAATGCCCTCTCTACTTTATTTAATTTCTCTTGGATGATCTACGTGTCTGATGCAGCAAGTGAAAATGATTGTACTTCCTTCTTATGAAACAAATTGGATTTAAAGCAAATCATCATTAGGATGCAGAATTTCAATTATGTTAAAAGTAGAAGTTTACTTAAGACAGGAGAAGCTTTTCCTTTGATATTGGCAGAAAAACTGGGAGTGTTTCAGTACCAGCCACCATTACTGAAAAGAAAAGGAATGTACAGAAATTAAATGGGGCGGTTGTGTCAAGAGCCCTTGCATTAATTTTTCTTGCCTTATCAGTCATAAACTGTCAGGTCATCCTTTTCCCTACCATTTCTAAGAACTGTTACAGAGCTGAGCTGGATGGGAGGTAGAGGAAAATTTTCTTACCTTTGTTTTGAATTGTTCTTTTCTAACAAAGGGGTTTCTAATGGAAAACACTGAACAGGGATTTCGTAGAGAAATGGCTCCTGCCCAAGATGACCTGACACCAGAATTCACTACAGTGTTTAGGTCCAGGATTTAAACCTTTTTTCCCACACAGTTCAGAGCAGAAATCCGAACATGCACATGTCAGATGCAAACTCTAACCAGCAGAAGATCTGTATACAGCAGGGGAAAACAAAAGAGGAGGAAAAAAAATTTTCTCTCTCTGTTGCAGCCTATTTCTGCTCAGCATATCATGCCAGCACCTCTAAAAGCAAAACTCATAAAAGCTAACCTTCCTCGGTCAGGTATACAGGCTCATAAGCACATTAAACAAGTCAGTCCACCCTTTTGATCAGACGTCACCACAAAGCGCATGCCAATAAACTTCCCCTTCTGCAGTAAAAAATAGTATGCCACTCCTTAAACTTTTCACATGCTTTTCAGAAGTTTCCAGCCGGGGGAAAAAAAAAAAACAAAACAAAACAAAAAAAACACCAAAAAACCACAAAACCAAAAACCAGAGGAAAGAGCAGAGTGCTTTTTTACCAGGAACATCCTGCTGCCCATTGTTAGGCACATACTTAAAAGAGAGATGATTCTTCTGCTCACACAGGCAGTGCATTGCATGCAGAAATATGTTCCCTGTGTTTCATTAGTGTCAAGTGTCTAGCAGCAGAATTTTCCACAGGGTACAGACATTTGATCTGACTTGCAGACATGCACATATAAAAACAATTTCATCAGTCCAAGTGTGTTGCTACAAAGGCCTGAGATTGTATCTTCAGACATGGCTGAAAACAGCAGACAAATGGTACTGGAGTAGTAGCACATGACCGAATAGGTCATCCCATTTGGCTACACATGGTAAGCCAGCCAGAGGCACTTTATGTAAAGCACAGGAAGCAGGTCCCACAAACCAGTATTCAAAACATACCTGTGGTCAAGGATCAACCAACCAAACAAACAAAACAAGTCATGGTGGGCACTTGAGAAAGTGTGGAGAAACGGTATTAAGAAGCTGTTTAAAAGGAATTAGAGATTTTCTGTGATTCACCCAAAATTTTTAAAATGGAAGATCCCGACAATTAAATTTTACAGAGCTGTAAGTGGCACAACTTTCACAGAAATTATTTCTGGTTCCCAGTTTCTTCTTTTCCAGAGAAGATGCTGATGTTTTAATGCCCAGAAAGAGAGAAACCTTTTTGTTTCACTGAAAGAAAGTGATGGGTGAAATGAAGCCCAGCAAGAAGCAGCTATTTCCAGTTCTAGTACTGAGAGTACCAGTGCGATCCTAATGTCCTCCGCCCATATCCTCCAGAAAGCCCCTTGATCACAGCCATCTACAGCTTTAGTGCAAAGAGTTGAGAACAAGCAAAGAAATCCAGGACACTTAAGGAGCAAAGAGTAGGCTACAGAGAAGCTAGAAAAATTTTTGTGCTGATCTTTTAGTATCAAGCAGTAAAAACATTTCCTCATCTCCAAGTGATTGTGCTTCTCTGCATAACAAGTGGTAGAATAAAGAACAGGGAGCCAGCATGTGTCAGAGAAGAGAAATGTCTCCAGAGTTCATGTTTGCACACAGGAGACGAGGAAAAGCTTGGGTCACACACACTAGATCCAGGAATTTAAGCTGATGCTTCTTCATCAAACAATCTGAATAATGTTTCTTTTGACATGTAGATTGCTTCTTGAAAGAGAGCTGCCATATCCTTTTTTTTTTTTTTTCTTTTCACACCACTAGAAGTGGAAGAGCAATTTCATATCTGATTTTCCATTGAATTCTTTTCTTACTTTAGTTACAGCAGGCAAAAAGATAAAGCACTGAATTATCCAACTCCTCATTGCTTATCGTTGTTTCATAATGAAAAGTTTGTTTCTCAAGCTACCCCAGCCCA
This sequence comes from Phalacrocorax carbo, assembly GCF_963921805.1. Classification (NCBI taxonomy): domain Eukaryota; kingdom Metazoa; phylum Chordata; class Aves; order Suliformes; family Phalacrocoracidae; genus Phalacrocorax; species Phalacrocorax carbo. The sequence goes on along the minus strand of NC_087513.1, from coordinate 105,107,771 downwards.
TCATCTTTTCTGAAGAAATACTGGTGTTTTTTGGACTCCTTTTTTTCCTGTTGTTTCCTTCTCTTAGCATGAAAAAGAACCTGACAACAAATGTGCAGGCAAGCAAGCAAGAATTTTCACAACTATAAATATAGAAGGAAAATAGCTCATTTCTCTATAGGAAGACACTGAAAAATGCTGCTTATGTGTATACAGAACGATATGATTAATAAAAGACAACATACCTGACTTTTCAAATTTCTTTACTAATACAGATGGCTACCCTGTTTTGTTTTCACATGAACACACGCCTCCTGAAAGTTACACCTTTAAAATATGTCCATAAATCACCATCAGGAGCTAAAGTACCTGCCCTTTGTCATTTCTAGGGAAGAACCCCTAGCTTAAAGAAGTAAACAAAAAAAATCTTGACAAGAAAATGATCGTTGGAAAGCTGATATCCTTCTAGATATTTCAGTAAGTTGTCTGGAGAGACAAAAACCTGTTTGCATTAAATACAATCTGTTTTGTGCAAATTACTTGGTAGAACCTTATGTTAGCAGTCTGTACACATTGTACACCGTCTGACCTACAGAATTAGAAGGGAAAGGAAAAAAATACCATATAAATAATCAAGAAGTTCAAGGCCGCATCTTTCAAACATTGGATGGGAAACACTGTTTACTAGCATGAGAATCTCTCTAGTCTATAAACTTCAATAGTATTGTTATATTATTTGCAACTGTAAAATGAAAAGCTGTAGCTGAGGGTTTTTACAGGAAGCTAGAAGAGTTACTGAAGTTTAAATGGCCTTAAGCTCAATTAGATGCTTTGGAAGATTCTTGGTTTGGAATAGTTGTTTCCCAATAGCTAATCAAACTACCCATTATCAAGGTTTAGCTAATCACTAGTCATGTACTTATTTTTGTGCAGCTCAGGTAGCTTTGGCAGTTGTTGAAATTAGGCCAACAACCTCAATGTCAAGCTGTGAATTTATACTTGTGTAAATTGAAAACAATTAGGAGCGCTACTTGAACTGTGTTGGGCAAAAGAGGAAGAAAAAAAATATAACTAGAGCAAATTAGAAGAAAATTATAATGAACCCCATAAGGAACAGATTAAAATAATTTTAGATCGTTCTTCTTCACCTATGGGCCACAGTCTTTCACCATAAAGAGGCTTGCTGTGCCAGACAACCTGTGTGGTTTCCCATGCAAAGCTGCGGGGACCCCCTGCAGTTCTGCCTCGTTGCCCTGTGCCTGTGGGCACCCCCCTGCCCGAGCAGCCCAGCACACAGATCCTCCCTGCGTATCGGAGCCACAGGCAGGGGAAGAGGCAGAACTTGGTTTCCTCAGTGCCAGCCGTGCGTGCTCTTTGGCCAGCCAAGCAGAACAGGTAGCCACGCAGCTCTCGGCGCAGCATTCCCGGACGTAAATTGCAGGCTCTCTCCCCTGCTCGGGAGGCGAGTTTTGACAATGGGAGTAGGAAAGTGGTATCCTCAGAAGTGCTGCCTTTGTGTAAAGATAGGTCGCAAGTGAAAGGGTGGAGGGACTGACAGAGCAAATACATGCATTCTGTTGCCATGAGAAAAAGGCTTTCAAGAGGGAGAAGAAATTACCAAGTTTCTTACATTCTTCAGTGTTATAATACATTCTTGTCCACTCTCAGCTATCAGTTCATTATTTCAGCTCCAGTGCTACCTGCCATGTTATTCAAGTACCATACAGTAAATTTGTGCTAGGTAGCTTCCCTCCTTTCTACTATTCATATTTCCTAAGGAGACAGCGCAGTTCTTACAAGGAGAGGCATTTAATTCACAGCCCTGCCATGGGCTCCCTGTGTGACCAGAGACAAGCCACTTAACCTTTCAGTGCTTTGGTTTCCCTTCTCTAAAAAGGGAATAATAACAATGCATTTCTTACCTTTTACTTATTTTGTCTGCTTAGACTGTATGCTTTTTTAGGGTGGAGGTTATCTGCATTAAGTTACAGTACTGCAGTATTTATCAGCATAAAGATATCAGTTGCTCATGTAGAATAGTTCAGAATTTTTATTTTCTTATATGAATTGAAGTTCATCACTATCTAAGTAAGTGCAAAACGTTCAAATGCTTTTTTAAAAAGCAAGTAAATTGCTCTGCACTGCCTATGCATACAGATACTCTGCTGTCAGCCTCTAACAGTGGCATTTAAGCAGCACTGTGCCTGGATTCCTGATTTCTGACAGCTGAGAATCTTACAGCCAGAGAGTGGATTAGGGGCTGCCTTGTCTCTGAACTCCCCAGCTTTCTTGTTCAGCACTTCGTTAATGTGATTTTGTAGACTTGCCACTGTTATGGTCTTGCTTGATTCAGTGGTGATAATATGCAGAGTAGCCATAAGAAACACAATATTCTTTGTTTCAGCCCAGCGCGCATGACAGTTTGGGGGCTTAAACTGTTAGACTGCTAACATTTTAATACAGCCACCTACTTTTGTATTACAAAGAAAGATAAAGAAAAAGTGTGTGTACTGGCTGGCTAAGATACCTAACTCCATCTTAGCACATGCCTAGATTCAAGCACACACCTTCCACCTTCAACATGAGAATTTGTGACTTTTTTTTGAGGGTAGACGGAACGGACACAGTAGTCCATGTTAAGACATAACATGGAAAATGGTAGAATTGCCCTATAACTTTGTTATTGAAAAGCATTTGTCTTTTATGCTATTGACCATGCAGTCATGTCTACAGGCTTTACTTAAGATGCTGTAGACAGCGAGGCTTTGTTCTCCCCTACAGGAGATTTCCCCCACCCCGCCAAATAGCATAGGACGACTGTACCTGGCCTTGAAACCCATTTTACAGAGTTCAGCAAGGATGAGTCACGCTTCCTAGAAGATCTATACTAATTTCTTGGGGAAGACTCTGGGAGAAAATGAGTATGAGGGGCTGTGATGAAGAAATATGTCTTGTCCAACCACCAGTTCTGTTCTAACAAAGGCTATAACATGGATGGCAAGACCATTAGCAATTAGATATATCACCACTACAAAAAAAAATACTCTTTGCCCTATTCTTAAGACAGCTGGGGCTTTCTTATGGTTGAACTTTTAAAAAAGATCTCAGCCTGCACTGAGCTCTTCTCCTGATTATTTTTAACTTCACACTCAGACTTATTCAGCATACAAATTTACTAGTACAATCTGAATTTTGTGCTCACGATTGTGACTTACATTTGCAGAAACAGCAAAGTTTCAAATCACAAGGAGAAAACATTTTAGAGACTTTAACTCAGTGTTGTATATTGCTGATTGCCCAGGTTTCTGGGAATTTAGGAGGCAGAAGGTTCATAGCTCCATTCAGCAACAGAAGACCGCCTTTGAAGTGCAGGTAGGAAAATACTTATTTTAAGAATTTCAAATCCCAGCTTTATTTTTAGTCAGTGTTGTGTTTTTTTTCTTTAATTATGTCCTCTGTCAGCTCCTTTTAGAAATTAGTAGACCTGATTAAGTGACAGAGGTAGAGCAGAAATTCTCACAACATTCACAAGTATTCACAAAAATCAGAAGCTTAGAGCTGGGTTTTAATTCACACTTAAAGATTTGAAATGTTAGTCATCCTGATTTAAAAGTGAGAGTGGGTTTGTGTCAAGTTTGTTATGATACATGTTCTTCAGTGTAAAGCAGTCACACCAAAATATGATTTGGAATCAGCTGGACTGCAAAAAACTAAACAAACCTGCTTTAATATTAAAAAACTTCACTGAACTGAAATGAGAAAAATATTCATTTGTATTTTATATAGAGGTGCCTAGTTAGACTGACCCATTCAAAGTTTTACCTGCTTCTTTGTTCAAAGAACAATGATGCCATTACCATAGGAAATGGTTTGGATTTTTTTTTGATCAAAAATTATAAGTATTAATGAGCACTGTGGTTTGATATAGTAATAATAGTTTTACAGGTTTACATGTAAGCAGAGATTCATTATTTGCTACAAAGCTGAAAAAAAAGTAAAATTTTTGTAGGGTGAGATCACACACATTCACGCATGAAATATATCCATCAAAAAATATGTTATTGTTGCAGAGGGTTTTATTCTGAAGTCCTGCCTCTTCAGAGCTCCCTGGAAGCTGGGAACTTCCTCCTTAACAGCAAATGGTTCCTTTTCTATTAACATGGAAACTGAATGAGCCTGCAGTTGTCTTCTCAATGTACACAACAGTGTTAATGCCACGTTACTTTAGGCATAATTCCTAAACTAGTCCTGTGGTCCATAACTACCATAACCACAAGAAAAACCATTTGCTATCAAAACAAAACAAGGAAAACAACAAATAGAAGGCAAACACATATTTCAAAATATTTCACTGTAACCACAAATTGTCAGAGGAAACCTGACAAGGCTAGAAGCAGCAGAGAAAAGCTGTTCATTTAGTAAACAACTGTAGATGCTAAAATGTAATTATCACAAAAGCAAACTTTACTAAGGGGATAACTGTGAGACTGTTAAGGTAAAAGGTCTCTTTACATTTTTAATCCAACAGCCTGAGAGTTCTCTGGAGAAAACAATTTTTAATAAAACCACAGATGCAGGAGGTTTTTTCAGCCCTTCTTCTCCACCATGCCTCTCATTACGAGCTTACAAAGCAAATTAAACTTATTTGTTTGCAGTAGTGACCACGTGTGGAGGATGAACAAAAGCCTTGCTTAGTATTCACTGGCAAAATAATACAATCAGATTTTAGAAAATAAATCATTCTTGACTCACAGGCTGAACCACTAATTTGGATTCAAATTAGTCTTCCAGCCTTTGAAAACTATGATGGCTCTTTAAACTTACTTTTTGGGATGAAGTAAAAGTGGCCAAGAGGAGTAATAGGAACCAAGTTCATTCTGTGACCAGTTCTCTAACTTTAAACATAGACCTGGGATGCAATTGGATATAGGAGATAACAGAGTACCACCTCTTTAAGAGCAACCATACCCATATGGTTTCTCCCAACATTTTCTCTCAAGACTAGTTTTATCAGAAATATCTTTAATACTGTAAATAAATGTATTGCTACATTTTAAAGGGGAAATAAAGTCTTCAGTTTCTACAGCTTTATTTAAATATGGCCATTTCTGGTTTTGCCATACTGCTTACAAAACCATTATTGAGAGCTCCTAATTGGCTTTATTACTACTCAGTTGCCCCCAGAAAATTCCTAGTCAGAGTACTCTTAGATTTTTGTCCCCTGCATGGGTACAAAGCTCCACAGAAAACAATGGGGTCACTCGCACAGATTTCAAGGATCAGAGCTATAGATTGCAAAAGGACCAAAATAAGGATGATAAGAAATGTTAAAGATGCTTATTTATTTTCAGCTTGCTGAAAAAAAAAAATAAAAATCCACATGCAACCCTTTAGGACTAAGAGAAAGTTTGGAATAACCAGAAACAATCCGTACCTCCACTTGCTTACTTCCCAGGGGAGTAATTCTGTAAATCCCTGCTATGTCTGTCAAAGTCCAGTCAGCTTTCTGAAGGTCCAAAAGGTCTTTTGAGAAAGACTTGGAATTGTTTCATCAGTTTAGCCTGTTCATTTGGGAACAGGCAGTTTGATGCTCTGAACATCCGCATTCATTTCTTGCTTTCCCAGTCCCCGAGGACGAGAAGTTCTGTGAACCAAGAAATCAGTGATGTTACCTGTGTAGTTTATTTAAAGACCAGCCTGCTTTTGGTAAGTGACCTTAGCTCAGCAACAAATGTTTGATTAATAAATCTGATGACATTGCTTCACATTTCTTACTTGATTCTACTGCTCTTTTTCAGGCAAAGCTCCCAATGTAGTTAAATGGAGTTATGCTCTGGTAAAGATGGTTGCTCTTAATTTAGCACCCTTTCCTTTCCCTGTGGATTAGTGGTTTGTTTGTGGTATCTTAATCACCTTTTCTGATACGATTAAAGAGCCACCATTGTCTTAAGTTTCAGGGACATAACATCCTATTGATTTTTAAGCAAACTCCCCATTGATTTCAGCATAGGAAGCTCTACCTTTAAAAGGGGAAAAAAAAAAAAGAAAAAGAAAAAAGAAAAAATAATCAATGGCATATTATGGCCCTTAGAAGGTAAACAGGACAGGAGAAATAATTTAAAGATGTTTCAGTCATTACAAAGGGGTTTGGTTTCAAAACACAAGGAAATAAGACTACTGCATTTTCTGAACTTTCTTATTGATTTCTAGGCACAAACAATGAATACAGAACAAATATACAATGCTCATATCTGTCTGAGGGGAATAAAACGTACTAAAATTATGGTGCTAGCCATGTCCAGTGCACAACTATAACAACAGCTGTCTGATGGTGAGTTTTGCAAGGGCAGAGCGTGACTGTAGTTTCCTCCAGATCAGTTATTTCACAGCTATATTTGGACAGAGAAAATATCGTTCTTCTAACCCATAAACACTGTGGTTTTAAAGTTTGGGGGGGCTTGGAGGAGAGAGGGGTATGTCATTTCAAATGGAAATAAATAGCTATTTGTGCACAACATTTAGGTCTAGAACACAGTTTTTTAGCAAAATCAGGAAAAAAAAAAAAAAAAAAAGAAAACCTTCAACTGGTATTACTATAATTTTTTTCCAAGGGGTGGGGGGGGGGGAAGAAGTACTTCACTGAAAAAATCTTACTTGCTCTTCCTGCAATTTTATCTCTTCTTGGTCCTGTGAGGAGAGTGCAATGACGAGCTATAAGACTCCAGCAGAGAGTGGTTCTCTTCTCCAACAGTATCTCTGACCCTCTCTCTGTCAAAGCTCAACAAAACTTTATGGTGCATTAGACTGTCAAATAAAATCTGTAATATATGCTCTTCCATTCCTTGTTCATGTGGTGTTTACCTTCGCTACAAAATAACTGTCCTCATCAGGTTATTCTTCACGTTAGTGCAGGTAATTTATTGTGATCACTAGCACTGTAAAACTATTTGGGCCAAATGGATGATAGCTATCTATCCCACTCAGGAAGAGTAGACTCGCATCTAACCAAGCATAGAGAACAAGGAGAGGCAGCTTGGGGCCACCTGCAGCCAGCCATACATGTTGTACCAAATAGCACTTAAAGTCATTAGCCCCTGTTGATACCTTCTTCCTTCATTTGCTGTTATTTCCATTCTAACAAAGACTCAAAGAGGGGGTGCGCTTGAGCACTACGTAAGTCCTTTGCACAGCCTACAGCCTGACTGAGCACGTTTAATCCCTTGTGTACAGACTGAGGTCAAGGCTGTCAAACTACAACTATATCTCTCTAAAGCCAAAAATTTTAGTTGATACTGTCTGAAATGAAGAATTGAGGTCTCTAGATGGGACTATAATAGACATGCTCTCTGTATATTGACATAGGTAGGTCTCTAACCTGTGCTCAGCAGTAGGTTACATGTTATCCCTCACCATGTCAAACAGTATTATTCTCTCCACTTTCCTTTCTTTATTTGTGCTTGGATAGAAGATATTTGATCTTCCTTCCTCAGAAGATCAAATTCACATTCAAATTACATCAAGACGGGAAAGATGTATTCCTTTCATGTCCTGATGTGGTAGTAGCAGTCAAAAGAAAAAGATTCCAGTCCCTGAAGAGTTTTCTAAGGATCTTGCATCTTTTCTCCCTGCACCTCACCCCTGCAATCAACTGCAAAAAAAACTTAAAATTGTGTAAATCGTACAAAGGAAATAAAAAAAATAAAGCTATCAGAAAGTTGGTAGGTTTTTTTTTTCCTTTTAATTGGTGTTGAGTTTGCCAACAAGTCAACAAATTATTTTTTTATTCAGAAATGAAATGAATCAAGAAATGAATCTAAATTAACAACTGATTTCTCAAAGTGAAAGTTCTATGCAATCAGCTCCACCCTATGAAAATACTTGAGCACCATGTGAGTCCCTGTGATGATTTCTCTCCCGGTTCCAAGGGAAAAGCTATTGCATTCAATATGGCACTTGCTTCCCCTCTAATCAGCTGCTATGACTCTTCTAGCTGCCCAGGCACCTCCAGACACACACACACTTCCATGGGACAGCTTCCCGAAGCAAACATACAACTCCCAAAATGGGGGAGAGAGACAAATCGCTCTCTAACACAATGGTGATGAAGCTACCTTACAGACCTTTCTTCAAATGCTATATACTGACTATTCAAGGAGAAAAATAAAAATGATTGAGATGTTATTTTGTCTCAAAGGTAGGCTGAAAATGCAGTAACATCTCCAATAAAACTCTCAAGGGGATTTTCAGCTTGCAGTCCTAGCACACTTTCATGATCAATGAATAAACCATGGATTCCAAGGTCTGTACAAATTCATGCATATGCTACCCCAGGACTGCTCAAAAAAATAAAGAAAGAAGCTGTCACAATCTGTTAGCTTACAGATGAGCTTTTGCATGAGCTTTTAATGACAGATACACACCACAGATTGTAATAGTTCCAAAAATGAAGGTGAGTCACATAAGTAAAGGGAATTTATACAATACACATTTTAAGACTCTTGTATCTGTTTTGTGTTTACCTGAGAGACACAGATGGTTCCTACAGAGCAATTATGGCACTTCAGAAACGTAGTACATTTCAGAACAACACTGCCCTAAGAAAACACACGCGTAAATATTCAGAACACTTCTCACACCACAAGAACCCAACTCAGAATTCAAACCAAAGCTGTGTCCTGAATGCATTGCACCTGGAGATCAGCCTTTCCTGCGACTTCGAGGCCAGCTGAAAGCAAATTATAACACTTGATCCTAGGGAAAGAGGAAACTATTTTTTTTTTTGTTATTCAAAACAGAATTTCTCTGGAACTGTGGCTGTAAAGTGACCCCTTGAATTTCTTTAAATTTCAAATGCATCTCCTTCTTTGAGTAGCAGTGTTTAGTATTTAGTAAGAGGGAGAAAAGGTGATTCCACTTTTTAAAATACTCCTGGTACAGGTGGTGAATTTCAAAGCACTCTACTTGTTTCTGCTGTTATCTCAGAGTGCGAATGTCACAGAATAATTCTGCTGTTATTTTTCCACATTACTTCTTGAGTTAAAAGACCTGACTGCTCTACATTCCAAGGTTGCTGATTTCCACTGCAATTCTTCTGCTTTCAAGCTTACATAATTTATACTGCTTTGTCTGCCACCTTCATATCCAGCTGTCGTGTTCTTTGATATTAAAGTAATATACGCAACTTTTAGGCATGCTTTATACTTAAAACAATATTATATGGCACACAAATTCCTTGTGTTGTCAAAGGACCATAAATCGCAGACAGCGTTTTTTCTTATTTCAGTTCTGTTTGGCTCTAAGCTAAAGTACCCTGGCCCATATTTTATTGTACTGTTTGCATTTGAAAATCATAGAAAAGCATTATCAAATGTCTCTGTAATCATGCAAGATGATCTAACTGAAAGATCATCTAAGCTATTGTCAGAAGCAATGGACAGGTTAGTGAAACGTGATAAAACAAACAAAAGCGGCAGCAAATGAATCAGAAGAACTACCCCGTCATAGAGCGTGTGTCACTGAACTAGGGTTACTCAGCAACAACAAAACTGTCTTCAAATAATCCACCTAGGTAACATCATTGATTCTTCAGTTCAAAAAGATGCTGCACTTTGGGGACTAGATATAAATGCTGGTGTTCAGAGCATCAAAACCGCTTCAGACAGGAGCACTCAGGTAGATGAAACAATTCTGAGACCTTCTCAAAAGACCTTTTGGCCTGTTACTGAACTGGATGGTATTTGCCGTGCAGCACGGGGGTTTGCTAAGGAGGCTCCCTTGGGGTTGAAATGGCAGGAACTTTTGACTCACGCTAGCGGTGGCCATGGGCCTGGCCACCTGGGAGCAGGGCAGAATAAAGAGGCTTTGCAGTAGAGGAGGTTACTCGGCACCGAAGACAGACAAGGCAACAAAGAGGTATTTGGGTCTAGAAAAAGAGACTGCATAAAGTGATTTCATGCTTTCAGGGTTGCACTGGCAGCTATCTTGCTCTTCTTGAGGTTCTGTCCATTTTGATTGGGGTCTGGCTGAAGAATTGTAGATACTGGGTTTACTCTCCTCTATCCTTTATAATATACAATAGATTTTCCTAGAATGCACATAGACATGAAAAACAAGCAAAGCTTACAATTTCTTGGGCCTCATATGAGAATCCCTCTGACTCTTCTGAAAGACAGCATAGTGCTGCACAAGTGGATCTCCTGAGTAGACTTTGTTGTTGTTTGTTACAGGAGAGAAGGGAGTCCTTTTCAAGTCTGTTTCTCTGGAGTTCAAATAACTCAGAAGAGAAAGTCACCGGCAGGTGCCGACTTATATGACTCTCTAGACCTTGCTTTTATTTCTGGTAATTTGTTATTATATTTTATGCCTGCTTATCTGTTGATTAGGAAAGAACACAATCAAATATTACAAATTTGTCGAAGCACTGAGCCCTAACTAAACAAAACTTCTATACTCAAAATCTAAAAAAGAAGCACCTCAACAATTTTAATATCAGTATGCATAAACAACTTGTAAAAGATGGAAAAAAGCTGACTTTCCATACACTGACTCCTATAGTAAGAATCAAATTACTTTTTCATAGCTTCATTCCCCTTCCCTGGGTGTACAGTGTCTAACCGTTGCTGTGCACATATAAAGTAATGGAAATGTAGATAGGTGGTATAAACAAGATGTTCTTTAAGATATGAAGGGCATTTATTTTTATTCTGCACTGGTATTGAGATGGAACAAACATCTCCTCATAGACAAAAGAAAATTATTTTTATGACAAAAGAGAGAAGGGGGCAGAAAAAATTAACTATTTTTCTCCAGTAGGAAAGAAGTTTTCACCTGGGACACACATGTTCCCCGACACAAAAGAACACTGCGTATTACTTTTGAGATAGCAATCAGACTTTATTACAGCATAGCATCATTTTTCATAGGAATGGATTGCATTCTGAGTCTGCAAAGCTGCACATGAAATTAGTTTCTTCTTTTAAAACAAGTTTTAAAAGAATTAAAGAAAATAGCACATTTTCAAATGTTAACTATGTCTTAAAAGAGAAGCTGCATAGAACTCTACCTTTGGGTAGAGTTGCTGTGGTAAGGCTGATTTCTCACAATTATACAGTATCACGCAAACCCCTGGGGATACCAATTCTATTATATTTTATTGTTCTGAGTTCAGTGAAACTCTTTAAAGAGACTGTTTTACCAATCAAGCTAACAGCAATTCTGAAAATGTTGTAGTAATCTGTGTTCTTTATTAAGCATACATTTGCTGACTAAACAAATGTCTCTTGTTTATTTCCATAAGATAATAGCTCTGATGCTATATTTGTCTGCAAGTCTTTTGCATGATTTGCTGCCACAAAGAAATGAGTTTTGGCAATGAACGAGATCCAATAAGATTTCATCCCATGAAACCTTAATTTCACAGAACCCACCTGATCACACCCATAAAATGGTTATATTCTGCTGCTCTTTATTAACAACGCTGAATGTTTAAGTCTATTAAGATGCATTTCATTACCTCTGCTAAATGCAAATGCCTTCCAACCTTTTCAGATCAGTAAGATTTATCATACAGTTTAAAGAATGATTGTGTCTTCTTTCTTATACAAACAGGATTTGTTTTCATGAGTATGTTCCTAGCAATTTAGTAGCTATAATTCAGTGGGCTTGTTATACTCCTGTAAATATTTGCAAAGGAATTTGAGTAACAGCCGTGGCACAGCTACTTTGATTTACTGACAGATACTTGCAGGAATGCTGCCACGACTCACATTGTAGTTAACATTGTTAACTAGTGGAGTAATTACACAGTTAAAATACCATACAGTGCAGACTAACTCAGTCTATTACTCCTGTTACAAAAAAGGATGTTGTTTTATGTTGGCACATGGGGTGAGAGTTATGGCAAAAGGTAATTTTTATGAGCACATTTTCATCCCCACTCTTCAATGTTTATACATCACAGAAAATAGGCTATAGAATTAATAAATTTAGTGTAAATATATTAATGTGCCCTAGCATATGTTGATCAGAGAAGAAATTAAGGTTGCAATCCAAATTCAGAATGCATATAAGTTTTTGTAGGACTTCAGCCTGAAAGGTTTGTTTCCCCATTTGAATGGAAAACAGTCTGTGCTAGTAAGGCATCAAAACATCCCTCAAATCATAGCAAACAACAATACTACAGTCACTTCTTCTTCTATTCATCACCTTCTCTTCCTTGTACCTACCACCACCCTGATGTGATGCTAAACACAATGCTACAGTCACTGCGTCTTCAATCCATCACCCTCTGGTTCCTTGTCCTCCCCTTCATTATGACAGATTAAGAATAACTCTAGTAAGTACAGCTGATAGGGGAAGCACATATGCAGTAGGTCCACCTCACCACACTACTAATTACTATATAGAGATGAAGGCAAAATAACTACTGAGGTCTGAGCAGTGATGAAGATGTTCCCCAGTCACTGGCAGAGCTGCAGAGTGGTAAGCTAGTCCACAGTAATACAACAATAATGTATGAATATCTATTATGACACTGATCTCATTGGTTCAGTATTTATTTTTTCCACTTACAGGTGCTCAAAATTATCTCAAGCCTTTAGTAATACTTCCCCCAAAAGGAAATTATTTTGATGTAAAAACATGGCCCAGAACTGGAGTGCCCAATTACATAATTTTCCATATTACACATTTTTATTTTTGTCAGCCCCAAATCTGAAGATAAATAAAGATTCCACAAACAGGCAGGTTTCCGAAGTGAGTAAGGTCATGCCTGTATCAGAAAAAAATCCTTCTGACCTAAAAAGTCTCTCTGACTAAATTTGAAGCAGTAGTCTGAAGTCAGTAGGTGCCCGGAGGTATTCTTACTCTTCAGCAGCCTGCAGAAGTTGTTACTCCATTTGTTTTCTTGGCACCCTAAAAGAAATATGCTTTGCAAGCCTAGAGGACAGGCTGTGTAATGTCATTCCTATAACTCTGAAACTCTGCTCTAAGGTTCAAGCATGGGAATTATCTGAAGCTAATTGGAAGAAGGAAAGATGCATTGGGTAATAAAGTGAAGTTAGAGCAATATATGAGCACCAGGAAGACTGTAATTACTCAGCACCGCTTTGAGAAAAATCTCTGCCTTCGTTTTCAAATACCAACTTTCTAGAATTGTGGTGGTAAAATTACCCTTGAAAATAAGTCTGATTACCCATTTAAAGTATATTTCCATATTAGGAAGGCTGTCGACTTGTAAGGCACAAATTTTAACAAAAGAATTAGGTATATTAACAGTCAGAAATTATTTCCTTAAATGACTTCCTCAGCCTCAGACTACCTTGTCTAAGAGAAAGACCTATAGCTAATCCTTTTCACAGTAATGAGGTCTCTGAGACAAAAGCCCATTGCTTAGCTCGGGATATGAATGGCAGCGTAGACCTGTGTGGTTTTCAGGAGGATCCAGGAGTGCCAGGGCACCAAACAGGAGCCTGGCTTCCCTTCATCCAAACCAAGCATGAGGCTATACCTCACTGCCAGATTCTCCACCCCTGGTAGCCTTCTGGAAAGACCGGTATTTACATGGTCCCTGAGCAGCATTAAACTGGGTACAGAAGGACCTCGCAGATCAGATCCAGAGCCTTCCTTGTGCTCTGCCTTTGGGCTGTAGGTAAAATCATCAGTTGGCATGGAATATTGTGAATCCACAAGAACTCACCGGAAGGAAACAATTTCTCCTTCCACTGACAGGGAAGGTCTCATGTGCTGCAATAATCTTACGTGCAGAGAGGTGAAGCCCCTGCTGGTGTCACTGAGTCACCTGTAGGCCTCTGTGGAGATCAGTCACTAAGGCCTTCTGCAAACCCCACGGCCACAACTGCCAATGTGATTTGAAGCAGAGACTTCAAGACATGCTTCTGATAAACTCCAGCCAGAACATAAACACGTTTTAACTAGTGCCACTTCTGCAGTACTATAAATCCATATTGTTCCTTTGACTTTTTTTATGAATTCTGAAAAACCACGGATAGCATTGCTGTTTTCTCCCACATAACCAACTAGGCTGCTTTTTAAAAGTACAGTGATTGTCAGAACAGAACCAATACGTGGTACTTCGGTATGTGTCTTAATATATGGAAACTTTGGTTAGGAAAATTTTGGTTTTTTAAAGAGAAAAGACCTGTGAACTCTTTCTTTGGAGAGGCAGTGACCAACACGATGCTTTTTTACTTATATTTAGAATTTTTTAACCCAAACACCTTCACAAGTTTCAGAAGTAAAACCCACATAACTAATTTTCTCTGTAAAGCATTCCTTCATTGGACCAGAATGCAATAATTACCAGGTGCCCTGTGTCTGGGGAGCAATTACAGGAATAGGCATTTTGGCTAAACCTACTAAGGAAAATGCCCACACTGGAGAATTCCACACAAGCACTTTAATTACATATCCAGCCACCTTCCTTCATAGCCTGGCTTTAACCTGAAAGTGAGATTCCTTTCTGGAGTTAACATCTAGCTTTCTTTTTTGCTAATGACAGATGCTTCTTTGTGGCTGTGCTCATTTTTCATGCTTGATATATAAAGCATATTTTACATAGTGGATTAAACAAGAAATACACATTTTTCCAATGTGATATACAAAAGCTTTGGCCAGTGCCTCCTTTTATTTTGTAGGTTTCCAGGACAAAATGAATTTCAGTGAAAGAATTTTGAACACTTCATTTTGCTGAAAAGAAAAATCTTACATGCTATTTGAAAGTAGACATGGATACATATAACGGATTTTTCCCCTGGTGCTATTTGAGGGACTACTATTCTGTCAATTCAAATTATTACTCTGGTTTTCTAACCCTATCTTCCCATAATCTATAAATGTGTACAGTCTATGGCCACTCAATATATAAGCACTATTTCAACTTGAAGTCTGTGCGCACTAGACATCACCAAAAAAAAAGGAGGAAACAATGAAAATTACAAGTTCAACATCACTTCACAAGGTTTCCTAAGTCATGTAATTACATCAGAGAACGCTGAGCTAGAACTACAGTAGCTTGTATTAATTCTGTCATAGAAACACTTGACTCAAGTGGGTCCTCTCTGCTGCAATGCTGTCCTACATGCATATTATTCAAGTTCAATAGCCAGTTTTGTTAGAATAGTACAGAAGCTTTCAGGTATCTGCCTAAAGTCATCACACTTTTGCAGAGTAGATATCATGTTATAATTATTTTTTAAATAAAAATCATGGCCATGATCAAAGGGAAAGTTTTATACTCTGTCCCCAAGGCAGAGTTAAGGGTTGACTCCAGACTGATGTCATTCCCTGTGAATTTACTAAGCTTTATAAAAGGAAGAGTTAATTCCAAGTTCAGCAAAGACTTTCAATTTCTACCTCACATATAATCTGAATGCAAAAAGTGCAACTGTGAAACAATATTTTACATTGTATGATCTTCAAAATCTGAATATGATATTTAAAATGCACTGGTTAACCTTAGCTATAGCTCTCAAAATCTCAGCAACAGAATTGGCTGGTAGGTATCAATACATACTGCCAGATGGAGATTTTTACATTTCTGCATAAAAGCACTGCAAAGATGTGAATTCTTCCATGCAAGCTGTTCCACATGCTGACTCCAGTGTAGAGTTTTACTGAGACGAATGTAAGAGGTTATGAAAATGAGGTGCTTGAATCACTTAAAGGAGGCCAGAGTTATTTTCGAGACCTGCAATATGCCAGGGGTATAAAGTTTCACTCGCAGAAAAATGGGGCATAAATCCTTCCTTTCTTGAACATCATGAGGACATTTGGCTGGATTATGATCAGAGTATCTGAGATGAAGTGCTGCATGCTGACAAAAGCTTAAGAAACCAAAGTAAGATTTTGCAACTTCAAGACCTGCACAGGCATTCATTAGTATATTATACTATCTTTTTTTAATATATAATAATCATAGCACTGTTCCTAGATCTCTACAAATAAAAATATAAAATAATCTTATTTGTGAATTATATAACACCATGATCTCCCTTTTCCCACATTCAGTAATATCAGATTACTAATATACAAACAAGCGACATACAGTATTTCATGTACTTCATGTCAGATAAATGGATTAGAATCATCCGTATATTACAGTCTTAATTCTTCTGGCACACTAAACTCAGAAATAGAACTACCCAAACCCTATAACATCGGCTGCTATTTAAAAACATGCAAACCAGATACTGTCTTCTCAATCCAGCAAGTATTATCTTGCTACCCATTTAAACCATTGCACAACTGGCACTACGATGGTGAATTTGGAGTGGCAAAACAAGGTTGTATCCTTTAAATTATATATGTGTATATATATACACACACACATATATATGGTCTTGGAAAACATATAAGAATGTAATAGGCATCTCAATAGGTATATGCTTTTGTGTAATGTGAGGTAGACATCAATTTGACTTAATCTGTTTTGCCCTTGACTAGATTACAACCCCCTGCAGAATTAAATAATGTTAATGAGCCTTGGACTATATTCAGAAAGATAGGCCTTGCCAAAAAGGGAGCTTCAGTTCATCTGAACACTTCGTTACAAGGGTATAATAAAGTAGAGAATGTGAGTGTATTTAGGGGAACAGAGTGGTAGCTAATGAGCCTTTTCAGAACCAACAGGCTTGGCACAACGATGCCACACGTTAATGCTCTTGCCAGCCAGAAGGCGGCTAGATTGACAAGGGACCAGAGGAGAGGGGGAACAAGCAAAGGAGAAGGGAAGTGAAAAGTAGTTTCCTAATAAAGCATTCAAAAGACAGACATTGCTATCTTGTACCTGCCTTGAATATAGGAAATATAGTTTTTAGTTTGCAGCTGCTAAATTTAGTTCACTGCCATTTCACTGCCATGACAGAAAAGAACTAAAATGAGTTCTTGAAAATAATCATGCAGAACTTCTCATGGGTTTGTGGGTTGGTTTGGGTTTTTTGGTTTGTTGTTGGGTTTTTTTTCTTTTGTTTTGTTTTGTTTTTTACAAGAACCAATTAGCATCAATCCAGTTTGATGACTTCATATGAAACAATAAATGGAAATCCTACCTTTTCTAACTCATTTCTGTCCAAGACAATTGGATAGTTTAACTCAAAAACATTAAAAGAAACAAATATCCAAAGCAGCCATGATCCAATTAATATTTCTTTTGTTTTCAAAGATCTTGTATTAGGGTCCCACGCAAGCTGAAAACTTAAAATAATCTGCTGTACTAATGAATACTAGGAAGAGAAGTAGGTTGTCAATATAACGCAACAATTCATGGACATTTTTAATTGTTAAGGCAGTTATACTTTTTTCTCATGCCATGTTCTGTTTGATTTCTACCCACCCATTGGATAGATGCTGTCATTGGTCACATAATTCCTTTCAGGTGTGTGGTGTCCAAGGTCCACCAGCCCTGGCCATACCAGGCAAGGATGGCACAATGATGGGACTTCATCAGCTTCTGGAGCTTAGTGTCCCCTGTCTTGTCCTTCTGTCTTCAGATAGATAGTTGTGCTCTGATCGTGTCAACGCTGTCACTACTGCCATGCTGTTGCAAGATCCTGGAAGGTAAAGTCATGAGTTCTCTCTGTTTCTGCTTTGTATTGCACGTGGACTTGCCACCAAAGCTCTACTCCACCATCTAACCCTGGCCAATCCACATCAATGAATCCCTAATCAGCAGGTCCTCAGCAAACCAAAGAGACACGATGGAATTTCTTCTGTCGTTTAAAAAATACCAACCTAAAGTTTAATTTGGGAATGTGAGAGTTTAATAGGACAGCAAAGGAACAGAAAATAATAATGATAAAAGAACATACAAAACAAGTGATGCACAACGCAACTGCGATTGCTGCCCCCTGGGCAACTCCCCCCAGTTTATGTACTGAGCATGACATTACATGATATGGAACATCCCTTTGGTTAGTTTGGAGTAGCTGTCCTGGCTGTGCCACCTCCCAGCTTCTTGTGCACCCAGCAAAGCATGGGAAGCTGAAAAGTCCTTGACTAGTGTAAGCACTGCTTAGCAACAACTGAAACAGCAGTGTATTATCAACGCTGTTCTCATACTAAATCCAAAACACAGCACTATACCAGCTACTAGGAAGAAAATTAACTCTATCCCAGCCAAAACCAGGACAGAATGTCATCAGCATGTTATCTGAAGCTGCTTTAAAGGATTCAGCAGTATTGATTGATCCTGATCCAGGCCCATTTCTGATCCACCTGGACTTAATAGTTACCTAAAAGAAAGAAATTTTTTCTCACCAATAAAGGATTACATTGTCAAAGGAGTAGAAATTAAGCCCTGCCACCTTCTCTGAGGGGCAGGTTCAAGTCTAAGACTATGGTCTCAAGCAGAAAACCCCCCAGTGTATTCCAACTTCTCACTGTGTTCCTGGGCTGAAATTGTTTGTGCTTTCCTCAGCTTGGCAATCTTCCTTCACCTGTGCTCTCACTACAGCTCAGCCTCTTTCCACTCTCCAGAAGAGCTTGCAGCCTCCACGACTACCTGAGCTGCAGTTTTCACAGCAGCTGCATTTGAGGTGAAAGCCTCATGGAAGCTGAGGGGCATGACTCTCACACTCATGAGCTGGTACAGTCAGTGGTTAGTGAATTCATTTTCCAGTGAAGCTGTTTGAGACCAGTGGCAGAGCTAACAAGCTTGCCTGTCTCAGACTCCCACAGGAGAGGTAAAGACTGCTTTTCTGTCCCTTTCTTATGCCCTAAAGAATGCTAGGCTAGGCTACTTTTATAATGAAAATGTCGCCCCCAAATGCTTTTAAAATAACAATAATACTACACATGGGCTAGGGTGGTTTAAGAAAGGGGCTTACGGGCACCTGTTCCTGTTATTAATGTCCAGAACAAAGCTTCAGCTGATGAAAAAGTGCTTGCTTTTCCATTTTTATTAAAAATTGTGGCATAAAAAGACTGATCTACTTTATTCCTCCAGACATTCTTTAAAATACGTCTGTCTAGCTTGTGGCAAAAGAGAAGCTTAGCATATGGTGATTCTTATCACAAAGACGACTCCTTCCCCACTGTTTGAGGAGTCTTTTTGCCTTTCCCCAAAACCAAAATTTGATAGCTGTCTATTTCCTGACTGAACTGCACACGGTTGCCTCACACCATATAGTGTGTGACCCAGATACGTAGCTTACTGCTTTGCAAAGCATATTCTCCTGCACTGACAGATAAATCAGTTTCTTGTGGCTGCTTAAAAATAGCAGCTATAGCTGTTGGAGAAGTTCTCTGCAAGTGCAGCCGAAACATGAAATTGTGAGAGTAATCCACCAAGCTCTCACAAGCCAAAGGAGAGCCTGATGCACATGCTATCACCAACCCCCACATGCAACCCCACTGGCATAGCAACAAAGCTGGAAAATCCTTGAGGTACAACAAAGGCTGTCAGCAGCACTAACACGATTAGTTAAGGGGATCTGCTTGTTTTCCTCACGCAGACGTGTGAAGCGCTAGTATCGTTCAACTTGGGCACTCCTCTTAAGTGGGTCATCTCTGCTGCAGGCCTGAAGCAGACGTAAAAGCCTTCAATCCATGCTAATGCTGTCAAAGCTAGCCTGATAATCTTGTCACTTTTCCTCAGGTGTCAGCATAATTGGGCTTGGCCAAGAGGTAACTCAGCTACTTGTGTCTATGCCGTAGCTTTCAGCTGAGGGTGCTTGTTCCATTTTACTCGAATGCCATGTTCCATTACAGAGGAGCCTCTGAAGTAGACTTAAATAGGTAAAAAAGGCTTGCCCAAATCACTTTTTTTTCCCCACCCTGAGAACATTAAAGACCAAACAGAATGATAAATAAGTGAGAAGAAAAGGGTCTCCTTCTACCTAAACTGACTTAATATAGCATTTTTTCTCAGACATTTCCCCAAACCTTTTGGGACAGGAAGCTCTAAAGCAACATTGTAGAAGAGCTATTGGTAGTAGAGGTGGCTTTAGAAAATAATGGAGTAAGAGGATCTCAACTGCAATTCTTCACCTAGTCAATAAACTGTCTCTGTGCTATCTGTAAAATGAGTATTGCCTGCTTTGGGAGTGTGGTGGGGTTGTGTTGTTGTTTTTTGTTTGTTTGTTTTTTTCAGAAGACTGGGAAAGTCATTAAAAACTGGAAGCTGGTGATGGTGACTGCCTAATCTTTGCTACATATCCTCCCTCCTGATGGGAAAATTATGATTTTGGTTGTGCATTTTGTGTAGCAAAAAGCCCATGATGGATGTCTTTAAAGCCCAATATGGGTCTCAAATGAAAACCTGAGCCGTGAAAAAAAAAAAAAAAAAAAAAATTCTTCAGAAAGGTGAATTCATCCACTGCAGTAATTAGGTTAGTAAGGGCTATGAGAAAGTAAATCATTCTCGGTGAGTGTTTAATCACTCAGATAAGTAGGAAGTATGTGCACATATAGGCACTAAAGAACAATACTGTGGCGATTGATTCACCCAAAAATATCATATCAGACTCAGACTATCTACCCATTTGATTTTATTGTATGTTTTCCAGCTAAATTTCAGCATATCTTCCTTGAAGCCTGTGTGCTAGTTTTGGCTGGGATAGAATTAACTTTCTTCATAGTAGCTAGCATGGGGTTACATTTTGGATTTGTGCTGAAAGCAATATTGGTAATACAGGGGTGTTTCGGCTATTGCTGAGCAGCGCTTTCACAGAGCCAAGGCCTTTTCTGCCTCTCACCCCACCCCACCAGCGAGCAGGCTGGGGGTGCACAAGGAGCTGGGAGGGGGCACAGCTGGGACAGCTGACCCCAACTGACCAAAGGGATATTCCATACCATATGGCATCACGCTCAGCATATAGAGCTGGGGGAAGAAGGAGGAAGTTGGGGGACATTGGAAGTGATGGCGTTTGTCTTCCCAAGTAACTGTTACGTGTGATGGAGCCCTGCTTTCCTGGAGATGGCTGAACACCTGCCTGCCCGTGGGAAGCAGTGAACGAATTCCTTACTTTGCTTTGCATGTGAGCATGGCTTTTGCTTTCCCTATTAAGCTGTCTTTAGCTCAACTCACAAGTTTTCTCAATTTCACTCTTCTGATTCTCGCCCCCATCCCACTGCGGGGAGGGAGTAAGTGGCTGGGTGATGCTTAGTTGCTGGCTGAGGTTAAACCACAACTGCCTGTCAGATCTTGAATATTGACAGTAAGCTACTGAAGGTGAGCTAAAGGCAGCAAGAAGAAAATGAAACTCCTTTGACAAGTTAAGTTTTGTGGCATATGTTGCAGGCAGGAGGTCAAGTTCTGATCAGAATAACCTATTCTGACTTTAAAACCCTTTTGAACAATGTGAAAATACTAGTATGCCTAGATTTTTCTCCACACTGCATACTGTCCAGAATTAAAACTTTATAAATGGCTCTCCAACAATTATAAGCAAGATTTTTTTTTACCACTTGCTTGTCCCAGTAATTTTTAAATAAAAACTAAAATTTTAATAAAAATAAGTAAATATAACCCTTTTTACTTCATATAACAGCAAAAGGAAGTATTCTTTCAGTTACGACATACTATATCAAAAATGCCAAAAGAGATGAAATATTTTTTCTTTGCTGTTTTTCACTGAAGGTGCCATTGGGTTTTTTTAATTGCTTTGTATCTTTCACACACTGCATAATGTTATCCCCACTTTACTCTCACTAGAGAGTTCAGTCAGCAGAACTCATTTCCCCATAGGTACTAGTTCTAGTGGCTTGTCCTTCATATCAACAAGAAACAAACCAGCTCTAGCCTGGAAGCCACAGTGCTGTGGAGCTCAATCCAAATTGAAATGCAGTGTTTCTCATCCAGCTTATGGCAGGGTCAGCCCTGAATTCATGCACTTGTGAAGCTTCCAGATCCCAGCTGATCATTTCTGAGAGTGGGCTGAGTGGATGCATGACCGCCTCTGTCACAGGAATACTAACTCATTGAAAATGACCCTCAAGTTATATAGATGCTGCGTATTTGTAGTCTATTTGTGAGTCAGTTCTGTTTGCTGGGAACTGGCATCTTAAGATGGCTTCAGAAACACTCCTTTTGGCAGCTCCATCCTTAAACCTCTCCCTGCCTTGTATCTTCTATATCATTCATGCTCCAGTAGTACCACTCATGTCAGTAATCAGTAGGGTTTGCGGGAGCTGTGCACTAAGCCTCCAATTAAATTGATACTACTATTGCAACACTGGTGTAAAGGTGGCCTTAGTGGTATCCAAGCAATAAACGAGAAAGGAGGAAGAGTAATTGCTGAAATTAATTGCTGTTAAAAAAAAAAGGGAGGAGGGGGGGTGGATAAATGTGTTCTCACTCCCGCTATACTGCAAAAATACTGTTAGCAGCTAACTTTAACCTCTTTCAGAGCTGCCTCTGAACTCAATAAAAGCAGGTGCAGACCCTTTGAATGCAGGCTGATCACTTCCATGATGAGGATCATCATCTCTAGTGTCATTATCAGGACAATTAATGGGAACACCACGGTTGCTGACATCCTTCACTTCATTTGTGGCAGCATCCACGACATAGTGCTGCTGAAGCTAGGTTCCTCAACCAGATCAATGTGGGATGGTTAACCGCTCTCAGCTGACAGATTTACCTTTAACTTGCCACTGTAAATAACTACCAGGCATTAACTCAGCTGCAGATTATCTGTCTTTGAAAAGCAAAACCAAAAATAAAAAACCCCAAACATTTCATTCAAGATTGCTCCCATACAAGATCATCAAGCTACAAGAATGTCTTTTGTTTCTTATACTGTATGCACAAAATCCAAGGGGTCTCTTTACTGGAATTTTTCTGCTACTTTTGATGAACTGACAGAACCTAAATGCAGAAAGGAGAATGGGTAATAAATAGCAGTAATTTACAGTTCTGTATCTCATACTCAACACTCAGGAACCTACAAAATACTAATAAAAGAAAACCTCAGCATTTCACTAAATGATACCAAGAATGTCTTCAATAAAATAGTCTGTCACTATTGACTTCAAATCCGTATTTAGCTTTTAGCTAATACATGCTTCGTTGATAAGATTTAGTTGTATTACTGTATTACTGTTTATTTAATGAAGCTTCACGATATCTTTTTCGAATCAGTAAGTATTCACATCATCCTAAAGATGAAAAAACAAGACAGAGTTTCTATAACTCACTGACTTGCCCTTTATTAATCCTTGGCATGGTTACAGGAGCCCACACCACCATCATGCTCTATCAATAATCCTCAAAGCTTTCTATCTTACTAACATTTTTTATGCAAATTTAGAGCACTTCAGGAAAGATAGAGGAGACAGCATTCAAAAAATCTTCAACACACAGGTGAAGCGAGACACTAAGTTTGGAACCATCTGCCTTGATGCTCTCTGATGGGTCAGAAAGTTGCCAGAGTTTTAGAAAGGCAAGAAGCTCTTGCACTTAAATAGGAGGTATTTAAGGTTATATTATTCTAAAAGAAAAAAAAAAAATGCTGTGTTGTTTGGCACTGTGGTAGATGGTTTATATAGTAACTCATAAGTATGCACAAAACCCCCAAATCTTAAAACCTGTGACAACTTAGGTTAATTTGATCTCTGGGATTTATATCTAGTAGAAAACCTAGTAGCTATATCAGTCAGTTTAAAACAAATCTCCTTAAGAAGTGATCATATTTTTTATTTTTCTGCAGCTCTGGAAATGCACATTAACTGTACATCTCCATTATTACTGCAAAGCTTTAATCTCATTTGTATATTCTGGTTGTTCTCCAATGCTAAATATGCCTCTAGCAAAGCAGATCTCAACTTATTAGCACAGATTTTAATAATTTCTCCCTCCCTTTTCTCTCTCATTTTATTTTTTTATATTATCCCCTTTCAAGTGCTTCCTTTTTTGGTTAGACATTAAACTTAAGTTGATGCAGTATGTAAAAACCTGCATTATATCAACTGGCAATAAATACTTTTAACTTATAGATTTATTTCTTTACTAGCCATGTGTTCTTCTCCCGTCACACTCCAAGGTTTATTGTAATACATCTGGCTAAACAATCTTGGTTTATTTTTCAGTAAAAATATGGATTGTTGCTGACAGCAAAATTTTATTGCAAAGGTATTGGAAAGTAATATCTGTTCACTATAACAAGCTCCTGTGAATCCTTTCTATCAACCAGAAGCCTGTTATGAGCCATTTGTTTTGACTCTTTCCCAACCTCCCCCCCTTAAGCAAGTGTAATTGGAGCTGGAGCAAAAAAGCATCTTTGAAGGACAGATCTTGAACGGTCAGCCTTCAAAAGTGTTAAGCAGCATACACTGCCTGTTCAGATGCTATCAGTCAGTGCACCTCAATTCGCTCTTATATGAGAAGACTGCCTGTCTCGCATTTCAACTGCATTTTGACAGCTGGAGTTTCCTTTCAGGTCTCTGAAATGAGGATATTTCCTGACCCAATATACCTGTTCCCATTAACAAAAAAAAAAAAAAAAAAAGAGCGAGCAAGGAATTCTTCTTTACTAAGACAACTCATCTTAAGCTCAGAAAACATGGGCTACATCTTTTGAACAGGGCTGGATACAACTCCCTTGAAGTAAGCATCAAGTCTTAGAGAAATACACTGGTCCAAATTCTTACTTATCCACAACATGTTTTATGAGAGAGAGATATGTATTTATATTCCTTATTGAGCATATTGAAATGTAAGAATACGTATTTAGCTGATCTGGACTAGCACCACAGTAAGAGTTGGAAAGCAAAAGAAAGAGTGAGTAAGCTCAGCCAGGGATGGGGTACCAAGTACACCCATTCACTGACTCTAATATAACTAACTGTGGTGATACTTAAAAGAGCAAAGACAGTAGCAGAGACATTTAATTTAATACATTACTAGAAAGGGGAAATTTTTGTCATAAGCATTTTTTTTTTTGCCATAGCTGCTTAACTTCCCCTAACATTGACAAGAAAAATTACCTGAAGATCCTCTGAAGAGACAATCTTCACCCTTAATTACATCTTGTATTTGAGGTAGGTTTTTTCCAACAAGAGAAAAAAGTAGAAAAAGTCACTTCATAAAAATAAACCCATAAAATTTTGCACTTTACAATTCCAGATTTATATTAACATAATCAGGAAAGAAACATTCATCATCAACAGGGCTGGAAAGCAAACAAAATTTAAACAAACAAACAAAACGTACATGTTTCCAGTATGAAAGCTACACACATGTTGCTTTGAATCACTCCAAGCTCTCCTTCCTGTATTCTCACTCACATTAGTTTTTTTAAATGAACAGTTTTTCCATGTGAGAGAGTCATAGCATCCACAATTCTACTAAAATAGATGATGTCTGTGAACATATAACAAATGCTGGGAGAAATCTAAGTAGGTTCAAATAATTTTTTTAGACCTTTAAATTATTCTCATTGGTATTATTTTAAGGCTCCAAGACAAATCTGATTCTGTGTATTATTATTCCTCCTAGAACTCCTCTGCCCCACTGGCAGGGCTGATAGGAGTTGAATTTTAATAATAGTCCAATGACTTGAATTTTTCCTACGTTGTTCTTTTTGTCACATTGAACCATTTTATTTCCCTTGTATCTTTCAAGTGTATGGCCTTACTATAATAGACAGTAGCTGATTGTTAGTCATAACAGACAGTTTGTCAGTGAATTGACAAGTTACAAACCTACCCACTCAAAGTAGGTGTCAGTGGCACTGGCTGTATTGGAAGTTTAGTATATATATCTATAGTGTGCCAAATGATCAAAACATGAAGAAACATTACCAGGCAGAAAGTCACCTGCTCGGCATTCCCTATTCATAAGCAGTGCTGGAGTGATTCCTGTACTCTATTCCTTCATGTACTGAAAATATTCCTGTACTGCTGAAAACATTAGCAAGTATGAAAGTCATCCTTCCCTTTTCACGCTTTTCTAGGAATTAGAGCAGTTGAAGTGATGCCGGCACTCCAGTAAATAAATCAGTCACTATGTCATTGGCAGGGGCCAGTGGGCTCAGTTCTTCATGGCCCCCAGACACCTATCTGACCTTTACAGGCATGCTGAAACAGGTCCATAAATCTATTTGGGCACTTACTTCCTAATGATTGTTATAAAATGGAATAACTCAACTGTTTTGTTTAACACGTAGGCTGTTCAGAAATGGCCTGAATCTTCATGCACTATCCAACACCTACCATGACTGAACTCATCATTGTCAAGACCTTCTGTTACAACCTAAATACAAATAAAAAACTACACCTGGAAGAACAAGCTGCAGGAGCTGGATTCAGTTGCCACAGCTGGAGTGATTCTGGCCCTCCATGTTTAGCAGCACTTCAGCTCACCATACTGCAACAACTCAGCCTCCTCTTCCCTGTCACCATCTCTCTTTGCTTTGTCTTTCATCTTGGTTGTCTTAGTTTGTTGTTCTCAAACCATTTAATTTTTTACCTGGGAGATGTTTAGGAACAATGTTCCAGCAATAGGGGGCGTCTCAGATATTTTAGTCAGAAATGATTTATTAAAATTCAAAAAGTCCAGATATTTTGCAGAGACGAGGTAGTGCCTGAGGACGTGCTATACAATAATGATTTAAGGAATGTGTGCATACTCATGCAACACACATATTCATCTGTCATAGAGATAACTTTCTTCAAAGCAACATAGCTGTGACAAGTTGATCATGACAACTCAAGAGTCAGAGAGGAAAACAGGAAGCTCTAAAGAATGAATTACCATCTTTCAAGTGCCTGTGTACTTTGCCTTAAAAATTACTGTAGCGTAACAGATATACATCCTTGTCTGTCTAGATACAGAATCTCTTTTTCCTCAGTTACTGATATTGATCAGATGGGCTATAAAAGCAATTTTTCAGGTGTTCTTAATATGCATATATCTTCTTAAATGTGTGCTCTGCCATGAGTTGCTTCAGAATTGCAGGACTTTCCTTCTTGTGTATATGGTCAGTATAGCAAAGTTAAGAACTAACTATGAAGAGCATCCTATTTATCAAATATTACGTCAGCAGGGATGATGAATCCAGAGCAACACTGATGGATTTCTCAAAGCCTTCAGAAGCATCAACCGTATAGAGTTCATGACCTGGACCCACAGAGTAAAGTAGAAATAACAATAACATGTGAAAAGAAATCCACTTTGAAATTGAAGTTGACCTGGAGAGTGTTAGTTGTCAGCCACTTTAAGTTTAATTCCTATCTCTATGTTCTCTTTTGAGCAACTATCCTCCAGAAAAGAAAGGTTTGGCATCAAGTTCTGTTGGGACTATTTCAAATGCACTATGTATGCACTAAATCGTAATCATGTCTCAGTCAGACAAATGTTTAAGAACACATTTGAAATAAAAGTGAAAGCAAGATAAATTTTTGTTCTAAGGAATAAACAGTATGACAAGAAAAAGTGGCTCAGTTCATATTTGAAACTGAAAGGAAATTCAGCAACTATTAACATAAAAGTTTATATGTATTGAAAAGTCAAGTTATTTTACCATAAGATATGATAAAGGCAAAATGATTCACATATCATTCTGACCTAAGCATGTCATTATTATTCTATATACCTGAGAATACAGATCATTTCCATGTTAGAGGTCTAAAAATCTAGAGGAATGTCACCTGACATACTCATCTCCATTAATGCAATTTTGCATAGGAATTCCATAATGAACTTCTAATTGATGACAACCTGAAATAGCTAAAATGCCAAAGATATGGTTTAATACATATTTGAGCCTGTGCAAATCTGGAGGATAAGTGTACTATATAACGAGCATCAGAACAATCAAACTAAACCCAGGATACCTCCCGTAAGATAGCCAACACAGGAGATGACATTGGCCCTTTTCTCTCATGCTGCTCTGCTCTGTAATCAAAGGGGGTGGAACACTGGATTGCCTGTTTTGCCCGATTCAGAATGCTGGCCGTTAAAGCAGCACCATATTCAGGGAATCTACCCCTAACCCAGTATCTATTTATCAGTATGAATAGCCTATATTTTTTAAATTGTAAATATCTATTTTAAAACTTACTTATTAGACAAGCCTAGAATGGATCTGACCTTCTGTTATAGTATACCTTGAGCAGCCACTCACTCTAAATTTAGAATTTAAGGCACTGAAAGCATAGATCTTATTCATTGGTCTGGATCTACCTGTAAGGGAAAAGATTTCCAAAGCACCACTGCAAACACAGCTTGAAAATCAGGCTGATAAATCTATCCCTGCATGTATACTAGCTCCTACCAACAGGACAGGGAGCAATGAATTCTTTTAAACTGAATCCTAAATGTTGTTGACTAAATATGGATTCCAAAGGGGACTGTAAAAAGTGGTAATTTATCTTTAAGTCACTGAAGAGATGCTGAGTTTCAGATACCAAGATAAAAATTGCCTGAGAGTTTCTTGCTGATACTGTACATATTCCAGATTATGACAAAAAAACCCTCATCCTTATCTACCAGATTTATTAAATCGAACATCGATCTATGCTCAGACACTTAAGGGCTTGCCATTCATCTTCAGGAAGTCTAGGAAAACATTTGCATCTCTGTGTCTCTTAGCAAAAGCAAGGAATTCCACCACCCCCAAACAACCCCAATCTGCAAAATATCCTTATGAATTAATTCAAGCCTCATGAAGAAAAGGTATTTATTTCTTATGAGCAGAATGTCTGTACAGAATGCAGCAGACACTGTGACAGCAATGGTATCTGCTTAGGTAAAATGTCAGGCAAAAGGATGCACTTCATGCCAACACACACCCGGAATAGCACATAGTGCCTCTCCAGTTCTGAAAGCAGTATCCGTATTGTCCAGAAGTCCAGGCTGTTCTGAGGAGTGGATCTCCTATTCTTTCATCATCTCATGTCTTTCAGTACAAATCTATTTAAAAGCCTTGGCTTGCAGTCTTAGTGGAAGCTGCAGAAGTGGAGCAGAAAAATATTCAAATATATTTTAAAATGCCAAGAAGTGCTTCATGGGGAAAATTGCACATTAAAAAAATTTGTAACCTGTCTGCTCTCAGCATTCTTTTTCTAACTTTTCTCTTAAATACAATAGCAGCAATAGGTTGACTCTAGAGGTTTAAAAAGAGAAAAGAAAGAAAGCTGGTATGACTTTAATGTCATAGCTCTTTGAAACATCCACTTTTCATAGATGGCAAGGAGTTGCTGTTAATAATTTTATTACATTATTAATATTACATTAAATTTTACCTAATTGACTAAATCAACGCTCTGTAAAATCAGGGTTATGCCTTGATCTAGCACCATGTGAAGTCACATGCGTAATTTCATGGCAGTGAGTCATCCCCTCTTATTCAGTGAGGCTGTGTCCATAAAGAGCACTGCAGCAGTACATTAAAGACACCCACACTCATTCCAATCATGGTATACACCTGTGCAGAGCTCTTGGACTTCAAATACATTGCAGTTGTGTTAGGAAGGTATCACACTTTGCTGAACTTATGTACTGTTTCTGGTTCTAAAAAGCAGAATATTGAATACTGCTGCAGAGATCTGTTGCAGTTTGCTGGGCTATATACTAAGGCATCTAAATAAAACAAATCTGGTGTTGTTCACAGCCTTGTCTGCAGTGGAAAAACTACATCACCCTTGAATATGGCTTGAGGAATACTAGGAATTAAGAGAGTTTTAAATGCACCATATCAAGAAGGATTACTACATTTAGCAGTAGGTCAGATAGTCATGGTTAACTCAAGGTTTAGTCTTTGCTAACACTGAGCGTAATCTATTTGAAGAGATTGCTTTTTTTCAGAAGAAAAGAGCTTACTGTCTTAACAAGTAATGACTAATCCAAAATATATTCCTAGCAAAGACAAATGAGGACTTTTACTACTATAGGTCATTAGGTCAAGGCACACTGTAGTCTTCACCATAATGTCTACCTCAATCTAATATTAAAATGCCAGCTGTTACTAAGATTTCTATTGTGTTATTTCCTATATTATGCAATACCTATAAAATCTTTTTTTCTCCTACTGTGAGTTTGCTCTGTGTGTGCAGTCACATCTAATATTGCCTTCATTACTTGACCCGAGTGGGTGCTCCAGCATGATGTGGTTTTTACTAAAGGGCCAGGATTGGGCCGGTCACACACACTCAGCTAACTCCTCCAGCTCCCTGATGAACACAGGAAGAGAAGCCTCTGCAAAGGCAAGTAATTATAAAGCTGCATAAAGCTCTGTACGGGACTGTACACTCCTTACCATCCAGAAGGCACAGAAGCTAACAAAAAGAATGATTCCAAGTAAGAAAGAATAGACCAAGCTAACAAACAAACAAAAAAATCCTTTCAAGTTTTACCCCCATTTAGTCATTCCGTATGTAAGTCTCCGTAGATCTAGCACCTATAATGTCAGCTTTCGGGGTATTTCATATTCAGCCTTCCAGAGTATGACAGTGTGCACTGATTTATATGTAGATTCCACGGCAGCGAAAATCAGGACAAGAGCTACTATTCAGACCTTTGACAGAAGCCAGCCAAATGTAATTATAAATGGAATTAGGAAGAGTCATCTACTTCTACCCATCTATTCTGAGATTTTATTGGGAAAAAATGGTAAGGAAGATAACAAGCATGCTGAGAATCTCTGTTAGGCATTTCTATACATCTTTTACTCTGCACTCTATTTTTTTAAAGGTTTTCTTTCATACCTGCCTGCCTGAAAGAACAAATCTTTTCTATCTTTCTTTTAAAAAACAACAGTGTATAGTTTCATCCTGAAGGGGTAGAGAAGTCATAGCATAAATTATAGAGAAATGAACTATTTACTACAATGTAGTAATTAGAAGGCTGAGGTTTCTCCTTGTTGCCACTCTGTGCACATATGATGATCCCAAATGAACAGCTTATATTTTCAAACACCGCACAAAGTGAATTTCCAGCAGGGCTACAAAAAGATTGGGAAAAATCACCTTGCAAGTCAGTTCACTTTATTTTTAAAAGCTCGCCAAGGTCAGAAGCCCAAGGAAAGCTTAATTAAAGTCGATGGAAGATGCAGAAGCGAGGCAGAAAGAATAAGATGGCAAGAAAAATCATTTTTTAAAACTTATTAGATTATGTGAAGCCAGAGAGGCTTGACATCATCGATTTTAGAAATGGGTTAAAGATAAGGAACCAAGTATTGTAGGAATTACAATGAGGCAAAGCGGGCTGGGAACATCTGCTACACACGTCCACTTTCTAATTCCAAGAGATACAATGAAGGCTAAGACTTAAGGGTGCCTAAACCCAATAGGCTTTCATTAGGAGCCACATACTTAACTACCAGGGCTCCAGTGAAAAAAAACCAACAGACCAGTCATGTCACCAAGCAAACTTTTTAGTCTTTCTTCTTGTTTATTGCTAGTAAAAATCACAGTATTTTTCCCCCATGCACCACGCTACCTCATTGTTTTACACGCCTCAATCTATCCCCTGCCATTGTCCTGGAAAAGATGTAATCATAATTATTTCCTGTCCAAGAAGACAAACATATCTTTCCAGCAAGCTGAGAAGTTGCCTCAGGAAAGAATAGACAATGAAACAACCCACAATCTGAACTAGCATTTATTATGCATAAAAATATTGGCAACACATGATACTTTCATGAAGCTTCTCCTCATCATCATTGTTCAGCAACCAAAAAAGACCTCCACAGGTAATAGGGGGTTATGTTTAAAGCAGTCTTCTATACAACTGCATCTTAAACTGGCTTGGATGACATAAGGTCAATGCTTAAAGGTGTAGTCCCTGTTAACACAGCAATTTTCATTACCTAGGTGAAGATTTTGCACCTTAACCTCTAAGACACTCTACCCCTCTCAGTACTTATTTTCTGCTAGTGCATTCTGCTGCAGTTAGCAACACAACAGAGGGACAAAAGCCAGGTTCAAAATAAAGAATGGAAACACCTCACATGCTGTCTGCCAGCTATAGTTAGCAAGGCTAATTACAAACTTTGGAAACCAGCATAAAGGAAAGCTTTCTAAGGGTTTATGCAGAAATACAGAGGTGTCTGGGAGCCCATGCACCACTGAACTCAACAGCTAGGTGCATCTGTAGGATGAAGATGGGGAAGGGTCCTCATCCAAGGAACTCCCCAAAATTTCCCAGGAAGCTTTCAGAAGAAATGAATAGGATTATTCCCTTGCTTTTTAAATAGCAAAACACTGATTGCTCTTTTTGGTAAAGCATTTGAAAATGCCATTCAGTATTTTATAATGCGGAGCTAAAGACTCTTGAGGAAGCAGAAGAGCTGTCTGATTCTAGCATCTTAACTGTTTTTTAGCTTGAGGCTGTGCTGGCTAGAGGAATATTAGGTTTTCAATCAATTATACTAGCCCCTCTGTTGTTTTCCAGATGTGCATGTTCAATATTAGTTGCAAACAGTAGTGCTTAATCTGAATAAAATATAAGTGGTTAAGAATTACCCAGGCATTTAATTATTTAAAACAAACAAACAAACAAAAAAAAACACCCAAAAAACCCCACACCTGGTGAGTTAAAGGGCTGTGTGTGTACCAAAATCTACCACACCTTTTCTTACAATGTTTCTTCCCTTCAAGAGAATGCAACATTTGCTCAATAGCCAGGTGAAATAAGAGATCGAAGAAATCACATCCAACTGAAAATACTGGAAGACTTTGAAGTCACCTGATTGCTCTTATAATTTTCTGCCTGATTATTAGCCAAAGAAAGAATTTAGCCAAATATCAATATTGTAATAGGTTCAATACTATTACATTTGTGAAACACATTGTCACTGTTAATTTGGCCACATTGTGTTCTCATGTTCACCACCAGTCAAGATATTCTCCTTACTACTTAAGGAAGCCGTTACCTCTTAAGTAGCATGTGAACTATACATCTGCTACTGCCATTTGTCCCATATATAGGCTATGTAGAGCAAACAATTAAGTAAATGAATTGTTCACAAACATACTTTTATTTTTATGAAGCTGACTGCAGCCTGTAATTATTGAGAGATCTTATGTCAGCAACATTTGGCCTATGACATGCTTGAAAATTTTCTTTAGAGAATTAATACTGCTGTTTGTAGTAGCTTACCTTGGGATATGTTTCTGCTCTTCCCTTTCTTGTTGTTACACTTCATTATATTTGAGTACATTCATGGAGGAAAGAGACTGAAGCAAAGGCAACTAACTAAGGGAAGCCAGGTTAATGGATTAAAAACTTTGAGGGGTTTGGGTTTTTCTTTTTAAGATGTTCCAAAACTATGTCTTTCTGGGACTCTTTAAATACCTCTGGCCAGATGCTTTGGATTATTCTGAGAAAGATAGCTGCAATCCTTAATGTTCAGACTTTCTCTCACTGCAAGGATATGCGGCTCTGTCACTTGAGTCCAGCCTACTTCAAAGGTTCCTGCTTCGGCTGATGTCGGGCTGTGCGATGAGGTGCCTGGCTGCCCAGATGTACCTCTGAGTATGGCATGGCAATGCCTTTGGCAATTTCTGGCCTGGCCACACGCACATGCCTGGTCCCATTGTGACTGTCGGCACCTAAGGTAACTTTTAATGGGGGTACCTGGTGAGCTGACAAGAGCTATCTAACACCCTGTCCAGGCAGAGGCTATGCTTAATGCAAGCTTGCTTGCAGCTGTGGCTCAGGGAGCAGCTTGACCCAGACTAAAGTCTGAGGGTAAAATCACCCTCCTCACAGACTCCTCTGTCAGCATGGTGCAGCAGCTCTTTGCTTGTGTATAAAGAGCGTGCACAAACATTTTGGTCTTCAGAGTCCTACTATTCACCACTCTCCACCAGGACTGCTGTGACAAACTAGCTGATTGACTGTGTGCCCAGCCCTCCCTGAGGAACTAAAGAGAGGTACCCGTAGGCATTGCAAGAATAATATCTTCTTGCCGAACCTCTGAAAGAGTGTATTTCAGTGAAGATTTTCTTGGTTCAAAGAAGGACTTTTTATCTTCATATATCTTCCTTATTCATTGGAAGATATCATCCGCGCCAAGTGACAGAAAACAGCAAAGGAGGATGTGCAGAAAGAGGTTCGGAATTCCTTTAAACAGGTCCTCCTAGATGATGTTTAGATATTCAAGGACAAGATTCACAAGCTGTTATTGACACTATGTCCTTCTCAGACCATCAAGATAGTTCTGATGGGGAAGAAGTGTATAACAGATAGACAGAAAGAAAGAGAGAGTATAGAAAAAACACAATGAAGATAGATCAACTGTCACCCTAAGGAAGGATATAAAAGAATTTTTACAATGGGACTGGTAAATATCTGATCTAGGTAGTGTTTTCTATAATTATCCTAAAAAGCAAAATATTACAGATGACTCATTATTGGAAATATTGAAATGCTATATGGAGTATTGAATTGGTGTATCGATATATGCAATGGTGGTGGTTGGGACAGCAAGAAACTGGGTTTCATAGAATGATTTAGGTTGGAAAAGACTCTTAAGGCCATCAAGTCCAACCATAAACCCAACACTGCCAAGTCCACCGCTAAACCATGTCCCTAAGTGCCACATCTACACATCTTTTAATATCTCATGGGATGGTGACTCAACCACTTCCCTGGGCAGCCTGTTCCAGTCTTTGGTAACCCTTTCAGTGAACAAATTTCTCCAATTATCCTAATATCATGGCCCATTCCTACTCTGAGTTCTACCTAGGGAAGAGAGAGGGAGCAGGGGAAGAGAGAGGAAGGTGCTTTCTGACAAATTTAATTGGAAAATGAAAATTCTATTTATTTCACTTTTACCTGAAATGGATTTGGTATTTTATGAAGCAAATTTCAGCTTACAACCTAAAAATCTATTTCTCATAAACTTTTGAGCAAATAAAATTTCACTCACACAAATACAAATATATGTGAAGAGATGAGCATAAAAAGCAGGAAAACATGGTCAGCTGTTTCACTTTCCAAATAATTAAAAATATTTGTGATTTATTTTTCCTATTATTTACCCGGCTTTAAGTTGAAATTAAAGTCTATTTCCAGCCTTTAGGGGAAAACACAAAGATTTCTGTTCCAGGTAGGCTACAGCAATGCTGTCTACTTCACAACAAAGAAGTTTTACCATTTAGTTTGTTGAGCTCTATAATCCTTTACTAGACTCTAATTACTGCACCTTCATTAAAAGACATGACCTTTTAAAGACACCTTAATTTTGCTCCTAGATAATAAGCTGGCACAGTGGATAGAAAACTTTGGCTTCTTATGTTTTTCACAGGACCCTTCATTTAAAATCTCCCATATCAGGCTAAGGTAGTTTTCACAGTACTCCATAATGTGAAAATTTGCCACTGGGCACTGCCCTTATAACTGTAACTCTTAACAGTGGTGATTAAATGAGAGAGAAAAGCTACTTCTACTTTGTCTTTAGTTTTGAAAGGGTAATGGATACAGTGTAATCTTAGTGAAAACCAGAGATGCAAAGCATGGTTTGATCCTGAAAGTCATTTCGGTGCTGGAAATGGATGCTTTTTGGAATAATGCCTAGTGAACTGCAACTTTCACAAAGTCAAGACACTGTCCTATTAAATCTAAAAGGTTGGTTTGGCTGGTATACAGTACATATTAAACTCAAAGTACAAAAGTCAGATTGACATATTGAGACATTTATCTGCTGGAATGATAGTCCACCTTTCACTCTGTTCTGCTGAACTACCACGCTCCTAATCAGATCTTTATGCCTATGAAGGTATATGAGCGACACAAGGCAAGTGTCAACCCAGCGATCCTAAGACGCATGGCAGAATTATCATCACTTGTTTTTCCCCATTTAGGGAAAAAAAGCACATATAGTGTTTAAACACTTGACAGGAATATTCTTTTCTTTCCAGGACTGACTTTTATGCTGCATGACCCATTCCTTTCTCTGGTATGAAGGTTCCCGCTCTGTTATCCACAGTGAATTACAGGGAAGAAGGCAGAACATGATCTAAATTCTGCCATAAACTTCACATAAACATACTTCCATAAACAGAGGAAAGGAGTTGTTATGAAGCAAGTTACCTATTTTTTGAGCATTTGCACAGTACTTGGCCCATTAGCAGAAACCCCATCAAGGATGCTGTTTCATTGTGTCCTGATGGCTTACTCTAAAAGGACTTCTGTGGCCCCAGGAAGTTTGCATTCCACAGCATCCTAACCCTCCTCTGAGGAAAGAAGCCAGATGAAAACCAATCCCTTTCTCTCCCTAGCCCTCCTGTTTCTACAGAAAAGAAATCTTACCAACAGGGCAAGAGTCACATAACAGCTGAGCTGCTGACAGAGAGCCAAGGCTGCACTATTGAGTGCACTCAAAGGTCATATTGGACAGAAATTATTGGACTTGGTCTTCTCCTCTCCACCAGGCACAAAGACATATAATCCCTCCTCCTAGACTAGCACCTCACAGAAATAATTGTTGCAGAGCCAGGTATTGCCCTTACTTGGTAGTCAGCAGAGAATACTGTCATCTGATTTCACAGATATTGGAGGTGCCACTTGGCCATCTCCATCCTCATTTTCCTTCAGCCTCAGACTGAAAATGAGAATGAAACTGGAAGAGGAAATTAGCCTTTAGGTCACAAGTATGAACATGTGAATGGGATCTGTGTCACCAGTGCAAACAGCTTATTTCTGCTCTTCCTTAAAAGCAGTCAAGAAAAGTAGTGTCAGATTCCTAAACCTTGTTCTTAGTTTTAATGAGCAAGAGAGAATAACACTGAAAGGACTTGCACGTTTCGAGTTGCAATACATCAGGCTGTCAAAAACATTGGAATGCTACATACCCTAATCTTTTTTTCACTCACCATAGCACAGTCAATACAATTATCTTGTTGCAGTAAATTGGGGAAAAATGTATCAGGAGTACGTTAGTGTATAAAAGCTACAAAACCTGCATTGCAGGTTGTCCCATTTCTTATTAAAATTAAATAAAGGAATATTATGAAAGAGTTAAATACAAGTGTGATTTTTTTTAACAAGCCTGTTTCTCCTTTCCACAGCACTGCAAATACTTTTAGTGCAGTCAAGTCATAATCTGTAATACTATCGGTGACAAGGAAAAAAAAATTAAAACTGGATAAGACTGGTAATTTTAGAGCCAATACTAACAGCAAACAAATCTGATGGAAAAATGCCATGAATAGTGACTGTTTGCTTGCAAAAGATATGAACGTCAGGAAAAACACTGGATAAAATTTAAAATATGAGAATATATACAGGGAGAAAATAAACAAAAAAATCACTTTTCATGGAGCTTTCCAGTCAGCATAAGATTTTCTCTGCATCTTTAAAGTGCTAAGTGTACTCTTCACTAAAAATAAACAACAGTAAAAATTTGAAAAACCTTACCTCTTTTCAGGTCCCTGGTGTTTATGACACTTTTCAAAACTGCCAGGCTGAATTAGTCTACCTCCACCTGCTTACACAAGCTCAAGAGCCACATGCAGTGCTTCGATACTCCATCACCAAGGTCCCTCTACCATATTAGAGGTACAAACCTAAAGGGATATGAATAAATACAGAGATAAACGCGTAAGACCCTATTTGGTCTTGTCATTACTGTTAAGAGGAGGAAAGTGAGAAGAAAATATTAGAAAAGCAGGCTGAGATGACATATTTGAAAGTTCTTCTAAATTAGTTGATTGTGAAAAAATGAGGCTATCTTTTGTCAATGATGGAACATTATTTTGGAAGCTGTGAGGTGTGTGTCTCTGTGTCCTAAATATAATTAATTCTACAGTTTCACAACTGGGCTCTTAGGTGGTGTTGTAGTACATAAACATCAGTACACCCTTTTTTTCTTTTTTTCTTTTTTTTTTTTTTTAAAATTGGTGGTTCAGTCATAACACTTCCACCAAGGTGATCAAATGAATTACCCCTAAATTCAGTTGTCCAGAGTTTGTGTCTCAGAGAAGTTTTGGATTTTGGTTTTGTTTTGCTCCTGAAGGACTTTGCAGTGAGCAATGAATGCTGATCTGCTAATGATTCTCCATGGCTGCAGTCTGTTGCGGCTCTGGAACAAATGAGACCTCTGCTGTGATTCAGTTAATATCTCTAAACGTATTAACCTTAACTGTTGGTTTGGAGTCTGGTTCTACTTTTAGTCAGTCCAAGGGATTGCCAGTGAATCACATTAACTAATTCTATTGTAAAAACCTACCTTCTGATAGTGCTTTTGCAGCTATAGTAATTTAAGTATGTAAGCCAGAATTTTTTAGGATTTATGTTATCTTTTATTGGGCCATTATTAATCTATATACCGTTATTTCCACCAGCACCATTTATCCATAGAGAAGCTGGTGCTCGATTGGGATTTAACCACCTGG
Organism: Phalacrocorax carbo; assembly: GCF_963921805.1. Taxonomy (NCBI): domain Eukaryota; kingdom Metazoa; phylum Chordata; class Aves; order Suliformes; family Phalacrocoracidae; genus Phalacrocorax; species Phalacrocorax carbo. The sequence continues at coordinate 105,069,494 of NC_087513.1, read as the reverse complement.
TGCTTCTCCTCCTCAGTGTAAAATCAGAGGACTTTCCCTTGGGTAAATTACATACATTTTTTTTCCCTAGAAGTTGAATGAAACTATCACAGGCTATCATCTACAAGCACAAGTGTTAGCTGAATGCAGTGTAGACGTGCTCGTACCTACCCTAAACTGTGAGGCAGCTTCATGTTGTGGTGCAAGTCCACAGCCCAGGTGCCCTCAACCCTCCAGCCACCTACCTGGGAGGAGATCTGGCAGGAGATCCCCTGGCTGCCTGCCAGCGCCATCACCTTGCCTGGCTTCACCCCAAAAACCTATGGGGCATAGGAAGACTCATGTCAAAGTCTCATCCTTCGGTAGACTTGGTGTGTGGCTGAGGCACGTAACTCAGGAGCACAGGACTTCTTAATGCCACGTTGTAGATAAACCTTTGGTTTCCTTGTGTACCTTTTTCCAAACTGAGTTGAAGGAGTACCGTTTCCCAGCTAGGTAGGCACATGTTTACGTGACTGAATTATGCACAGAGAGGCATTTATGTATGATGGTAATAGAAGCCATAAAAGACCTAAACCCTGTTGCTTCTGTAATTAAATCATCCATCTCAAGAGAATCAAGAAAAAACTGCAAATGGACACTTTTCAAAATGAAGAAAAATTAAGCAGTAAATAAATGTTTAAAAACCACACAGGTTAAATGAGTTTTCCTTTAATAGACTTGCTCTTAAAAACAAACCAAACCATGAAAGCTGAAGTTAATCATTTAGTACCCACTTGGTCTATTCTAGCTGACTTAGAATATGAACTTTATGAATTTAAAACAGATTTGAATGGGTTTTTAAAATTATTATTGATCAGTTGTCTATGAAAGCCCACAAACAGATGAATGATAATTAGCCATTTCATATTTGGACTGGTTGGTGCATTATTCATGTGCATAAATTTTAACAAGTCTTTGTCGTTGTTCTTGTTCTTTTAAGAAGTCCAAAATGCCTTTTGCTAGTTCTCTCTGGCACCCTCCTACTTGAAAATATCTTTTCCAATTAGATAAGACTTCTTTGTTTCTATGCAGTCACACCACTGTGCAGATTAGGGAAGGCATTTGATTATATTGCTGAACCCTGCACAAGGGGCTGCCTTCAACAGCAACATTTAATTGATTTTATAGACACAAACAATGAAACCCTTGAAAAGCAAATTCATACTGAAGTGGCTAAGCCTTTTTTTGTACATCCCTCTAACTCCAGCATTCAATTCCAAGTAAGAAAGATCATATTCTTCATGAAGTATTTTTCTCCTCTCTTTTTTGGTGATTAGCTATAGAATGCAGTAAAGTGCCTGATGTACCACATTAAGAAGGATGCTAAGCGGTTTACGAGTCTCAGTAATTAATGACTATTTTTATCACAGAAAATATAGACTACTTTCTTATATCTATCTGAAACTCAATATAAGCCTCTATAAGCCTCCAGGCTGCATAATTGGTGCAATAGTGCTGAAAATGAGATGGAGGATATAATACAGCACAAGTAATCCTGCCTTTAGCTGAAATGGAACACTGGAGGCTCTGAGCATCCAGAAATGTTGTTTCCACTAAGATTTAAAGCCAGCCAGCTGTCGGCTGTTGCAGTGAAAATTGTAGTGTTATTTACTTTCTTTAGTATACTTCAAATATTTAAAGTAACACTACCACATTTATGGGCATTTTTTAAAATCTCTAGCAACTTAAGAAATGTATACTTTCACATTTTTTCTTGTTAGGGGACAAATGAGTGCATATTCTTCATAAAAGTTTCAATTCAAGCACTCTGGAAATTACCTCAGGTTACAACAACCTGGAAACGAAGAAATTGGTTTTACCTTCTCTATGCAGTAAGCTGTAAGAAGTAAAATCTTTTTTAAATCATAATGGGTTTATAAAGGGTTTAGAGAACAGGAGGGAACATTGAAAAGGTTTACACAGTGGTGACATTTTAAGATTGAAAGAGAGTGCTCGTTATACAGAGGCCTGATGAAATCTGTCAGGTTGGGATTTACTGTTCAGCACATTTACCTCAGATGTAAAAAAAAAAAAAGTTTTAAAAAGTAAAATAAAAAACTTGCATCAATCTTGTCTCCTCTTCTCTTTACAGTTCGCATAGCAGACAAGATTAGAATGGACTGATGATGATAATGACAAAATCATTCATATACTTTCTTGTATTTCTTTATGCCACTTATTAGTAAAAGGTACATATAGTATATTGTATCTCCTTTCCCTGTGGAAACATTGGAAACAATCCCCAAATGTAGTGTTCTGGCTGAAATACAGACATTCAGTTTAGTTTTCCTTGATTTCCACCCCCCCACCCCCCCACCCCCCCCGGGAAATCTTGGTTATGTGTGCAAGGAACCTAGCAGAGTAGAGCCCTGGGGCACCACTGTAAAACAATCATTAAATAACATTAAGCCTATGGCAAAGGAGAAGGAATCAGTATAATCATTGTACTTCTTTCCTCCCAGATCCACCCTCAGCCTAGAGTCTAATTCTTGGTCTGCTAGAAATGCTATCTTTTGATTACAACAGAAAAATCCTGTTAACATTTCTGCCACTGTCCTACTGTGTTTGTCCTTGCGACAGATAAATTACCACGTTCTGCATCATCATCTGCATCACTAAATTAAGAACACTGATCTTCTATATCAGGGATATGTTGTGTGCCTTCATTAGTGAAATTTGTGCATTTTGACACTGCTGGACTGAAAATTATGTGGAACTACAGAACATTGTTATTACTGTTTAATAATGTTGAACTAAGAGTCTTCTTTAGCTTGCTGACTCCTGCTCAGAAAGTGCAACCGACTCTCAGAAGAGAGGACTGATAGGCAACCGCTAGGCAGTGCGCTTCATCCAAATGGGCTATGTAAATAACCTCTCCTAACACTTTGGCCACAGTGGGCCTCCTTTGCTTCTAAGGGAACTGCTTTCACGCTACAAACCATCCTCCATGGTCACTTACAAATTGAACTTTGTCCCTGGACAACATCATGGGACTGTGACCAGAGACTGCTGGAAGGAGAAGCTGAAAAGCTGGCAGTACCTGGTCACTCATTGTCACCACCACGACCCAGACTCAATGCATAAAGAATTGGGTAACAGGTAACTGAGACCTTGAGAAGAGAACAATTTACCCTACAAGAGAACATACACCTCTCTCAGTGCTTTTAACCCAAGCATAGATGCATTAATAAAAAACATTAATCACAGAGACCCCGAAATTCTGTATTCTGCTGATTTTGGCTAAGCAAAGCATGACTCAGACTGATGAGAATTTAGTTTCCAGACTGCAAAGATGGTGAGACATCCTGACTTTTGTGGATAGACAGAAGGGTATCTGAATGGGATTTCTCTCATGGCACAGCATGGACCTCAAAAGGATTCCTGTGCCCTGTATTCATCATTTCTGTGTATGGCATCTTTTAGGTGTTATTTTGCCTTTGTGGATTACACTGCCAAAGAATTGCTAGGTATTACGCAAGAGATAATATAAAATGTTAGGCTAAAAACTGGTTTATCACACCTACATTAAGTCAGTGTTATCAAATGTGTTTTGTTATTCACTGTGGCATAGAGACATGCTTCTCCTTTTATGTTAGATTTTTACATTTTTCCCAGCATCACATTTGAACTGCTTTGCCTGACTGGTTTCTTCAAACCCCAGGTGAACTGGAAGTTGGGGGAACTTTGTTAAGCTGGAGATTTTGTGAACCTCACATTATTTTCTTTGGTTCACAAAGCCCATTTGACTGTATGAAGCATTTCCTCCAGGAATTTAAGACCACTCTTTCTGAGAAGTGACTGTACTTGTAAGAGACAGGCTTGTGAGCTACAGAAAGTTTTGACGATGTTTCTGGAGCTATAGGTGACCAAAGGCACAGTGGTTTGGTTGAAAGGAATGCAGTATTGCCACAGAAGACCTTCAATTTTATTTTTTTTTTTAAAAAGTGAGGAAGCAGGACTGAACATTCATTGTCTAATAGAAAAAGTGATAGAGCTGTCCTTATGAGGACCATGATCCCCATTCATGTCTTGAAATAACTCATAGAAATTTTGATTTTATTATTAACATTTCTTCTAATTTGCTCTATATATCTTTAGATGTTTCAAATTTGCATAATTGACTAATATCTTTATCTTTCTGCTACCATCTTTTTCTCTGGACTTCTCATCAACATTACCTGCTCAGTATCACAAAATTTATTTTTCCATTTCCTTCTCAATATTTTCCCTTTGTTTCCTCACCGTACTGACCCATTTTTAAGAATAGATTCTCTTGTTCTCAGAAAGTGAATACAGCAGTGTACACATTAGAATTAAGTTTTCAAAATCAATCCACAGGGGAAAGAGACGCAAAACCCTTTAGCACTGTCATACTACTCTCCCTTCCCTGCAAAAAAAAAAAAGCTCAGGGTGACAATATCGCTGTCTGGATATATAAACACAGAACTACTGGCTTTTAACATATCCTGCACCCTTATGTGGAATGCTGGATGGCGTACAGAGAGTTTGCTCATTACAGCCGAAGTTTAACAGACTTCTGTTGCAGGAAAAAAGTTCTGTTAAAAACATTTTTAAAAGTCTACTTTATAGAATCAAGTCTTGCAGGTAAATGCAGGGTTAACAAACCTCAATAATATGGAATCGTGCACTAGTTTATCCATTTCTTAATGTTATGGGAACATTAATGTTGGAAATTTCCCACAAGATAATGTGTACCTGCAATTTTTGAAGCATACTTCTTGCAGAGCTGCATCACCAAACATGTATTTGACACATCAGGGTGGAGCTAGGGAGAAGAAAAAAAAAAAAGTTATCTGCAATCAGGAAATAATTATGGGAGGATAGTTATTATATATGGTATAAGATATTATTAAAGCCATAGAACTGGCATCTGCTGAGCCTATGGGTGGATTAGATGTCGTATATACTGTACGAGGGTGGTAGTCCAGGCAGTGTGTGAAAAATCTGACTAGATCAGGGTGGGAAGCTGACCCAAGAGGCTCAAAAGGTGGGAGGCTCATAGGAAAACAATGAATTCATTTTCCCGAAAGATTATCAGGCCCAGTTTGGTGCATTCAGTCTCCTGGAATCCCATAAACACCCTCTGTCATGCTGAGGGACAACAAGGGCTAATGCTGCATGCAGAAGCATTTACGTAGTCCTTATAGACCTAGCCTGCCAGTCCCTCAGGTCAGGTTTTACACTACGGACATATCAAGGTCAAACTAGTTAAGATGTAAATGCTTCTGCATGTGGCGTCAGACCTTGTCCCTCAGTCCCTAGTATAAAATCTGACCTGAGGGAATGGCAGTGTAGGTCTGCCTTCATAAACTGGCCATCTCCCATTGCCACGTGTGCTGTTCTGCAGCGGCAAAGGCAGGGGACAGACAACTCTGCTACCCCTCCCCAGGGAATCAGCGGTGCCACACATAGCGGGGAGCTAATGCGCCCTGCTGAGGAAGAGGGCAACTCCTTTTACTTCAGTGAGACTGCAGCCTCATAGGCCAAGGGAAGGAAAGATGCTGAGACGTTTCTGCTGTTTCCCATGTGAAAATTATTTACATATTTTTGCCAGCCTAGTGGTACACATATGTATATATGTATATGTGAATAAATATAAAGATGCATGGTGCACCTGTGTGGCTGCATCTGCACAGAACGGGTGTGAACATCACCAGGTGGAGAAAGGCTGGGGGCCAGCTCTGGCACCACAGCACTGCACGGTGCAGGAAAGGCCAGTTAAACTCAAGTGCTGTCATCACACTGGCACGGCAGAACAGCACCTAGGGCATCTCTACAGACCACCAGGTTGCTCTGGAAGGACATACTGTGACAGCCAGGCTCAGCCCTGACCCCACTGGGTGCATTGCACTGCAACGGAGCCCTGTACTTTCCTTCAGCAATTCAGGCATGGAGATGGTCTCTTTTATTTTTGTGGTTTTGCTCAAGAAGGGCACTTCTGTATAGCCTGAACTGGACAGAGTAACTTCTACTTTGGTGTCTGGGATTTCAAACAGAAGGGAACAGAGCTTTGATCAGGGAGAGGGAGGAATCGGGAAGACGGCAATGGAGTAATCCTCTCTCTTGTGAAAGAAAAAGGGTACCGACCTCTCCTCTGCTCTTCCAGCAAGATCCCATAAGCAGGCTGGGCACACTTAATATGGCTGCTGAACAACAGGCCTAGTTACCGTCTGCACGCTGACAGAAAAAAAAAAGGCAAAAAAAAGTAAACAACCAGGGTTTATTTGTGTAATTCAAGGAGACTAAAATGCGATAGAAATAGCTAATCTCCACAAGAAATCCCGTAACGAATTTCCAACATGATTAAACTCGCGTTGTTGCAAAATGAAACAATCTAATCAACAGTCTGTGTTCTAATTATGTCTACCTGATCTTGGAATATTTCTGAGCTTGTTTATATATCCCCAGGCCTTTTTATCTTGACGTATTGTAAAATAATTTCTAAAATGAATCAGGTAATATTTTTTTTTCTTTCTGTGGCAGGTACAGCATTGTGAGCATGGGGAGGTTCAGAGACCACTGCTATGAAATGATGATTGAAAATCTCAGGCAAGTGGGGGGAGCAATGGAGAGGGAAATGAAAGTGCTCAAGGGGAAGAAACATACCTAGTGCTGGAAATCGGAGGAAAATACACTGTATACAAATGAGGGTAGAGCAGACTAACAGGGTGAGAAGAAACTCTGAAGTGCAGGAAAAGAAGGGAGAGCAGAGAGATGAAGGCAGGGCAGTCAGAGGCATCTAGAAGTAAAACGGAGGTAGTGGAGGAAATTCAAGGCTCTCTTTAAATTACCATCAATTAAGTTTCAAAAATTCACATTTATATCTCTTTCTCATACTGTACTATTTTATTCATTTAAGCATTTCCTCATACCTGATCTTTGCTCTCATAACGATAGGAGTTCAAACAGTTAATGACGGTTAGTCAAGCGGGAGATGGATGAGAGGTGATTTATGAACATAGCTGAATAGTTAATATTGTAAAACACACATTAGGTTACCTCCAAAAGATAGTGAAGGACAGGAACCTTGGAGAGTAAAAAAAACTGTGTGTTCCTATTTCTATTTCACTGTACAGCAAAATGCATTACAAGGTTTTGATCATGATACTGGCTTCTGGATGCTACTGCAATATGTAGAATTAACAAGCATGGCATGGCAGTGGGAAAAGACAACATGCTTTACATTTGAAAGACTAGCGTGTGGAGCCTTAATACTTTTACCAGCAGACTAATCATATAAATGATGAAGCGGGAAGAAGAAATGTAAACTTTCAAGGTTTTATTTTCCATTATAAATTCTTATAAAACATAAACTACTTAAAAAACATTTCCCCGCACACAAAAACATTTTAATTCCAAGGTTATGATTTAAATCGAGCTTGTTTCCTGGAGTGCTGAAAATCAAAAGGACCTCTAGCACACAGGCTGAGTCCCAATTAGAAAAGCTCCAGACAAAACACTGCACACTGCTGCCCCTCATCTCTCTAATAATAGGGACTTACCTCAGGTAAGAAAACGGATAGTTACTTTAAATCAATATGACAACAGCGAGACCATTTGGACAGGGGAAAAGGCAGAGGAGATACCTTTCACCTGACAAATAAGCAATTTTCTGCACTTCTAGTAAAGGCAAAGATTACTACATTTTTTTAACATTCATAAACACTTCAGAGCTTTATCGTGAAACGCTAGCTCCCCTGGTTTCTTGTTTCTGTGGGTGCCCAGAAGGAGATACTGCAGGAGAAGATACAAGAATCCCTTGTTTAACATATGTGGAATAAAATTCACTGCATGGAAGCTTTTTACTTCTCATCTTTTTAGTTTTAAATCTCTGAGATTTAACGCCTTTGCCATTGTTAGTCACTATTAATGACAGCAACCCTTTATTATTGAGATCAGTACCTGGGAGGGTGGTCTGCCCTCACTGAGAAGCAACAGGGTTCTGAAATTTCTGCAGGCTTCCTCTGAAACACATCTAGTGGCCCTTCAGTGCAAATAGGTATTCAAAGAGGCAGCAGCTGGAAAACTGAAGAGAGAAAAAATATTATTTTGATAATGACCTATATACTGGGATTAAAACAAAAATAACAAAACAAAAAAAAAAAAAAAAGAAAGAAAAAGAAAACAAACCAGCAACAGCTCTACGAGCTGTCACCAGGAAATATCAGGGATGCAGCTTCAGAGCTAGAAGAGAGGAAAAGCCTGGCTCACTTTCACGTTTATATTGCACAAGCCAGAAGCATGCAGTAAGAGTAAAGCAACTTTTTGTGTGGACTCATTGGCTTTGTTGAGAACCCACTGTGTGACACACCTGCACCACAGGAGATTTTCCCAAGGTCTAAAGGGCCTTGGGTACCCGATCCAAGGACAAAGGCAGGAAAGGGCTTGGAGAACAATTCATGATGGGGGTTTGCCAGCAGGGATCAGACTAAAATGCTCTCCTCAACAGTTAAGAGACAGAAAGAAAATGACAGTAAAACAAAAAATCCAACAAAAAAAAATATGCCTGGGTTAAAAAATAAACAAGCCACAGTTTTAGAACAAGGCTAGCAATTCCCAGAAGTACTTAACACAACCTAAATGGCTTTTGTTCAAGTATACTAGTGCCTATAGTACAACAGAGACACACTCAGACTACCTTTATACTAGGGCAGGCCTGATTATATGTAAACACCAAACTGTGGCTGCACAGAGATCAGCATCTAATCACTTATATTTTATCCCTCACCTCTTCTTCTCTGACTGCAATGTATATATTAGTGGAAGTGCTCAAATCCCATTTATTTGTGTTTTCCACCTTCAAGAAGCTTTCTGAGCTTATGAGGCTTTGCTGTTTCTCCAAACACAGAGAGAGAGAGGAACAGGCTGATTAGGAACTTCCAACTATGCAAAAAGTTGGTGTAGTTGCTGATGATTTATATGTTGTTTGATCTTTTATAGGTCATCTTAAAAGTTAACATTTAAATTATTTGAGAAATTCTGACTCTTAAATTGGCTGTTTCAATAACGTTATTGCTGCTGACTCCCTCGAGTGCTTGTGCTCTTAGTTTCCCGATTTTAATTATTAATCCACCACCGCATGTTGCGTTTCTGTGTAGCAACAGAAAGGTTAATATAACCGATTATTCTGGTTATTTTTAAAGGTACATGAGGAACAGTGCAGGAGAAGATGGAGGAAGGAATCAAGTTTTAATTACTTGTTAATATCACTACCTAGGCTGTGGAGCTGACTACAGCTCTGCTCCTTCCCAGGCTCTTATATGCACACCCAGAAGTGTGACTCCACCGGAGGCTGGAACACCGCTCCCTGCCTCTCTGAAATTACCTCTGCGCCAGCTGCTTTCAGGAACCTGTGACCAGCAGCTTTTGTAATACTGGTCTGCTGAAGTAATAAATGAAGCAAGATATTAGAGCATCGTTAATAAAAAAGAAAGCCTGTACACACATGTAATCTCGTCTAATTTTATGCTCGTTACGATACAAATAAGGCAGACCAGCTTTTTTCTTCGTTTAGGAAGGACCAAATCCAACTTCCACTCTCAGAAAGCCATGGATCTTGTTGGAGACCTGGGCTTCCCTCTGCTTTATTCCTTAGTGACTCTCAGACTGATTTTTCTCCTGAGGGAAATCTAGGCTTAGGCAACCACCACAATTTCTTCCCTGCTGCCTATTTCTGATTCTCCAAAAAGTGTGAAAGATTATTCTTTTTTTCTACAAAGCCACATTAAGAAAGCTTCCTTTACCTCAGCTAGGATTTCCATCACAGACTCTACTATACATTTATTATCAGAATGTAATATTTAGTCCTTTTTCAATAACAGCCATGCTCAACTACATCTTTTATAGTGAAGTCAAAGTGAGAAAGAAAAGAGGAAACGGAGAAAATCCTTACACTAGCAATCTTGCCTCCAGTTTTTTCTTCAGGAAAAAGTAAAAGCAGTTCACATAATTAGTCACATCTAGAACTTGCATCAAAGCTCAGAGCTGCCCGAGACAGATCTCTACATGTCCCCGCACAACCTCTCTGTGTTCAAATGGGGAGCTTCCTGCTGGGACTTCTCACTTCCAGTCTACTCTGAAAATAAAGATGTAAATGGACAAAATTTGTACCTTCCTGTCTTTTAAAAGTATGAAGGAAATTCAGAGACACACGCTTATGTGCCATTTTGAATCCTCAGCGCATTTGAAACAAGACCAGAGGCTACCTGCTTCCACTTCCCACACTCTCTTCTTCTCTTGCTCTCAGAAATGCACCAACAGGACTACAAGGTATAAAGTCAAGTTTTGCCTAGGAAATTGAGATGAGAAAACTGCAATCTAAAAGCTATCCCAACAGATATTTATGGAAGACAGAGTAGGATACGTACTATAGTATTATTTTTCCGCATCATACCCAAAGTTTCAGGATCATCTTTGAACTAAAGAAGCCCTGGATCATAAGCATTACTCAATTAAAAATCAAAATTTAATGCTTAGTTGGCACTCCTGTATTCAGTCACACAAAATGTATTCTAAAGCCCATTATCCCAAGTTTTAAAGTGATATGACTACAGCCCTGCCATCCTGACAAGAACCCCACATGTTTAGTTGATGAAAACACAAACTAAGGATTATAGATCTTTTTGGTGGAGGAAAAAAGTAAAAAGATGTGAGATGTTTTTATTATCTTGTAGGATTGTTACAGAATTCCTTTCTACAGAACGAACCTCATGAACACTATTACTTCTACTCCATTTTTTTTTCTTTTCAAGAAGATGTTTCTTTGTTTTCAAAATTTTAAAGCTTTGTTTCACTACCTGTTAAGATACAGGCAAGCCCTAACAAAAATCATTCCTCTGCACTCAATTCCTCATGTTTTAGACTGTTTCAGTCGTCTGTATTCAGAAGAGGACATTTACCTATGACTTTGATGAATTTATTTTTATTTACTGTAAGGATTATGTAAATATTTATTATGCAGCACCATTTCAGACTTATTTTTTGTGGTCTACATCAAAAAGATGAAGTTAATGACAACTGAAATTCTTGCTATATACACACAAGATAAAAATTCTAACCTGTAAACTGCAAGTCTATTTTAAATTATTTTTTTTGATCAGAAAAATGATGAAACTACCCTCAGCTTATTCCGTGTCACCTGTCAAAACATGCACACATGCCCATAGTTTCATGCAGAAAGTTGAGTTCTAATTAAGGTTATGTACAGTGTGGATAAAATACTTAGATGCTATTGTGATGTTTCTCTGAAGGTTTTGAAGTGTAATTTCTGCTCTGTCAAAGGCCCCTAGATGGCATACTTTAGTAAACTTTTATGATTACACACATTTTGGCCTCTGCAATTTGCACTGTTTTCACCAATGTTTTTTAATTAATTTACTGTAATGATTGTCAGTTTAATGAGTTATTAAAAGATATTCATACTTCTGCAGTGCAAAGTGTAGCAAAAATAGAATAAATAACGTTTCATTTATTACAGAAGTTCCTAGAATAAAATATATTTCTCTGTCTGAACACCATTGCAGGCTCTAGGGAAAATAAAAACAACAGTATTTTCAAGCAATAAAGCATTTTCTGGAACAGGACATGTGCCTGCAAAATTATAGTAACCTATCTTCCTCCTGAAGTCAATAAGGTCTTCATAAATAAGAACTTTACTAAGTTTGAACAGTTTATCTGGTAGGGATCTCTGGGTGGTTTTACAAGCAGAACATCTAGTAAACAAAATGGAAACTTGCTGCTAAGATCCCGGCTTAGCACTACATAAGAATGCTGCATTAATTTGTCGTAGACCCCCCAAATGTCACTATCATTAGGTCAGCAAATACAAATTCCTGTATAACACAGGCTCTCCGTTACTCCTACATGGAACACAATAACCTGAATTTGGCTATAACCTGTCTTTCAGTGCTATACACCTTGCAACATTAATCCTAGCAGTAAGGCAATCTGTTTGGAAAAGGGCACGTCAAAGAGATGCGACTGTCATTGCCATCAAACAAGGTCATAAACTCCAACTATATATATACGTACACATACGAACTGAGACTTTTCTGTGCCAATTCAGCATAGGAAAACTGGGCCCAAACAATGTGATAACTGCATGGTTCATCTCCCTTTGATCCAAGGGCTATCTGGGGCTTCCTGAGTCACCAAAAATTCCCGCTAGTATATGCTCTCTAGGACATGGAATCATCTTACGTCCACTCAGATTTCCTACTGAAGGTCCGGACTGTTTCTGTCATGCCTGCGTTGCTTCCAAGCCCTCATCAGTGCAGGTGGACTGAGCTGCACACAACCATGTGCTGGCTGTTCCCAGATCATCACTACACAACTTGCTTTCTCTGCGTACACACGCTGCTTTCTTGCCTCCACTTGACTTAAGGTGCCTCCTCAGTCACCTCTTGTACTCCCTGCTCTCAGCTGCCATACTACTCCCTTCCTCCAAAGTCCTAAATGCTTGGAAGAAGACAACAAAGCCTTCCTACCCCTCTCCCAGGCAGCTCCCAAATATTTCACTGGATTATAGATCCTGACCCACACAAAGCTGTCTAATAATAATTGCTCTGGGGCACATCAGCAACTCTAAGCGCTTTGTTTAGGAATGAATGCAGATGTGAGATGAGATTTGAAAACCTACTCCAAAAGACTGAATCACTGGTTAGTTACGTTTGGTTCAATAAGTACATGAGTGTTTTGTTTAGCTTTTTAACCCCTCAATTAAGCCATATATGCCCTGTGCCTGTATTCCAGCAGGTGGATGCTACTGCACGCCTCATTCAGAATACCATAGGAAAAGGGAAATGAACAAATGCTATATAAAAGAAGAATGAGCCAAAAATACCCTGGGGTTATTGCAGACTCCAGCAGATTTTTGCAGGTGTTCTGGGTTTCAACAACACAGTGAGACTTTTTCATTTATGTTCTGTCTGCTTCCTGGGAAACAACGCTGATGCGAATATCCAAGTTAAAGAAAACAAAACCCAATGTATATTTCAAAAAGAGAACTGGCTTTATATCCCATAGATTATTATATAGCTGTGTTCACAAACTGTGCCTAGGCATCTCGGGCATGTTGAACTATTCAAGCATAAACAGAGCCAAGATTATTTATAGTTCTTTTGTGCCGTATTGGATGAGGCTATGTTGCAATCGGGCAAATAATAGGGCCCAAGGTGACACATACTATAATATTAATAGAGGGGCAGAGGGGAAAACTAGTAAATTGGAGTGCTTGGAAATCTACAACCTATAGCAAGAGCAACCAATGTCATAAGAAAGTCAGTCCTCTCTAACACCACATGAATTCAGGTTCCTTTTAATCATTTTGTCTAGTTGTGTGCTCTGTTTTATGATGGTTTAATTGTAGCTGTACTTCAAATGTGGTGCACTGGATGGGGGACAGCAGGGGAGCATTAGGCATAAAATTTAACGGCAAAGCTCAATGCAATCCTAATTATGGTGCTGCTATGACACCTTCATAATTACTCATTCTCATCCACTGGCTCTACTAAAATAATTCACAAAATAAAAAGCAAGCTGAGAATGCCACCATTGTCACTGCAGTCCAAATCTAGACAGGACTAAAATATGGTGATAGTTGGCTTTTCAACATCCACATCCCTCCACGAAATTTACAGAAACCTTATTTTAAGCACTTGGTTTCCATATAATTCAAAGATCATCTAAACTAGCGGGAAGGAAATGTGGAAGACAGAAGTGCCCTAAAATCCCATCTTTCTGAGGCATCTCTGTGATCTGTGTTAATTGTTTTTATGAAGTCAGGATCCAAAGCCCTGCAACACTTGGGAGTCTTTTGAGCACAGGCAGGCAACTTACGCTTTTCCTCTTAAAAACAGCTAGAAATAGATGTGGAACTTGTGCCACTATTTTTCTTTTCCTTCTCTAACAATCCAGGAGCATTTCATTTCATTCATGGACAAAATAAAGAAGCATCACCGTGCCTTCACCCCTCTCTAGATCAGGATTGCAGTGACAGGGCTGGTATTCTCAGCTTGCTTCTTGTTTTGTGAAACAGTAAGTGGAGACAGTGGATAGGGAGAAATAATGATAAACGTGTCATAGCAGTGCAAGTAATTAGGATTGCACTAGGCTTTGCACTTGATTTGGGAAGCACGGATCAACCACTCCTCCTTTTGCCCGGGGAGTACCCTTGTTACAGGACTGCCGAGACAATCCTTCACTCTTTTTAAAGACTGGCCAATCTACCCTCCAGCTTTACAATTAGGACACTTTCATGGAAATGGATTGGCAAGGGTCTCCATCCCTCAGGCAGAGGATCAACTGAAACTTGGACCTTCATGTTGTAATCAAGGGGTATGTACCAGGTCTGGGAAACCCCCTCAGTACTTCCCCCTCTCCTTCCTCCAGCCACATTTACCATGTAATCAAGCCTCGGCAACAAAATACTTTTTCATAAAGATAGCAGTCTTGGCCACACTTATTAAACAAAAAACCAAAAACCTCTGGCTACCTTGAATAATACACTTAAAGATGTAGATATGGATTCACAGGCCTTTCAGTACCAAGACAGTTATTCTGCGCACTGCACTTGTGCCCCATTTAACATGCTTCTGTATTTTATAGTTTATGTCTCAAAGTATCACCAGAGCTGGAGGAGCTACAGAACCCCTGATAACCTGTAACACATACTCTAGGGTATGCAAAACAGCACCAACCTCTTCTATCACAATAAGGTTGAAGAGCATTTGTTTTGACTGTGCATAAAGGTCAAGGACAATTGCCAAAACCCTCATAGCTGCATTTCAACCTTTGTGTCCTCTAATTTTAGAGCAGTTTAGGTAGGATACAAAACCATTTGTTGGACCATGAAGCAAGCAGTCTTTAAGTTTTGGGGAGGATAATAACAGGCACAAATTCCCTCTAGTACTAATAACTCCAAGTCATCAAAAAATTTGAGGGCTTATTTGAAATAATAATCTTAAAAAATATTTCAGAAACAGTGAAGAAAAAAATACGTATTTTTAAGTTTTTCCTCTTTAAAAGCAAAGACTACAGACTTAAAAAACGCCCAAACAAACCTAAAACCAAATTCTCCAATACCAACATACAACTGTGAAACTGGAATAAGAGAGCACATACTGCAAGAATTTCAAATAAATAGTAAGTTTGCAACACTCTCCCTGCTCAGCTCATTCATTTCCAGAGTGCAAGGTTGGCTGATAGGTACTGACAGCAAAGGTTAGATCAACTTCCCAATCTGCTGCAGGGTGCTTAAAGTGTTAGCGCTGAGGGGCTTAATACTATTGAAAGTACCTGGTTCTCTCTGCTACTTCTAGGTTATTATGAGAAGCTTCTTCCCTCTGCCTACAAAACAGCAAAATATCTAATCAAAGGTAAAATCAGGTATACTTATTTTGTTTCCTGATTCTTTCAGGAATGATGGCTGATTTCTGAAAATTGACACCCATTTCACTTAGTCAAACTTGCAAACGAACCTGGACTCATAAGGCATAGATCAAATTTTTGCTTAAAAACAACCTGAACCCACACTCCTTTTATGTATGTATACACACTTACAGAAATATGTATATGCACATGCATATATATATATACACACACAGACCATTAGTGTTCACTGAAGTGTTTTCTAAATGTGAATTAAAAGATTTATTTTTATGTAGACTGATAAAGTGGGGTGAAGGAATTTTCAGCACTTTACTTCCCCAAAGTCAGATTAATAGTCATCTGACCTTCTACAGATGTCTATGTTATAGATGGATATGTAAGACCTAGTGTAGTGGGTTGACCCTGTCTGGACTCCAGGTGCCCACCAAGCTGCTCTATCACTCTCCCTTCTCAGCTGGACAGGGGAGAGATCAGGACAGGGAGATCACTCACCAATTACTGTCATGGACAAAACAGGTTTGACTTGGGGAAATTAGCTTAATTTATTACTAATCGCATCAGGGTAGGATAATGAGAAATAAAGCCGAATCTTAAAAACACCTTCCCCCTTCTTCCCAGGCGTAACGTTACTCCCCATTTCTCTACCTCCTCCACTCCAGCAGCGCAGGGGGATGGGGAATGGGGGGTTGTAGTTGGTTCATCACATGTTTTCTCTGCTGCTCCTTCCTCCTCAGGGGGAGGACTTCTCATACTCTTCCCCTGCTCCAGTGTGGGGTCCCTCCCACAGGAGATAGTCCTCTGTGAACTTCTCCAGAGCAAGTCCTTCACACCAGCTGCAGTTCTTCACAAGCTGCTCCAGCGTGGGTCCTTTCCATGGAGTGCAGTCCTTCAGGAACAGACTGCTCCAACGTGGGTCCCCCACGGAGTCACAAGCCCTGCCAGCAAACGTGCTCCAGTATGGGCTCCTCTCCACAGGTCCACAGGTCCTGCCAGAAGCCTGCTCTGGTGTGGGCTTCCCATAGGGTCACAGCCTCCTTCAGGCATCAACCTGCTCTGGTGTGGGGTCCTCCAAAGGCTGCAGGTGGATATCTGCTCCACTGTTAATCTCCATGGGCTGCAGGGGACAGCCTGCCTCACCATGGTCTTCACGGGAATCTCTGCTTTGGTGCCTGGAGCACCACCTCCCACTCCTTCTTCACTGACCTTGGTGTCTGCAGGGCTGTTCCTCACCTATTCTCACTTCTCTCTTTAGCTGCAGTTGTGCAGGTTTTTTCCCCCCCTTCTTAAATATGTTATCCCAGAGGTACTACCACCATCGCCTTGGCTGGTGGCGGGTCCATCTTGGAGCCAGCTGGCATTGGCTATATCAGGCAGAGGGGAAGTTTCTATCAGCTTCTCAGAGAAGCCACCCCTGTAGCCTCCCCGCTACCAAAACCTTGCCGCGCAAACCCAATACAGCTAGTCAACTAGACTTTTATTATAGTCAGCAGAGAAATGTAGGTTTTTTCAGAGTATGGTTGATCTCAGATGAAGGTAGAGGTCTAGATGAGACTAGAGGTCTGAAAATTTGGTAGGAGAAATACCTCTCTAGCCCATTTACAGATCCATTTCACAATGTGAAAAATGTTGGCAGATTCACATAAATTAACAGAGAAAACAGGTAAAAATCAAACGTGTTCAGAACTTAAACCTACAAAATGTACTGGATTCACATCTGTCTTGCTTTTTCTTAAAATCTAAAAATCAAATACTATATCATTCATTAAATGGGATATTGACAGCTCTCCTGATTAAAAACATATGGAGAAATCCAAAGTTCACTGAATTTTCTCTACTCTCAGAAACACAATTTCTGATCTGAAACCAACCATGGAACACAACAAATCAAAAGGGATCTGCTGAGGAAGCTGTGGACAATTGAGATGAGAATGGCTAATGAAACGTGGCCCTAAATACAGCCATATTGCATCACAGCCATATTGCACCAGTGCAATGCGAGTATTTCAAAAGTAAAGATGTCACTAAGAAAACTTTTTGAAATATATCTATTTATAATGGAAAAATTCCTGAAGAACTACATTACCCATCGTTCCTATATATTTTTTTCCCCTAAGAGTCTGGACAATATCCACTTAGTGTCTGTTTCCTCTTGTAAGTATAGCAGGGAAGGACTGGATGACGGACCACACCTGTAATAAACAGGATCACAAGGAAGAGGTTACAGATTCTTGCAGACACCTTTGGGAAAATACAGCACAAATAGAAAAGGAATTAAATATGTGGAAAACTTTTCTGCAAAATTAATGACATGGTTCATGGAAAGTGTTCTATTTTGTTATTAGTTCTTCACAGATAAAAAGTAAAGTGCACATAAGAAAACTCGTAAATCTGAGATGTTTTGGTAATACAGAATGGAAATACATGTCTAAATGACCATATGTCATTTCTTAAATGGACAAAACCTTCCTGTCTACTGTAAAAATGTTCATCTATACATGGGGGAAAATGGATAATTATGGTGGTGACCTCTGCTATTTATCTAAGAGGGAAAATAAGATGTAAAATAAACAGGTAAATTTTGCCCTTCTGTAGGAACAAATCATCCTACTTACCCGTTAACAACCCATCACAACTTTTTTTGCCATCAGCTCAACCAGCTGAGGAGATTTTGTTAATTAACTACAAGTTGCAAGCTGCAAAATTCAGCTATAAGTTTGTTTCTTTTTTCTAAAACAAAACAAAACAAAACAACCACCAAAACAAAAAAAAAAACCCAAACCCCAGAACATTCAAATGCTCCTGTTGGCTTTATCTTATGTTTCTTAAGGAAAAATGTGATATTTGAGATCCAGAATAAATACTGATAGTACTAACTAGTAAAAGCTAATGGATGAGAGAGGCCCCTTGATACTAAAAGTGAATGCCAAAACACTCCAGCAAACCAGGCAATCAGATTTTCTACCCACTACGCTGCCAATAAGGCAAATACAATTATTTATATAAACAACTGCTGCTATTCACAAGTTAAGGAAGCTTAAGCTACTCAGTGTGCAGTAGGCCACTTGGAGAAACAAAGCAAAAATAAAGCACATTGCGGAAGAATAAGAGAGTTGTGCGGTTGCATGTCTAGGTTCATACAGAGAGTGACATTATTTCTGGCTACCAGAGCAAGCACACAGGTGAACAGATAACTGCATGGATAAACAAATGTTCATAATATAATTTGGACATTGAAAAACTGGCTCGCAGACCAAGCCTGTACAACCTTGAGCATAAATAGGCTTTTTTTTTTCTTTTTTTCTTTTTCTTTTTAATGGCTGCATGTACCAGATAAAGTCATACTACTCACAGCCAGTGACTAGAACAAATGAACTGGTTCAAAGGGCTGTTGTGAGGCACTCTCTCACTATATGACAAAGTACCATTTTTCCTTTGCATGCTCAGTGCCATCCCTAATCCAAAGCAATTGCTCTAAAGTGTCAGACATATATAGCATGACAGCCAGCAACAGCAAGTAACATTAATGCCTGCTTGCTCCTGATACTAAATGTTGCTGGACAGAAAACTCATGCTATATTCTGCCCTTGTCCTACCATTCCACAAGAAGTCATAATAATCTCAGATGTTGCTCCTCAAATAACCACGGTAATTCGGTAACGAATCTGGCACTGAGGAGAGAAAAGCTATGTAGATTCATTCAGGAAAGAATATAACAGTGACACAAGGAGGTTTAGTTACGAGCATGATACTTTAGTTTTGGACATTTCACAAGCTTAAATTTTTGCCCTGCCATCACAGCAAAGGTGTCTTAGCCGATCACCAAGCACACCTTGAACCACCGTCTATTACAGTGCAGAACTGCAGTGTAAAGTGAAGTAGTTGCTGATTTACACTGAAGTCATTTTCCCCTGCAGCTGAGGGCAGTAACTTTCTCAGCCATCTTACGCAAGCTACCTGTGCTCATGCAGAAACCCAGGAGATAGAGTGAAAAGAAATGTATAGAGGGATTATCAATAAATGCTTCTAGAATCAACTGTTTGCCAGAAGATGGTGGGCTCCATACGTCACGCTCTAAACTGGGCAAAATAATAGAAAAAACAGTGAATGAACTGGATGTTGGTTTCTGAGGCTGCGTGCCAAAGGTCTTTGTAGCCTCACTAGAACTTCCCTAGGGTTACAGAAATTAAATATTGAAAAACTTTTAAACATGTTAAAGCATAAAATATTGGGGGAGTGAGGTGGGGGGGGGGGGGAATAGCTCTGTTGGTAGCTCAAACTACCTTTGATGAGCAGGTACTCTAGCCTCCAAAAGATCTCTCAAAGACCTTTGCTGTTGGCTCATTTTTTGTCTTTACCTGGGGGACTGATAGCTTAAGTGGTATGGCAAACAAAATTACCATTAGGAAGCTTGTGAAGAAAAATTAGCATCTAGGATTATCAGTACTCACGTAACATAAGGCTTAGATGGACAAAAGCGAAACATGAAATTATCAGATGAACTGTTCAACGTTACTGAGGAAATACCATCTTGCTAGAAGAAACTACCACGCAGCCACAGTGACCTGTTTTCCACCTTCTGAAGCTTGATGGCTTCCTCCCAACAGTATCCACGTAAAGATAACTTAGATGAATGTAACTGGAGAGACATTTTCACATAAAAAAGGACTGTCCATCTCCAGGCTGAGGTACAGATGAACAGAGAGAGACTTTGCAGCTGCTGTTTGTTGGAGCGGTCAGGAGCACCTGGGCATGGAGGAAGGCCATCAGCAGAGCCCCCAGCCTGGGCTTCCACCTAATGGCAGGGAAAATCTCTCTGACCCCATGCACAACTTTGGGGCCTAAGTCTCAGCTGGTAGAAAAATTAGTGCAGCTTCACTGATCGTACCGAAGTTATCTCAGTAAAGGTGTTCTTCCCAAATCTTGTACTTTTTTGAACTAGCAGAAGTTGTGACCAGCTGTGCTACCATGCCTGTTAAAGTGATGAGACACAGTTGGGCTCGCATGTGCTTAATGTAGGAAGAATAGAGAGGTACCAGAAGACAGCATCAGTGGATGAGAGAGATCAAAGCACAGCTGCCTTTTTGTTCAAAACAGGGCCTGATTTCAGTCATCTGTTTACAGCATTGTGATCAGCCATGACCTTGGAAAAGTCACTTCTTTGCTCCTTTGCCTTCCCACCTGTAAAGGATCTTGAGAGCTGCTGCTTATGTACTAGTGCGATCGGAAGCCTACAAATTATTATTGTAACCTGCAATCTCTCATAATTAAATCTGATGGATGCAATTTTGAATTAGAACTGTGTATTTTGCCTCTCACATATCTCAATAGAAGCATAGCTCTTATTTTTAGAGAAACACTTCAGTCCTTTGTTGTTAATCGTACGAGACATATCTGTTTCCCACTAATATATCTGTGATGTAGAATTTAATTTACTTTCCAACATTTTACTTTTAATTATTGCAAGACTCCCAAGCAATAAACTGAAACAACATATTGATGGGACAAGCCTTTTAAATGATGAGACATAATAATTATTAATTACAACTTAAAAGTCCCTAGCAGCACTTATTTGCTATAAATAGTGGCCGCCTTCAAGAGCTGAAAAAGACTAGTATTGTGCAAGTCAATTAATTAGATATATACTGCAGATACCTTTCTTAATGAATTTGATTATTAATAGAGCAACTCTTAGATTGAAATACTGACTCAAGTGCTAGCATCCACATATTTTTTTCAAGGACAAATATATTAGCATGTATGGGCCACCTAATTACATAATTATGTTGCAAATCATTATTTTCTCTACTATTGTGTAGCGTACCGTGTATGTGGGTTTCACATTTTTACATTTTCACAAACAGTGCTCAGCTAGGTGGCAAAATTTCAAATCATCCATAAAGGCAAACAATCTTTTGCATTTCTTTTCTCTGTTCTCTCTTTATTTTTTTTTTATGGAACATGACAGAATTATATTGTTAGCTTGAGTAGGAGAATAGGATTGTAAAATAGCATGCCTGTCACAAGTAAATCAACAGAGTACCCTTCTTAAAACATATTCTGAAAATGCTTAGCAAGTCTTTGTTTTAATCCCAAGCACGTTCGGGAACTGGTAATTCCTTTTCAGAAAGGATGTCTCCACAAGTACAGAAGTTTCTTTGTCAGTTTTGTGAAAGAGCTTTTAATTAGCTGCATTTAATTGAGTCTTGCACATACACATTGGGAGACAATTTGTGAGGTTTATTGAGTCTACAGCATAGCTCACACAATAAATCATTCCTTTCTCTATTTACTTACCCCACCCACTGTCTTTGAGCCATGGTTTGTTGGCGCTTTTTTTATTTTCAAGAAAAATGAAAAGCACAGATACATGGTCTTCTGGTACCAGTGAAAGCAGCATGGGCCAGTGTTTAGGGCATGTGGTCAGAACAGGATAAGTCGTTTTTCTTCTCAGCTGTACCAGTTAAACAGTAGGAGACTGGACAAGTGATGTCACCCTCTGTCTGGCATTTGCATCAATGTGGAGACAAGTATTTTTCCAGGTTCTGTTACAGTTTTCTGAGAAGTGGAAAAACAAAAACAGGAATAAAATAGCAGTGAGGGCTTTGTAGAAGACCAAACACCAACTCCTGCTAAGATAAAACTAAACATGCATTTTCTAGTTTTCTTCTGTTTGCAAATTGGATTAACTTTAGTAAAATCCAGTAATTTCCAATTGTGGTCATGACATTCTGCAAGAGAATGAGAAAGGAAGACAGATGACTAGATGCTTGAGAAAAAATGCAAATATTTGAATTGCAGTAGCACCCAGAGGTCCCAGGAAAGACCAGTAGAAAACTGCATCTGTTCTGATGTCATGCTCTCAGTAAATAGGATGGGGGCGAAAGGAGTAGCTCTAGTATTATTTAGCCAATTAGTATCTTAGTTGGTTCTTTGTTTTATACAAGACATGAAAGTGTTTTTGTGGACAAGTCAGAGCAGAGAATACACTAAGCATAAACTGTTAAACATAGTAAGGACCAGACTGCACTGGCTGCTACTGTGGGCTCCAATATTTTCATGTCTGAGAGAGGTGACACTGCAGTGAGGAAGATTTTTGCTGCATTATTACCTCACTTAGTGTTTACCAGGATAAATATCACTCAGAAACATACGCGATGCTAACTGCAAAATGAACTGCCGATGTCTATTTTTGCAAGCAAAGCTATGGAAAACATTGGCCATACACCCCTGACAGATCTTTCCTCCTGATCCTTAGCTCTTGGCCCTGTGAAATTCTGATACAAAAGGAAGACTAAAACAAACATTAAAATGACAGATGAGAGGAAAAACATCCACAAAGCTGGCACAAGAGTGTGGTACTAACTGTACAGATATACCAGTCTCCTGAATAATTGTATTTTAAAAGTGGCTTTAATTCCTTAAAAAAACTTTAAGGCATTCTCCTTGGGGGGAAAAAAAAATCCTATTGAGAGAGACAGAGGGAATCCTAACCATGTTTCTTCTCCATTCTTCTCCCTAGCCCTAACTAGTAGGGGATATTTGCATTGAAACAATCTCTTTTTCTCCTTCATTCATTTGATCAGCTGCTTATCCCTCACCTGGAGCCGTAATCTCTTGTCTGTAGCTTCATAATCTTCTGCACTGCTAAAAAGATTAGGTATCCAGGTGAAGCATAAACAGCAGGAAGAGATGATCGCATAGGAAACAAATACTATACTGATTTTGCAGTTGCTGCTTTCCCTACTGGTAATTAAATAAAAAGAAACCTTAACAACCATCACCTCTTAGAAAGTAAAGAAGCAACCCTGCAAACAAACAGAAGAAAAAAAAATCCCAAACCTTAAGGCATAGCTTTTTAAGTAACTCTCCCCAGAATTAAAAACTGCATGAAACTACAAAATGAGTAGTATAAAAAAGAATAAGAAGATTAAAAAAAAAAAAAGAGAGAGAGAGAAGCAGAGAGAGATTATTCTAATGCTTTAACAAAATTGCTGCAATCTTTGCAATGCAAATATTTTCCATTCTGAAAATAGATGTCTCTTTTTTCTGGGCTTTCTAAAAGAATGGCAAAGCTGAACTGGGGGTGGGAACGTTACATTTTCAGTCTGTAGTTTTCACTGGGTAAGATCGAGTCTGCCCATGCTCAGTTTTTTTATAAACTTACAGGAATTTCTGGCATCCAACTTGTTTTCCTTTAAAGCCTATTATGCCTATTGAAGTAAAGCACAGTGTTGCCATAACCTTCCACCATGATTGAAAATAATTCTGATCACTTGTGCTCATTGAAAATGTATGAAAGAAACATTTGTAAAATTCAATATGCTTCTCAAACTGTAAGATCTAAATCTGGCCAATTCATACCCTTTTGACACACCTTTTTCACCTGATATTTGAGTCTTTTCCTTTGTTATTTACCATTTCACTGTTTTCCTTCAACTAGACTTCTGACATTAAGCTCAAATACAGCCCTCACTAACATACTATACAACTGGAAATTTTTCAGAAATTCCTTTGACTAAATTTGTGAGAAAAGTTTATTCTGAAATGCATTAGGCTCTTTTACTAAGCCTGAATATACAGTAACTATTACAAAAGCAAAATGATGGTAGATTAATATGAATTTCTGATTATTTGGTTGTGCTTATATGTGGGAACTGGGTAGTCTCTCTCTGAAGCAGACAACATCACCTGGAAAATGAAGCCACTGGAGAAGCGAAAAAGAAAGTCAAGCTATTACAAAAGACATACATCTTTGAGATACCTCCTCATTTCCCTTACAGTTACAACCTGCTCCAACTTACTTATCTACCAGCATTGTCTGAGGCTTAACAAAGTGTTGATTCCTTCCTTTTAAGTTTAATAGGTAATAGATCTGCTTCTCTCAATCACTAGCCTATGGAGATTTACAGTAAATAAAGCAAGCAAGCTAAAAGCTATTCCCAAGATGTTTACCATCCATTTTATCAATTAGAATAGATTTTGGTAAGTGAGCGGACAAAATAGATGGCATAATGTTGTAAAGGTTCTAAGGGTCTGCAAAAATTCCAGTCACATATAGATTGAGTTAGATAGTTTTACTGATCTAACCAGCCCCCTCAGTACTCTGCTAACAATATACAGGCAGTGTCTAGAGAGCTGTCAAAAGACTCTAGCTGAGCAGACAAAAATGAACACCCTGAGCCAGGGGAGCTGGTATTTGCCTGCGCCTACATTTCTTCTGAAACGGTTCTTTAAAATCAAACGTTTTAACAAAATGCACTAAAAAAATAACACCCAAATGGATTCTAACATTATCTGGTAGTCCTCTTTACTACACTGTTATAGAAAACTTCAGGCACTCATCGTCAGGCATAGATATACGAGGGCATGAAATTGGTAGCAAAACTCCAACAATGTAGCAATGGTTTAGGCAAGATGGAAGACGTGGGCTGACGATGTGGCGAGGACTGCTTCTGGTGGTGTTATACATAATCGGTACTTCAATCTAAGGTTAAGCTGATTTCAACAGAAAAAAAAATAGGTAACTCAAAAAAATTGAATTGAATTATGAAAATAATGCAAAAGGACACTCACAGGGGGATTTTTAAATTATTATTATTATTTTTTTCCTGTGAAAATGACACCAGTCTTCCAGGAGATGCATTCACTGCCTGGAGGCTTACAGGGAAAGTTACCCTACATAAGCTGTTTGTTGTGATCTAAAAATACCCTCAACTCCAACTGTGGTCAAACACACAGGAACCTTCTGAACACGGGCACAGCTGTGAGAGGAGCTTGACACACGGGCAGCCACAGTGCTGGGCTCATTCCCCTTGCTCTCCGGAGCAGCCTCAGGCCACCGACCTTCCAGAGTAAGCTGCAAAGCTCATCTCTTCCCCTGTGTCCTGGAAATGGCAAAATAACTTAAAAGGCAAGAGCTGAGACTAAAAAAACTACAATATGGAGCAGGCTGCTTTTTTCTTCCTTCGCATTTTCCATTACTTTAATCACAGGGTATACCAGAAAAGCCTAGAATCTCGGATAAGTGCTTTAAATGCCATACATAACTCCAACCAACTAAATATCTCAGAAAATTGGAACATCATTGGTGATTGCTCAGGAACTAATTAACAAGGAAGGACAAAAATCACTGAAAATGTGTTATTTGGCCAAGAATTGACTAAAAACCAAGGTGTGGAAAAAGAGTAGGTGTGTTAATGGAACAGTCAACATGTGAAGGCTTCAGGCACCTAGGAAGGAGACAATGTTTTACTTTCTCCGATTGTATTTATTACTTAAATAAAAGTAATAATTACACAAATTTAGAGATCATTCTTAAATGAAAATCTGGTCTGTTTTTGACTAGCAAAGCTTTAAAATATTGATGTTTAAACACCAAAGAGTTAAGGCATTAGGTTATAGAAAAGAATAACTTAGTATTTAATACAAAGCCCAGGTTAATTTAATTATTCGAAACCAAATTCAACATCTCTGCTGTTAAACCAAGAAAATGCTAAAGATGGATATGCCATATATGTGACCTGAAAAGTGCTGTTGCCCAAGCACTTGCAAGTTGCTGAAAATAAGGGTCTTTTAAAGGTTACAGCTTGGATACATTTACATTTTTCTGAGTACGCATACAATTCTCAATGCTAGTTTACAACGATTAACAGCCATATAAAGTTCAAGAACAAAGACTAGGTAATACATTATTCCATAGCAAACAGAACAGGCAGCCCTTAACAAAAGTTTGATAACTTATTAATTAGAAAACAACAGAGAAAAAAAATTAAAATACTCAAGAGGAAAAAATAAATTCTAGCACAACAATTTGACTTTGATATTCAACTTCTGCACAAGATAAATTTAATAAAAGCTATCAGATTTATGTTGCTAGAGAGTGGATATTCGGTAGTCTCGAACATCAAGTAATCTTTCTTAGTAAAGAAGAAAGAAACGGTGGTCTTATTGAATCTCAATTGATTTGTGCTACATCGCTGCCAACACAGACAAGCACAACAGATTAGTAAAGGGGAAAATGCTTATTTTATATATCTCAGGGTAAAATGCGATCCATCATCCATGAAAACACACACTGTGTGTCTCAGCTAAATCTGCTTCTTGCAACCATCTGGTCTAGGCTATCACCTGGTCAGCCTCGGCAGGTTTGGTGCCTCAGTGGGTATTCTGACTTCTATTAGTGCTGTTTGGGCATCGCCTCCTTTTGTTCTGGAGCACAATCAAGTAAGTTTGGCTCAGACGCAGGTGGAAACAGAGAAACCTGCATGCACAAGAAGGGAATAGGATGGATGAAAACAACAGAAGAAAGAATGGGACAGCCATTCTGGGAAGTAGCAGGAAGTTCTTCTGGGTGGGGAGTTACGATCTTTCCTCTTTCAGTAATAACTCCAACTCACACGCCAAAGTCTATTTAACTCTCCTCCCCACCCTCAACTTTTTTTTTTTAATGGTGACAACACAAAATAAGTTTTTTATCATTTAATTCAAGTAGGTTCCGTTTCTGACTTGTCACCTTTGGTCAACTAATTCAGAAAACATCTCCCTCTCATGCTTCACTCTCAGTCTTAAGTGCAGTCCACAGTTTCATCAAAATTCTTCCCACCTGGGTAAACCAGCTTGTTTTCAACTTCTACCATTTCCCATCAACACTCGTCATGCTGGAGTACTTTGAATGTCCATCTGTGTTCCATGCATAAGGCCATGGTGAAGGTATCATGGTCTGCATTGAAGCACTTGCCTTTCAAAATATAGGCCTAGGCTCAGTACCAGGGAAGTTTTAATGTTTCCAGTTATTCTATTTAATTTTTTTTCTTTGCTTTTTAAATTACTCTAATCGCTCTGTGTTTACAGTAAGTAGCATGTTAGGTTCTTAAAATCATTGTAATAATGAAAGTAATATCTTCAGTCTATACTAAACAACATAACCATAAGTCTGCCCTACAAGGCTTGCTAATTCTGATCAGCGTAGCTTATTCTGAGAGCACACCAACAGGCTGCAAAGGAGACGAGAATACATGCACTCAGAATGCTTTGTTAGCATGTAATAACAGTGGTAGGTTTACACACAGACTGATTTTTATCGAAAATTTGGGGAGATATACTGGTAAGATTTGAGGAGAGAACTGAACAACTCTAAAAATGTTTAAAAATGTAAAAAAAATAAGAAGAAAAAAGAAAAAAGAAAGAAAGCAAGCAAGAAAAAATTAAAAAAGGGTAAAAAAAGAAGAGGGAAACAGAGGCTGATACAGCCAAAAACCTTCATGTCAACAATACGTATCAGCCTGTAAACAGTATCTGTAAACAGGGAAACGATGGAAGTACCAATACTTAGCCCATTCTAAAGACTCTGCACATCACTAAAAGAGAAGTTTCGCATTATGGAACTATACTGGCCTAGCAGAGACATGGAGCAGGTGAACTAAAGAATCAGTTTCCCGCATCTTAAAGCAAGGCACTGGAAAGTTGAATTTCTAGTTTATTATGTGAAGGTTATAGTGCTTGTTAGATCAAGTGCTTAAGGTCCTTTTTCTTCTAGTTCAAAAATACTAAATTTTGTAATCCATCAGTCCAACCATCTCAGAGTTGTTACTGAAGCTCGAAAACCTCAGAAGCAAGGGAAAAAAATTAAAAACAAGTTAATGTGGGAAGATGAGATAAATCAATACTGAAGTCAAGAGTAAACTATCAAAATATCTTTTATCAAAAAGGAGTAATTTTTTCAACTTCAAGAGAAACCCATTAATTTTATTCCACCCCACCCCATTCCTTAGCATGACTGTAGTTCAAGCAGCATAATATAAAAATAGGGTTATTAAGATTTGAAATGTGTTTAACCCTCATCATAAGTACCGCAGTCCTACAAAATTTAATTTAAATATATATAAATCATGAGAGCATAAGAGGGTTTGTACTTGACAATAATTAAGGGGAAAAACTTAGTCATAATTGACAAACTCTAAGTAAAACGGAGCCGGAAAATAGATGGCATGGGCTGGACTTGGCAACCACTGACAATACTGTGACAGCTTTCACTGACCTTAAATGAGATTGTGGGGGGTTCCCTACAGAGTAATTCTATTTTATTTCAAAGGCCAAGATGTAGGAGGTCTGGTATGATTTAATGTAAGTCAAGCAGAGTGATTCATTGAGTATCCATACTTCAATTCTATATGATACTGAGCTCTCCAGTTTCCTGGTTAAAAAGGAAAACAGAACAAAAAGCATGCAACATATACTCAACTTTAAGGCTTTTATCTCACTGGCATCCCTCAGTTAAGCAAACGCTTAAATTGCTTTCTAGGCTGGCCAAATTGAAGTCACGGGGCACAGCAGCACCTCATTGACATGCAGCGGGTAACAGGGGAATCAGTTTGCAGTGGCTTATACCGCATGTAGCCTTCTTCATTTTGCTTATTCACTTCAGCATGATCCTGTGCACCTCTCTCCCCTGTCCTCTCCTGAAGCAATTGCCAGTTGAGAAAGCATGGAAAAGTCCCTTAGGCGAAGGCTGTAAGGAATATCCAAGGCACTGCCATTCCTGGGGGCAGGCATGTGAGCGCACAAAGATCCACAGCCAAGCCACACCGCAACACAGACACGCTCAGGCAAGTCAGCTGTAGGGGTTATCAAACGTCACAAGGTAACAGGCACAACACTTTCAGGGACTTCTGTGGACAAAGCTCGTTGAGATAGCTTGCAATAAAATAACTAGGTAAATCCCAACACAGAAGGCTGATGATACAGCAAAAATACTAGAATGGTGAAGGCGAGTATCAAAAAGATGTAATACTTTGCCAATCATTATCAGCTCTTATTAGATGGTCATTATTTGACTGATTATATATATATATCAGGATCTGTAGGAACCCAAGTTCTGTTTCATAATCCATACGCAGTTTGACAAAGTAGGCAGAATTCTAGTGCTAATTTACAATATTCAAACACTTCTGCAAATTTAGTATACTGACTCTTGAATCCTGCTTTCTACTTCATGTAGTTCTAATCCTAAGGTATCAGAGTTACGGTAATTACATCTGCGTACTACAAAGACAAAACCACAGACTTAAGGAGGAAATGTAGTAATTCCCACTGACCTATACTTTGTGATCCCAGACTTTTCTGATGGGCTACATTCGCTTCCTTAAGGGAAGCTAGTTCAATGAACAATTCAAAAGAAAGTACTGAACAAACAAAGGGCTTTGAAACTACTTAAGCTAGAGCAATCAAGATTACACAGACTCAACGGCTGCTTTAGCAAGTTGTCAGGACAAAAGTTTCACTTAATATTTAAATAAATATACTTAACGTGAAAGAAATATGCAGCCAGGTAGTATTTGCCTGCCTGTATATTTTCCTTAATGAGTGCAAAGCCTATACAAAAAGGCTCATTAGTAGAATTCCCCAACAGAAAGACCAGACTTTTCATCCTGCTCCCGAAAAAAAAGTATTTGTAAATAGCCTGATTGGTTGCATGTTAAGAAAGTTTTTATTATTGATTTATTTTGCAGAAATGTCTAGGAATTTCAGAAGTAAACCAGAACTTCTTTGTGCTAGGCCTGTGCAGGCACACAAAAAATAAGCTGTTTCCGACCTTAAAAAAGGATGGAATCTAATAAATATTGATGCAATCTTCTCGCAATCAAATAGAAGAACTAGAGATGTATATTTCTGTGCACATACATATGCCATACGTACACTTAGAAACATACACACACACTTTTTTGTGGAGAACACCCTGCTTAGGGGGGGCGAGGGGAAAAGTTGGCCAGGATTATGGCACAACTTGTTGAGCTAAACTAATACCACAGGCAGGGTTGCCTGCACCACCCCCACGTGCCCCTTTGAGACAGCATGGATGTGCAGGTGGGCTACAGGACAGCCCTAAAACGGGGAGGGCAGGGGGTGCAGACACAGTAGGGCCAGGTACTGCAGATCACAGGACAAAACTGACACATTAGTATCACCTGCGCTTTGGGTGGTGGCATTGCTGAGGCGCAGAGGAAAACTAGCTACACGTGCATGTCAGGCGGTGCCACCTGGAAGCCAAACGGTTGGCTGAGGCCGATGGAGGGTGAGGTCCAGCTTACATCTCGCTCAGCGCCTGACGCGCAACCTTGGCTGCTCACCTCTCTGACAGGTACCCCGACCCACGGAAAGAGAGACACCTCAGGCGCAGAGGCTGCCCTGTTGCATTGAATGTTGCTTTATTGGCACTCATGACAAACAATTTTGGGAGGACTAGAAATCATACTCTGGCTATCTCGCCTTCCACATGGATGAACTGATCACCAGGGCAGAGAATCACAATGTTTTCCTGAGCCAACAAGTGTTTGGGTA
The DNA here is from genome assembly GCF_963921805.1 of Phalacrocorax carbo. Taxonomy (NCBI): domain Eukaryota; kingdom Metazoa; phylum Chordata; class Aves; order Suliformes; family Phalacrocoracidae; genus Phalacrocorax; species Phalacrocorax carbo. Next base: position 105,038,729 of record NC_087513.1, on the reverse strand, counting down.
TTTCCCACCAACCTCACTGCTGCTCTGTAAGGGGACAGTCGTTTTACGCTGAGGCCCGTATCATATTAACACTGAGACCTCTAAAAGCCACGATTGGACCCTTGGCAGTTCCGTCCTGTTCTTCAGCTGCTTCAACATAATCTTGTTATTTTAGGTCAAATTAAGTGTTTCAAATATTGCAAAACATTGTGTTTTACTTTGGTAACAAAATATTAAAACTGTTAATAAGATCCTTAAATATTTGTGCAGTATCAGTGTACTGAATAACCCAATAAATCCATTTACTCACCCGGAGAGGATACACTGAGCTTTACTTAGAGAAATCCATTTTAGTTATTGCTAGATTTTTATGAAAACTGAAGGATGACTTTTCCTGGAGGACTGGAATGAGAATGACAGTTTTAACACTTTTGCTTAGCCCTCTTAAAAATTTTTCAAGACAAATTTTTTTAAGCTTTAATGGAAGTTAAACTGTACTTATAAATAATTTTTGCTTTCTGTAGTATCAGCTGAATACATAAACAGGGATTACTCTATAAGCAATAAATATATTTGAAGTCAGTATTTCCTAACTACTATGTCATAATCTATACTCCACAAGGCCAGAACCTGACACTATGCTGGAGAAGTTTGTGTCTGAGATTCCTTACAAAACAATAAGCATGAATTACTGAACTGCTGTTATTCAGCCAATGTGCCTCTATAAGCATCAGATTCATGGGACCACTGTAACCATTCCAGTACTGACCTCTGTGTGAGGTTTTCCAATGAAAAATACTAACTTTCACCTTCCGCAGATACTTCCATAATCTTGATTTTAGTGCCTGGCACGGGACTACAACCATTTACGTAGGATTTGGATTAACAAAGATGTTTGGATAACCTTGATGATTCAACTTATATTGAAATGAAATTAATTTTTGCTTATTTTGATTAATATTTGAACATAATGGTATATTTGGTTTCAGTACAGTGCACGGGCATCTATGATAGGCACATTTAATGTATTTACATATTTTAAAAAATTCTAATCTTAGGGAAATCAAGCAAGGTCTCATATGCAGTGCCAGAGAACACTAGCTATATATCCCAGTATTTACGGCAAACACGTCCTTTGAATAGGAATAGCTTTATATTTACTGGCATACCTCACAACTTCCCCGGAGGTACTGAAAGTCACATGCGCTGGCCATGCAGGAGACCAACCTGTTGCCCTTGCACCAGTTCAAGCTGGGTCAATGCAAGGCCAGGAAAGAGAAGGCAGAAAGCTTGCATTGCCTTGGAAGTACCCTGCACTCTCTTCTGCCGCGACTCACCTACATTGCCTTCACCTGGAATGGGCTGGGGCAGCAGGGCAACAGTGCCTAGCACAACCTTGATGACCTCCTTGTGCCAGGACTCTTGTTTTCCTCACAAGCACTTAAAACTGGAAGAATATTGCAACACAAGAAAATATACCCACATTTCTTCTTCTCACCTGTCAGTTGCCAGCAGGGGTGAGGGAGGATGTTCATTTTTTCCCATGACTCCCATTTGACTTCTGGGATAATCCTCACCCTGCAGCCACCTGATGCCTGGGCAATGTGTGCTTCCAGTGACCGGGTATGGGGAGCACCTGGAGGTCTCATTTATCTATTCCAGAAATACACTTTTGCTGGACCTGAGAGTGGCTGTGCATGACTAGTCAGGCAAGAACTGATTGGCTCTGAAGCTCCACCTGAGGAGCTGCTGCAAAGCTGCAAATAGGGCTTACATGGTGAATACCACAGCACAGTCTTTTATGGACATCATTTTATACCTTTGATGTACCTTTAACATATGTCATGGCACCCTCCCCAGTTACTGCATTTACTAGAGCATACAACATTAGAGCCCAGTGATGAAATGCAGCAGAAAATAAGCAAAATAAGATACTTGAAGGGCATCAAGGGTAGTACTCATTCCATCAAACTCACAGGTGGGCTTCTCCTGACTGCAATTAAATAAGGAGGAATTTAGTAAGAGAAAAGCAATGCAAGATCTGTAAGCAGTGAATCCTTGTATCAGCGAAGTACTGTAACGTATATCCTGAAATATAACCTCTACGTGACAGATCCCTATCTGTGAATAGGGACAATATCAATTTTACTTCTCCTATATTTTGTTGGGGTCACAAATCGTATCCCACAATCCCTTATGTGAACGTGATGTTGGTGGCACAAGGAAGCACCAATCTCAGTGAGGACTAAGAACCAGTTCCTGATTTTGGGCTTATGGTTGTACAAATGGGAATGGCAACCCTCAGGTGCTGCAGACTGGAAATGAAACAGACAGTCTTGAGGGAGTTGGGGGACTTAACTGTTTCACTATGTGCTGCTAAATAATAATAAAAAACCACCCACAAAAATTAAACAACAAAGAAAACCCAAAACAAACAACTACAACAACAAAAAAGATGACCAGAAACTTCACCAAAAACCCAAACTATTAAACTTGTTAACTTTTAAAAATCTTCTGGTGCATGAACACAAATTAGTCTCATCTAGAAAAACCCTCCCAAACCGAACTACAACTGCCATCCAAATATCCTGTTGGTAATGATTTTGTGCACTGAAACGGTACACATATTGTTTCAATTTCTAAATCTGCATTTCAGATGAAAAAGTGCAAAATAAGGTTTAGCAAATTAGATATTAAAGATTTTGCTACTGACTGCAGTTTCTGTTAAATTAGACAAGGACATTAGTTGCCTTAGCAAGCAGAGGAACAATGACTAAAGGCTGTTATTATGCCATAACAGCTACATTAAGATAACCGTAAAAATAATTGTAGATTCACAACATCAGTTCTGTGTAAACATTTTCAGAAACATTTCTGTGTCTTTAATTTGGTTTGCAGTGTTACATAAGGAACAGGGCTTAAGCCAAGAAATACGAATTGACAATAATAAAGTCCTGCAAATTCAGAAATAGTAGTACTGGCCTGCTACGCTACATCTATGTTAGCAAATATTTTAGGAACAGATCAAAGTGACTTCTGCCGAGTTCCTGACACTGCTATTACATGTGTTTGGGGCAGTATACTATGGTTTAGATGCAGTCTCATCTCCTGTTCTGAAAAGTCTTACCTCCGCCTGCAATTTGAAGCTTCCTGACAGGAAAATTTATTAGATGCACGTGGGAAGCCTTGCAGGGGGTGGAGGCCATGCACGGAAATATTGGAGTATACACAAACTACACAAAAAGGGACATTTGGAGCGCTTTTGAAGAAGAGACTGTCGTTTAGTTTTGCCTCTAAGGAATCTAACTCTCTGTCCCAAATCTGCTCTGGGAACCTAGTTAGCACTTGGTAAGTGGAGACCATCAGGGAACTCACCTCAAAACTGCCTGTTGCATCTCTGATCCTAATCATTGCTGTAGACACAGACTTGCAGAGATACCAAACCATTTGTTGCACATTCATCTTTCTTAACTCTACTACCACTTTTTTGTTATCACTTCTAGAACGTTCAGCCCTTTTAGGTAACGCTTCTAGAAAAATGTCATGTAGCATTATTACACATCACTTGGTTAATTAAGCAGTATCATTTGTGGAAATATTGTGCAGCAATAGGTTGCTGCTGCTAATGATGCGACTTAGAGATGCAGAAAAGAAGTGGGTACAAAATACTGCAGAATGTGTGCCTGAAAAATAAGGCCAATTATTGAAGTTTCTGTGACCAAGAGACACATCAACATAAGGTTTATAAGCAAGAGAAACAGCTTCACTGGAGATACCTACCAGATACCTCTGGGAACTTTTTTCCTCCCTGTTCCACACAGATCCCTCTGTCATGTGCAGTCCATTGCTAGGCAAACCTGGCTTCCCCAGAAGCAGGATTATTGCATAGACGCCTGCTGCGACTTCTGCCAGCAGCAGTCCCTGCAAAAGACAGCATGAGCACCTGGTCGATTCCAGTAAGAACTGGAAGAGAGTTAAGAAACAGTAAATACTGGGTGTTTGTTCGAGGTTTCCTGTCCTGGTTTGCCTAGGCCATGCTGCCATCTGGTCTCTTGACATTGTACTTGTGATCCCTTGAGCATATGCTGTACCTGCGTACTGGTATGGATATGACTCTACCCCACGGAAGAGATGGGAAGAGGGTGGATTTAATTATATCAATCCAGCAGGTTGCAGCAGGATTCACATCAAGCCTGACTTTCCACTGGGTATCAAAGCAACCTCAGCAGGTGATGTGTCTTCACAAGCTCTTCATACCTTCATACTTTGTTTTGCTTCCCCCAGTGCAAAAAGCTGTACCTGGTGACTTGTGGAGTGATGCTCTCAAATCCTGGGCTAGTCATCTGTCACCTATCAGCTTTTCAGAGTAGAGATGTATGCGCAACAAAGGAAACAGACTTCGAAATACATGCAAGGACACGCTCAGGCTTACAATTTTTCCTCATGGGGAAAATTCCCTACCAGCAACATACAAGCATTGCTCATCAGATGACACAGAGGCATAAATGTAAGAAGCTGAAGATGAATCGTTTGCACATCTATGTCTGCAGCTTACACCTGCACTGTTACAGTAATTGCTGTGAGAGAAACAGCTGAAACATTACTACCAATCCTTTCAGGTCGGGGACAGCCCTGCAAAGGAGCCACCAGACCAGGGTGACAGAATCTATAAAATGTGGGGAAGTTAGGAGTTAGAAGCTGGGCCCCTCGCAACCTTTAAGGATAAAGTAAAACACAGGCCAACACATTTTTTCTGTGTTGCAGTCCCTGCTGTCTCCAAGCACCTGAGAGATCTGGCTTTAATAGATCTTTTGATGGGCCAAAACCCTTGCAAACACCCCTGCATCAACATACCCACCTCGCTGGGTGGCAGAAGCCAGAGAAATATGAAGGGATACAGAAGGTCTGTATGGTTTGCCGCAGTCGACAGAAAATAGCTAGAGGCATGCGGGACTAAGCATGGTACAGCCCTGCGAGGTGGCAGGACGCTGCAGGGAGCGCAAGCGCACCAGGCACCTGCCTACATTGTCCAAAATAAACAGGAAGATTCACAAGCTCTGTTCAGGAAAAAGCAAAAGCAGACAAGACAGGTTGAAAGCTATGCCTTGCATCAAAGCATATCATGACTTGAAACTCAAAGGCTGTTAATACTAAAGGTCAGTGCATTTAATTAGTGATAGGAATGTCTACCTATGAGTTACTGCCAATGAAACATCAGCAATTACCTTTCATGTTTAAACAACCTTGCACAGTGTTTTACATAACATGGCATGTATCACCACTCAAGTTTAAATAGGACTATTACAATCAACCACTATAATAAGTACGCACTGCAAGGCAAGAATTTCCTGACGAGAGCTTCTATAGCAGCAGCAGATGCATAATTCTGGGATATTTTCTCCTTTCATGTTGTGTACCAGCACTATGATGAAGATTTCTGAAAAAGCGTCACCCTGTTTATGCAGTGATGGAAGATTAGGACGCTCCTCCCTCCACTCCATCAGTACTTAAATCCAACAGAGAACTGGATAATTAGATTTTTTATTTTTTATTTTTCTGTATCCATATGAGAATAGCTGTCCCTAGTTAATTTCTAGCTATATGTCAATATGGTTTTATGTTTCTTTAATGTATGTCTATTTGCATTTGGTGATATTAGCATTTCTAGGGATGCATTAACCACCAGTGATACCTTTTGCTTACTATATCCAGAGGAAAGATTTAAAAAAAAAAAAAAAAGGGAAAAGCTATAATTGCAGTAAATATATGAGTTTTTCATTATCACTTCCTACCAGCTATCCCCTAACATGGCAAACCATGTTTAACTGTTTTAAAATACTTAAACCATACTACTGAATGATTCCTTGGGAATTTTTTAAAAAAAAAACCAGGTCATTTCCATGAAGGACACGTGGCCACCGTGTTAATCCATGAATATGATGTACTGTATTACACTTGTACGATAACTTTGAGGAACAGGGGCTGACATATTCAGGTGCTTATTGAAAACTAGAAGGAGGAGTTAGTTCTGTGTAACAGCAGGTTGTTACACAGCACGACTAGAAAAAACATGTACATATTGGATGCAGCATAGTCCCTCCCTGAAAAATTGCAGGAAGATTGAGATGTCAATTGCAAAGAGCCCATTTTCCAGCTAAAGTTACATATTTTGGTGGTCTTATACCATTGAAGAGAGTTATGTTCCCTCCAAATCAGTTTCCCAGTCCAATTCATCATGTAGCATCACCAGCATTTGTGCAAGGACCACCACCAGGACAGCTTCACCCATCTGGGAAAGAAGATGCTGAGGCCAGCAGCCTGGCCAAACCTCTGCCTGCCAACCCTCCCTAACAGGCACAAGGCAGAAGTTACACAGCTGATTTGAATTTTAGAATCCAAAGGGGGCCTATAGAAAGCTAACTCTACAGCCCTATCACTTTACATGCTCGTTAAAATAAAAAAAGTTTCTTATTTTCAGACCAGTAGCACAAGGATTCACTTATGCAATGAATTTAATGGAAGCCCACTCCACACAGCTGCTTACGCTAACAGTGTTAGAGCTGTTAGTGTCCATGCTATGCACATAATGCAAGCATTGATTCTGCTTTGTATTCTTATAGGACTGTTCTGGGAGGATTTTTGACAAATGTATTCCTATTAAAATGCTCACTTGTCATAATCCAATATTTTTCCATGAAAACATCCCATATTTGAAATCCTGGAATATATTTTTGCTTTGGGAAAATAGTTCTCTGCACAAAAAACTGTTCCCTATGTCACACAGCCCTTCTGCTACATTTAATGAAGTGATTAACACTAGTTCCTTCAGATAAACAATCCTGGATAGAAAACTACATTTTAGGTTTTGGACATGTTGTGTTTACATAATTGGCTTTCTCATGCTAGTCTAAAAATGTCCTCCTTTTGCTGCCAGGCAGGGCTTGCTTCTGTCTGACAAAAACATGTCACAGTCAAAGATTTAAAATGATAAGTTGTGCTGTTTTGGCTGGGATAGAATTAATTTTCTTTATAGCAGTTACTATGGGGCTGTGTTTTGAATTTGTGCTGGAAACAGTGTTGATAACACAGGGATGTTTCAGCTACTGCTGAGCAGCGCTTGCACAGAGCCAAGGCCTTTTCTGCCTCCCACCCCACCCCACCAGCGAGCAGGCTGGGGGTGCACAAGGAGCTGGGAGGGGGCACAGCCAGGACAGCTGACCCCAACTGACCAAAGGGATTTTCCATACCATAAGGCATCACGCTCAGCATATAAAGCTGGGGGAAGAAGGAAGTTGGGGGACATTGGGAGTGATGGAGTTTTGTCTTCCCAAGTAACTGTTACGTGTGATGGAGACCTGCTGTCCTGGAGATGGCTGAGCACCTGCCTGCCCATGACGAGTGAATTAATTCCTTGTTTTGCTTTGCTTATGTACACAGCTTTTGATTTCCCTGTTAAACTGTCTTTATCTCAACCCACGAGTTTCCTCACTTTTACTCTTCCAATTCTCTCCCCATCCGACTGCGGGGGAGGGGATGGCAGGGAGTGAGCAATTGGCTGTGTGGGGCTTAGTTGCGGGCTGGGGTTAAAACCCTGAGATTACTGGAATTGCAAAGGCAGGAATTTAAGTGGCATTTAACAAAACCACCAAACATCTTCAGCCTCTCTTCTTATCCCTACCCTAGAAACCCTCAAACCAAAGCTAACCCCAACTTATTACTGAAGACTGAGAACTGTGATTGCCTTGGACATTAGTAACTAGTGTTTACACAGGTTACAGAATACAGAAAGACTCAAAGAAAATGTTGTGTTTCGTCTAATACCACTGTAATGAACAAAGAAAAAAATCCCACAGAAGCGGCACTGAACACATGAAAGGAGCTTTGTACAAAAGCAATGGTTAAAATTTCACACATTCTGAAGATCAGGTTTTCATTTCAGTTATTTTTCCATACCTTTACTGTACCAGAGGGTCATGTTGTGATAGTTTCTTTTTCTCTCTTAACAGTGAATAAACTTTTATGAAGGAATTTATATTAAAAACTACTTACATCTTGAAGTAGAGAACTTTTCTACAGTAATAATCATGTTCTAACAAGTCAAGACTACTACAGAAGAACTGGTCCAGGAGTTTTTAGCATGAAATAGACTGAATACATAGACTTTGTCTGATCATTCACAAAGGTGATACTTTAACAGCGGGATAATTAGTCTACTCCATTTCTTTTGCTCTACAACCCAAGCAGACACAAGACACTCAGTATTTTGTGAAAGGCAACTAAGTAAGGTTGGGATTTACCCCCACCTGTCCCTTCAGATGACTTTCAAATGACTTCAAGTGATTTCACATCCTTTCCTCTTGCAAGCCAGTTTCCTTCTGAGAGCTCACTCAGTTTTTGGTGGAGGTGGTGGGCTGATCCCAGCCAACAGCCAAACACCTTCACAAGCTGCTCACTCACTCCCCTCTCCTCCAGGATGAGGACAAAATAGAAGGAAGGTGAGAGGTTTGTGGATCAAGAAAAGGACCATTTAACAGGGAAAGCAGAAGTGGTGTGTGCAAGCAAAGCAGAAATAGAAATTCATTCAGTGACTTCCCATCAGCAGGCCGATGTCCCGCCACTTCCGGGCAAGGGGTGAGTGGGGGGTAGAGAACAGAAAGGCTCGGCGCTGTGCAAGCACCGTTCAGCAACAGCCACAGCACTGATATGTTATCAATACCATTTGAGGCACACACCCAGAACAGAGCACTATAGCTTTTAACAATGCTGAAGATTAACTTGGAGTCAAATGGCACGGGTGGTTAGTGTTGCATCAATTTTAATGCTCTGCTAATATTTTGAGAAATGGTCTTAACTTTGGAAGACAGTTTTCAGAACTAGTTCAATCAAACACTTAGATCTCTTTTCAGGGTTCAGAACAGCTTTGTAAATATGCAAAAATGTCAGCTAAGCTGAGACCTATTACTTCAATGCCTACAAGTTATTATGTTTTCTCCTGATTCATTTTAGGCTTTAATTTAACATGAATATCTAAGAGTTATTTATATTTAAAGGGTACATGTTGTACTCACAGGCATGAAAAATATAATTAGTCTCATCTAATGAGTCATAATGAGCTTTTGTTTTTACCTTTCCATAAGCAGAATATTTTTAACGTATTCAACTGGAGTTATTTTTACTTTTTAATAAGAGCAGTCATATGTCAGCCTACCACAATTACTGCAAGTTATTTAAAAAAAAAAAAAAAAAAGAATGAAAAAGCCTACATAAAGGAAACAGCACATGAAGAAAAAATATTTCTCTAAATAAAGGCAAACATAGCCAAAACTGGTTGGGTTTTTTTTTCAAATCCTCATGAAACTTTCAGAAAGATGCAGTTTCTCTCCTCGGGAATTTTGACAGAACTCTAAATAATCTGGAAATCTAAAGAGTGTTAAAACATATGTTTGGCATAAGAGACAGCTCTCCATTACAGCAAATAACTCACCTCCTCAACCCCTTAAAAACATTTGCACCATATACTATGAGGTGTGAAAACACACACATGTGCATAGTCTTGTTCGGCAGAGAGGTTCCCCTTAATTGTTAGGAAGATGCCACTTACAGGCTGATTTTTAAGAAACTCAGATCCTAGCTAAGGTATGATGTACAAAAATATGTAAAATAGTGCTTCATCTCTGTAGCAGATCTACGACAATGACAACATGCCCAGTTTGGAAACGTTAGTCTGTGCAGAAGCTCTTAAATGCTGAATACTTAAATTCCTCACAAAGTTAAATTACGGAGCAAAGACAGATCACAGACCTCAAAATATCCAAACAGAATATCCACATTTCTTTAAGTTAAAGGAAACAATTTCTGCTGTTTATTCAGTTAACTCTCACCCTTCACTACTTTACTAGTAAAGTTATTTGAGTTCTGAGAAGGGAGACTTAAACAGGAAGTTCTTTAACCACTAATGGGCAGCTAAGAACCTGGAGTCATGGAAAAAACGTGGAAACTAAAACCTCTTCAAGCTGCTTGAAACATCATTTGAAAGCGGAACTGTGATGGACAGATTAATATGGAAAAATATCACCTTGTGTTATGCCCAAGTCCCATACAACTGCTCACTTAGTCTGGTATCTTACTGTTCTTACAGCTGGTCTGCCTTTGTCAGAGGATTAGCTCCACCACACTCCTGTCTTTTAGAGCACATGGTTAACAAACTCTTCAGTAATCTGAAAACAACGAGCAAGATAAATTTCATAGGAGGGGAAAAAAACCAAACCCAAATGGAAAGGTCAAGCAATTTTTCCATTAAAATCTGTTTTTCAGAAGTATTCACCAAGCTGAAATAACCAGTCCATTCTTCAAAATAAACTTCAGAAGGGTAAGGCTTGATTTGTGCTAGGTGGAGAAAACAACAAGGAATTAAAAACTTCTTGCCCAGAGAATACACCAGTGTAGTGGATGCCTGCCTGTTATTGTAAGAATCACCTGCACGGGAGAACTTGAATTACTCAGTACAAAGAACCATTTCGCCCACACAATGCATGATGGAGGGAAGGTCAGCCTAAATCTTTACATAAACCAGAAGGTGAAGATGAACTTGAGCTCTCACTGACTGTCAGAGACACTGTGGAGCAACCATTTCTAGGGCCAGAGTTATCAAGAATCACCAGTACTCTTTCAGGTGACAGGGAAGTCTATATTTCTAAGCATGGAAACGTAAATCCTTTACACTGAAAGGTTATCTTCAAAGAGAGTTTGTTCATGATGTCTAAACCTCTGTGGAGAGCTTTGTGCCCAGGGATACATCACCATGGACCACTTAATTTACTTCTGTGGCAGAGCTAAACTATCGTATTTGACTAAGAGTGCTGATTTGAGGTGCACCAAAGCAAGAAAGCTCTGGAGCTCACGTGCTTCTCAGAACGTGCCTGAGGCTTCAACCAGTCATGAATACAGGCAGTTACAAGCCTCAGTGCGTAATGGTAAGGAGGGACCTTGGTTGAAGTCCTGCAATTTGAGTGTGATGCTAGACAGAAGGTGAAATGGCAGTTGCTGAATTCCTTTTCATAATCCATCTAATACAAAGAGCAGGAGGAAGAAATTGTCTTTCCATGGCTATTGCAAGGGAAAATTTTCCAGCCTCACAAGACAGGCAGGAACATACCCACTGTTAGAATGCAGGCATGGACTCCAAAAAAGCTCTAACTATTATGCTTCCTATATTTACATGTTCATCTTGCAAATCTTGTAGTCAGCTTTTATTAACCTATCACTATGTAAAAGAAAAAAATGCATTGGACAAATATTCTACCAATCTCATTAGACTGTTTCTGACCAAAACAAGTTCCTGATTTCAAGATGGAGCAAAATCTAATACTCTCCTGCAGTGTTAATACTACCTTTTACAGTTCAAGCAATGAAACCAGATATCCATTTGTTTTATCCTCCTCAGTGTTTATTTTGCATGTTAATTTACACAGTTTATACTTCACATCATACATTTATTCCTTCTCTTGAAAAAAAATAATTGACAGACACTTGCTTTGAACTGCATTTTGAAACCTGGAACCGGTGCCAGTAACAAAACAGACAACCCTATAAAACATATTAGATCAATACAATGTAAATATAATATGTATTAGAAGTTGCTCGTTATTGCATTAAAAGGAAAACAATCTGGGGAAAAAACAATTAAAGATAATCAGTTCCAGTTGCTAAAACAGTTCAGTGTATTTTCTTTAAAGCCTTCATGTAACGGGAACACTTTTTATTAGCCCACTACCAAATAACGATCAAACTGGTGTAGAGGAAAATGGTGCATGATCCTAAACAGTATTATGGTATTCAACTGCAATATAAAATTCTCTGTCACACAGAACAACAGCAGACTGGGGATGTTCATAAAGTCCTTTCAGTGTGAACCCTGCAAAAGACTGTTTTCCATCATGCTGCATTATTCCATCACATCCCTTATTTTAAGAAGTAAGCCACAAGTAAGCATTCCAAGAACTGTGAATAGATTTTCAGTGTTGGCACAACTATTCGGTAATTTACACAATGGCCCACATAGGAAACTGGGTAAAATTATGACTTGGAAATGATCACGGACATCTTCCTCTCTGCCTACTTTAAAAGTTAGAAAATTCAGATTTGTACAAAAGACATTAATTTCAGAACCAATTCAAATATGTTTTTAAATAAATGGATCAAAATAAAGCATGTCTCCTTAATTTGGCATTAATTTTGCAGAATACTCTGCAATACATTTTCAAATATACAAAATAATACTCTTTACAAAAAAGTTGTAGCTCATGGAAGAACTCACTTGAATAATCTTAGCAGCACTCCGAAAATTAACCACCTTGATTTTATCAAAACAACACCTTAGTTTGATCACTGTAGTTTGAGACTGCTTCTTCACGAGAAGCAATGTTTCAAGAGTTATAAAAGTGCAAGAACATCATCATCATCATGTTCCAAGCTGAAAGGCAGCTTCTGTAAATACTGAAATCAGTATTGCATTTATTTCACTAATGTCAGGACCTTGCAATGGGAAGAATTACATTTTAAGTACATCTTCTAGTGTGGTACCATTGCACTAAGAGCAAAACACTCTTCTCGCTGAACATTTTCATCATCTAAATGCAGAGACTAAGTGATTTGACTGGGGCAAATAGGCAACACACTCAGTAGCATCAGCAGGTCACCAGTCAATGGGCCTGCTCATTTTGCTGTTCAGCATTTTTGTGCCATTCTAATTAAATAAAAAATGGTAAAGTACGATACTCTCAGAGGACCTTCTCATCCACTTGGATAAACATTTCTAACTGCGTGTTGGACTTCACTGAAGAAGAGGAGCCTCAAATTAGGTCCCACAAACCATTAAGGCTGCCTTTTAGCCAAAAACTTCTGTTTTATTTAAGCAAACTACTTACTTTAAGAAGCATTAATATATAATGAACATTTGAATTTGCTATCAAAAAAGAGGACTACAAATTACAAACTTTGGAGCAGGATGACTCTGGTTATTCCTGATAAAATTCTGTAAACAACAATTTAATCGAGAATACCTGCTGCTTTGCAATATCTTAAGTGTAATTTTGTCCTCCTAGAACTACAAAACCAGTGTATTCCTTTCTGCCTCTTTTGCAGTTTCCTCAGAAGTGGTTCTAGCAAGTCAAGAGCTCTGCAATTATATGTGAATATTGATTTTACATTTTAAACAACTAATATTACTATACTCAAGTTTCAGAAAGCTTCCGTGGAGCAAGTTTTGTTATACTTAGTACAGCGTATCAGCACTTCTTCTACGACTTGCTTCTTCAGTGATAGCTACAGAGACGTCATTTTGAGATATCCATATTCTGAAGCACAATAGCCACTCTGCTTGGAATGTACACCTAGTAAAAATATAACAAGAACAAGAATAGCTGAGAAAACCATCAATCTCACAGGATACAATTCCTAAATAACAGTCTGCAAAAAAACCACATGTGAAATATTTTAACTGTTAAAAACTTAACATTTGTGCAACATTCTGGGTAATACTAGTCACATTTAAAGAATTATTATCAACCACTTAGTCCCCAGCACCTGAATTATACAAGCTAATCTATAAGTTCAAAAGGGAGCTTCATTGCAATCTCTCCTATTTTTTTTTTTTAATTTTATTTTATTATTTAATCTTACCTTGATATAAATTTTAAAGTGGCTACCAGTAGAGGGCCTTCTATGACTTAACAATGACCAGTTTCAAAAACCTGAGGACATCTAGGTCAATAGACTACACAATGAGAAATTATAAAGTTTTGCAACAGCATTTGAACACACTTCTGCTGTGAATTAAAGTTACCGCAAGGACTACGATGTCATTTCATGCAGGTAAATATCAGCAATATGACACAGCAGTGTATTCTTCTCACTCTCGGCATCTATGGAGTTTCAGTGTATAAGCAATAAAACTCACTCTCAAAACTAGACAGATTCAAAATTAACCATTGAATTACTGCATTTTGCTTTTCTCTTTTTCCTGATTACCAGGAAAATACCCATATAATCAAAAGACTTCTCACAGATCACAAAAGAACTTGTGGCAGTATATTTTAGATGACATTCCTTCCAAGCTGAGTAGAGTCACAATCTGAAAACAAGACCGATATGTACCACCTACCAATTACCTTGATGTACGGTACTCCATCAATTGTCAAGTGTATGAACATGTTTGCTGAACAAGTCAATAAAAATGCAGTTATAAAAGGTAACACAAGATTGAAGATTATTAGCTTCATTCTGACAATATCCTCTTTTGGCCTATCTTCCATCCCTGTGGAACGTCCAATATTCTGCAATTTCAACTATGTTATCTGCAAACTACAGCCTGATGACATGAAAGGCTTTCATAGTTTTCAAAATGGAATAAAGCAATAAAGCAAAAAGCTCTAGGAGAAGTAGAAAAAGGAAAAGAACAGCTGATCTTCATTGAACCAGACGGAGCCATGTCCAGCGCTTCTTGAAAGGCAGTGAACATAATAATTTCCCCTAAGGTTTCAGTGATAAATAGCTTCTACAAATCTGTGCAGGACAGGAAATACTTAATGAAGTCAACTAGCTCAGAATGTATAGATAAAGGAGAGATTTTAAAATAGTGTATTGAGAAATTCAGCGCTCTGGGTTTATACGATGGAGGAAGAAGGAACAAATAGAAATAATCTTTCCAAGAAAGAACGTATAAAAAGTTACTTCATCTAAGGAAACAAAAACTAATATTAATACAGGACACAGCAATTCTCAGTTATATTCTGGTCAATAATATGTCAGATCCTAGGAGGAGTAAATTAGCCCAGTTCCTTTAAAGTCAATTTACATCAGCTGAGAGTGAGAGCAGTGTGGAAGCATCCCACTCCTACCACTTCACTGCCAATCAAGAATTTTAAAATTGGTTTTAAGCACAATTTCAGAACTTGTGCAAATGATTGTATTTAGACTGATGAGAGAGAGATGCAACTGCCAGCTTATTACTTTAGTCACATGGTTGTTTCCTTACCTGGGGGGGCAAATTAAACATGAGTTTTAGTGTTTCTTTTGTCTTGGTGAGCTTCTTGCTAAATCACAGAAAAGCCAAATACTAATCTTATCAACTTATTTTACTGGTCAGCGTAACCACCTTTAAGGCTTAAATTAAACTGCACGAAACAACAAAACAGTTAGGGCATGAACAGTTAATAAATATTAATGATCGATTAAATATATTAACAATTATTAAACATTAATATTATGAATTCCACTGCTGTACAATTCTTTTATAAAACCGAAATACTACAAAAGTATTAGATAATTCTCATTACAAATGTTATCAGGATTATTCCTCCTCTCTACCCAACAGTATTTTCAGAAATACTACATGCTCTGGCTTTATTATTTGTCTTAATAGACAGAACACAGAATATTTGTGTGAGGGAGAGAGGAGGAAAAATGTGACCAATGAGGTTGTGGTTATTGCTTGTCTTTCCTGAGGTAAAGTGAAATCTGGAATATTATTTGTCCGGGATCCCAGCAGGATTTTCAGTCTCCTCAGCCCAGATCTCTCACCTCTGCTCCTTCCTCTTCCGACACCCTGAATCCCAGAGCTTCCTCAACTTTTCCATTCCAGTATTATTCCTTTTCCTTAGGACCTCTCACCTGAACTACTGCTCTTGTAGTAACATATTCCCATTAATTTATTTTCTCTATCCTTTTCATATGAGGATAGGCTGGGAGAACTGGGTTTGTTCAGCCTTGAGAAAAGGAGGCTCAGAGGGGATCTCATCACCATGTGCCAGTACTTAAGGGGCAGCTACAAAGAAGATGGAGACTCCCTTTTTACACGGAGTCACATGGAGAGGACAAGGGGGAATGGACACAAGTTGCTCCTGGGGAGATTCCAACTGGACATGAGAGGGAAATTGTTCACAGTGAGGAGAGTCACCCATTGGAATAATCTCCCCAGGGAAGTGGTTGACTCGGCCACATTGGACACCTTCAAGAGTCGCCTGGGCAGGGTGCTGGGCCATCTTGTTTAGACTGTGCTCTTCCTAGAAAGGTTGGACTAGATGATCCCTGAGGTCCCTTCCAGCCTGGGATTGATTCTGTGATTTCCTGAGTGTTCTGAGGTGTACCGAGTAGACTGTGCTCCAACCATATGCTACAATTTGCCACCAAGTCGCACAATTACAAGAAGTCAGGAACCCATTACTGACAGGATAAGTCAAAATGCTAGCATCTTATTGTATATTTGAGCCCAGATTTAGCTAAATATCAGAACACATACATACAGTACTTAATATTATACAAGTAAATGTTCAAATAGCATACAATAAAAGGCTAACATCCTCAGACACTTAAACAACTGTGCTTCTACTGTATTACTCAGTTCTCTCTTCCTTAAATACTGAACAAAATGACAACTACAGTTCTTTCTGCATTTACTATGTAAAGTACCATGGATTGTTCCACCCCCCCCCCCTTTTTTTCCTTTAAGCTATTTAGGTCCAAAATATAATAAAGAATTTTAAAGATAATTCGAACACACTGAAATGCCTTAATGAAGGCATCTGTTCTGACATGTTATGATATGTGTCTGTGACAACTTCCATTCCATTGCACTTAGTATCCAGCATAACCCCAGTCCTTTTCATCCGGCTGCTACTCAGCAAGTTGGTTTCTAAGCTTTACTGATACATGAGACTCCCCTGCAGAATTTTTCTTAATTTTTATGAAGTTTCTGCTGGTTAAACCCCCAAATTTATCAAGATGCATCTGGATTGGACCTCTAACATTCAATTTATCAACCACTCACCCTAATTCAGTGTCTCCCACAGATCTGCTGAAGGTACGTTCTATCTCATCATTCCAGTCACTGTGGAAGACTCCAAACAGTGTCAGCCCCAGCAGTGACTCCTAGGGCACTCTGCTCGATACCAGCAGACAGCAGGACACTGAGCTTCTGATTACTAAAGCTGCAGCAGGCCAGCCAGTTTTTAACCCATGTAACTATCTTATCCAGCCTGTATTTCCTCAGCTTCTAGGTAAGAATACTGTAGCAGACAAAGCTGAAAGTCTTACTGCATTGATTGTAGCAACCTCATGCACACAGCTAGAGTCATTTCATCACAGAAAGCAATCAGGTTGATCATGTGTGTTTTGCCTTTGCTAAACTCTGGGTTGGCTTTCTGACTGAACTATCACATATACCCCACCTGTTTGGATAGGGATTCCAGAAGGAGGTGGCCCCTACCTCTCAAGGGACTGAGGGGAGAGGCTGACTGGCCCTAAAAATCCTTCAGCCTGCCTTTTTGCTTTTACTACAGCCTTTGTTCAGTTGTCAGAACTTTCCCCTGACCACTATGATTTTTCACAAATGATAGCCAGCAGTCTTGCAATCACATCACTGACATCATTCCAAACCTCTGGGTTTGTTTAAGGTGTCCCTAACCTATTGCTCTGCTACTTTCTTTTCAACAGTGTACTGGCACACAAAAGGGTCTGGGAGCAGGCTTTACCCTTGGAATCTGAGATAAAAAAGGCATTGTACTTCCATAGTGCCCATCACATGTTTGACTCCTCCCTTTGCCAAGGGACTTGCATTTTTTTTCTTAAGCTGCTTTTACTATTGGTATACCTGTAGAATCCTCTTCTTGCCACTTTTCATTATCTCGAGCTATTTTTTACATATATAGTACATGGCCTGAAGTATATATCTACCTGTAGATAGATATACTAAAAGTATATTGAGGTGTCTTGTTTAAAACCGTCATAGGAAACCTGGGTATTCATCAGTGAAAGACATTATCAGAGAGAACTAATTTCTGATGTTCTTCTCTATCCTAGGACGGTCTCAGAAGTTTATTCTTGTCTTCCCTTTTCCTTTCATATACTGTTGCTGAATTATATAGTTACAATTACCAGCTTCAGTCCTATTGTTCTTTGCTCTTTGAACCTGCTTCTTTCTGATCATGTTTTATTCCATTCACGTTTCCTTGACCATTTCATGAGGCTCACTTGATAAACATGCACAGAGGTGAAAATCCAAAGTACAGAATACTAAAGAGAATGCATTCATAGCTAACCAACATCTTGACTATCAGTTAATCAAACCATCCTCTGTATCTCTCTTCTGTTTCAAGCTTTCTGTGTTCCCCTTAAAGGCTCCTCCCTGCTCTTTCCTCCCCAACAGGCTCATCATGTTGGAAAGGGCCTCAGGAGGCCCAAACTCCATGCTGAAAGCAGAGTCAGCTATGAGGCCAGACCAGATTACTCAGGGCTTTAGATATCTCAGTGAATTGGCCCTCTGCTATTTACACCAGCCACTTATTACCTCATGTCCTCTAAGGTGTCACAAGAACTCTGCTATTTTAGGGAACTGTGAAGACATCTAAAACCACAGAGAGGAAGACTCATGAGACCTTTTGAGATGGGGGAGTGGAAGATGCGGAAAGGAGAGATGGAGAACTCTGTCTGGGACAGAGTTAGGGTGACTCAGCTGTGAATACAGGTTTTTGACAAAGCTAACATTCAAATGTTTGGTCATCAAAGATAATTGAAAGTCTTTTTATTCTCAATGGAGCATTCGGCACAAATAAAGTGGAATAATTGTGGTTGACTTCACAGGCGGATGTGCTAACAGAGAGGATGACGGAGGACAGGAATGTTGTTTGTAAGTCAAATACATACCATATCGGGTTCCTTTTTATAACCACTGGCCTTTCTACACTGCATGTCCATTTAAACTATGAGGCAGTTATGATATCTGAAACTAGGCAAATCCCACATAGATCAAGACTTCTGGCACTAAAAAAGTACAGTCACTGTAATACAGAGGCAAAAACTCACTCATTACAATCAACCGATTTTCCACCAACTTACATGGTGTTCTATCAAGTTCATAGTCCATTCATGTAGGCTAACTAAGAAACAGGGAAGACTGTGCTCTTCCTAGAAAGGTTGGACTAGATGATCCCTGAGGTACCTTCCAACCTGTGATTCTGTGTACTGGTACTACTACTGCTTGCCAGGAAGATACATGACGCTTTTCAGCCATACAAATACTTACCTCCTTAAACTGTTTTGCTGTAAATATCCAGATAATTTCAAGAAATGAGAGATTAGAGAGCTAAGAAGAATAGAGCAATATCAAATACATGAAGTACTTGTGAACAACAAGAGTTATAAGCAGGAAGCTCACCTCAGATATTTTGGGAGAGGACTACAACACACCGCAAACTCCAAATGTTTCTAAAACCTCACAGGCAAGAAGTTCTGCAAATGACAACTGTTACTTTCAGACCTGTCAAACTAGATTCAGTACCAGGTGCAATTGGCTGGAACGGCAATGAACTACTCTCCATCCCACTTCCAGGGCTGGAAAACACCAAGCCCTAAAAATCATTTCAAGGTCATTTTGCAACAGATGGGAGAATTACTGGAACTCAGAGCTAGATCAGGCACTGCAGAAAAATATGTGATAGTGCATATTGCAGTTGGTAGATGCAGAAGGCAATGTTACAAGAGTCTGTGCCAACATTTTCCCAAACTTTTAATTAAAATGAGGGCTTTAGACAATCTCATGTCTCTGTATCATTACTAATTGTCAGACAATGACACTATTCTGAGAATATAATTAACCATCAATGAATAAGATACATTATAGCTTTTGCTTTCTGACTGTAATTTGTTATACAAAACCTCAGACGTTTCAGATTTCATTTTGCTAGATATTGCATATGACAAAGAAGGTATGCTTAAAATAATGTGAAGTTCTGCCTTCCAATTTGTTTTTCAATTTACAGCTGTACAACATGAATATGCAGAAAATCATTTCTTAGACTGCCTTGCTTCATTTATGCAAAAGAAGTGCATATACTGCACAGCCTGTATCTCAAAATTTCTCCTCTATTACCTTCTGCACTCTTTCTTCAGGTTAAGAAAGAGTGCTTTAAAAAGACAACAAACTCCCTGGCAAACACAAACAAGTAGACTGAAAAATAAGGTAGGATGAAAGAAAAAAGACTAACAGAATAACTTTGGAATCATTACGCTTCATTATGGGTTTTGTTTGTTTTACGAAATCAAACAAACAGTGAATATGAGCAAATAAATGTATGTGTCTTAATCACCAAGAGGTAAAAATAACAAAAGACTTCGCTGGTATTAAAGTCTTACTGATTTCCCTAGTTAAACCAGTTAATTTTCTAACTGCTAATATTTTTTCTGTTTATCTGTGCACGTCAGGGGAGAAAACAGTTAAAGACTATATCAATCCCTTAAAATTTAATATATAAGTCCTTATCATGAAAGTTATTCAAATGAGTATTTTGAAAGCTAAGGTCACTAAAAGCTTTTAGATCGTTTCAGTCTACGAGAATATTTTAATTTGTCAATAGACTCAAGGAAGCAGGAAGTTGCACTTTAACATTGAGTAGTATACATTAAGGTCAAGGTTACATCCCACCCAGCAATAAGAATATTCTTAAAATAAAATATATAATTTCAGTTTCATTTAATGTGAAAAGACTATATCAGTGGAGGCCAAAAATAGAGAATCAGAATAGAACAGTATTGGGGGTAGGGGAAAAGGATTATTTTGACATGTATTTATTTTTTAACTAATTGGAAAGAAGTTCAGAAAGAGTAAATCTGTAAAAGCTGAAATATGTTAAACAACTATATTTCTCCATGAACTGCATACTACTTTGCCAATGACACAATATACTCAGCAATATTTCATTTAGCCTGCTTACTACTCATTTCTGTTGGTGCACAAAGTATCAAAGTATAAACTCCACCATTTTTATATAAATCCTAACTTTTGGCATGGAACAAAAATACTAACGTTACTAGGACACACATTGATATGTATTTACATTTTACAGCAAAATTCAGTCAAGTTGGATGCCTTTGAGAAGAGTGACAAAACATTTTGAATGAGTTTTATTAAAAATGGTTCTTCCCCACCCCAAATCTAAGTTTCCTATCCAACTACAACCACCAAGTGAAGTATCAACAAATGACTTTGTACATAAGGAGGCACTAGGATCTGACAGGAGTTGAAATGTGTGTGCAACACGTAATTTACATCTTGCAAAGAGATGATAAGATATAAGCAAAACTAAAAGTTTATAGAAGCATTGAGAAAGCACACATTTATAAAAAAGATACCTCAGAAAAGACTATTAGGAGAATATACCACAGCAGAGACATAAACAGAAATAAAACTGTGGTAAAAAGAGTCTATTTTGGAAATGACAGAGTGGTTAACAGCTTGTTATTAGAAAGTTTGATTACTGTAAAGTTATGTAAATCTTGTGTATTTGTTAACAATCCAAAACATTGCAAGCAGTGAAATGGAAAAATTAGATCATAATCATTTAAATCAGTCATATTACAAAGGACATTTTTTGTGCATTTTTCTATGGAGTTTTCAAGGTGTATCTGATGATTTTGAAATCTGGGTCTCTACAGCATTACTAAACAAACCTGAATCATGATCTGTTCATCAACAAAATTCTACAGTGAAATGCCTAGCAGTGCTTACAAAGCTTCCTCTTCATCCAGGGTTGGTTCATTGCTTCAGGAATTTCGTATCTCCCTTCTTCTCATTTTGCAATGTCACTTTGAATATTTCTTTTATTAGGTGATGCTTCTAGAATGAATCATGTCAGATCTAATCTTCTATTTTTGTAACACATTTGTGTGCTATTTAAGCTTGACTTGAGCAGCGTAATAATTGCATGTGATTTCATTTTGTCATAGCCCTCTGGGCATGTTTTGCTGACAAAGTTTACTTGCACACCTTAAGATAGGTGCATCTGTCATTAGAAAAAATATTTCTTTGTAGTTTGTGGTGGAGGAGGAACTAAAATTTTTGAACCAAGGACCTTAGGACTCATGCATTGTTTAAAGAGAATAAGATAACTGTTAAACAGCAGGAAAAGAACCTTTGTGAGTTTATTGGGGTGGCGTCATATGTTTTTTGAAAAGAAATTTGAGGGGAAGACTTCTACTGGGATTTTAGAAACTTCAGCAACTAGCAAGGATAACTGATTGCCCAAGAAATGAGATGCAAATTACTATTTAAAATAAAACATTGCCATTTTAGTGTAAAATATCAGGTGGACATATTTACTGTAACTTTTTTTCTTTCTTACTTGGAGTTCTAGCTTGCTGAATTTAGTCAGGTTTTCCAGATTTTTTTCCCCAATTACTTTTACCTGGTGTCCTTTTACTAGCATTTTACCTCTATATGGTGCTTGTGGCATCTTCTGGGGTGTTGGCTGAAGGTGATCTGTGAATTGGATTGCTGAAGGACATAAAAGAAAGTTAACGTGACCCAATGCTGCTGGGCTTCTTTCTGACCCAGAAGTGCCATTGCCATGCCTCAGTTTATGCCGCAGAAGTGCATTTGCTACTTTGCTTGTCACATACATGCCTTATCTTCCACATGCTCCTAGCAAATTGCATCTTCACATTTTGTCACTTTTTTTTTCCCTGTCTTGAATGACTTGCACTCACCATCTAAGAGGCTAAATGTAAACATACATTTCAAATTGCAGTTAATTGGCTTGCAAAAGTTAAGTTAGTGGTAGATAATTAAGATGCTCTCCAATCAACAAAGCAAGGTATTTGAATTGGACACACAAAGCAAGAATTCTGGAAGCATTAATTTGCTACATAACCTTCAGGAATGAGATCTTAGAGCCTTAGTTTCTCTGTGTGCAAATAAGCATAGATACTTACCCACACTATGAGGACATTGTCACATACAGATACTTAAAAGACAAAAATGTTCCCAAGATCCTTTACATCAAGCATGATGAAACCACAAAAATTCTTTCATGTGATGAAATTATTTTAAAACAATCAAACGAGAGAAATGCCAATACCCTGAATACAACCGTGGGTGCGAATGAGAAAGAGATTAAAAGTGACAATAATTCTTAGGAGTTTAGATCTCAAGAGAAACGTTAAGATGTGACACTAGAAATTGATGTCTCCATTCTGTCATGGAAGGGGAGTGGCCCACACAGACCAGTGCAGATACTCCATTTTACAAGTGTAACTTATTTACAGGTGTTTATATAGAGAGACATGTACTTCTGCATAGATACGCACCCCTTCACCCATGTATGTTTTATATATGAAAATCTAGTCAGCAACACAAGCTTTCTCAGAACTTTTTCAGTGACCTCTGCCTTAATTCATGGCCTCTTTGAACCTTATTCTGTTGTGCTTGTGAACATATACACACATACACATATGTGAATACATATGTGAAGAATGTGAGATGTGGATGTATGTATACATATACATATGTAAAGAATGGGAAACGTGGATATATGTGTACATATACATACATAAAGAATGGGAAAAATGACATTTTAAAAATTGTTAATTGTGGTCAGTGATGATTTCAAGAGTAATGAAGAAAGGTAGAGTTTTTAATAGTCACTGTCTCAGCTAACAGCAATTGTACACAAGAATATGCCTCCTACTTCATCTGAAGTGATTTATGGCAAAGTCTTTATCCATTATTCATATCACTTTTAGACTGGAAATGCTTGAAATTTACGTCAACAGAGAAGGTCTGTTCCATTTTGCAAAGTTTTTCCGTAAACTGAGGAAGGAAAATCAGTTGGCAAACACATCATTTGTTCTAATTCACGTTTGTGGAGTTAAGCAAATGATTTTAAGAAAGCAATGCAAGATTCAGTTTCTACAGAGCTTTAAATCACAAAGCAAGCATGAAGATGAAGTTTCTCGGACACGAAAATAAAGCAAATTATGTTAAAAGTGACAATTCAAAAGCACATTAAAAGCTCTACATGCATGTTGGCAAGGAATGCCGTGTGCCAGACACTGCAAGAGTGCATGAAAATTCAAATGTAATGTGAAAAGAGAAAAATCAGCTAATATTATAGGCCATAATCAAACCATAACGTTATCATCTCTACCGTATTCACACAAAGGCTCATTTCATAAAATAAATTAAAAAAAAACAAACACAAGCCAAAAAACACCCCCCAAAATACTCCTAGAATAGACTCCATAGTTGTCCAGATAATTTTAAAAGTTATTCAGATGAAAGTAGAATGAAAAAAACCTTACTTACCATAAGTGAATTAGGTCGATAATTGTGAGGATATTCTTCAGAGAAGTACTCTGTATTGTGGTCCAGCCTTTTATGCCCTCCATATTCTGCAGCATCAGAATCCAGAAGGATTTTATACTTAAAAATTACTATTAAGGAACAATGCCAAATTACTGTTAAATGGAATATAAATCAAAGGAAAAAACCTAGAACTGCTGCAACATAATTCATGCTAATAGACTCAATTTAAAGCAATAATAATAATAATACTAAACAACAACCTAAGAAAACTGAAGAGTGGAAAAATATACAGAACATATAGAAGCTGTATGACATTTTGTCTTGAAAATTTCAGCTTAGCATACTGACTCCTAGTAAGGACAGTACCTTTCAGTCTCTTCTTGAATCTTCCATGAATCATATGTTTATTGTATTTCAGCAGATATGTATAGTACTTTAAGTGATGAACTAGACTAAAATTTACCACTAAACAAAATGAGTGGATTTGAATTGCATTTGAGAAGTTACATAATTGTGACCGTCAAAATCAATTGGTGTTTAGCAATATTTTACAGTCTGTCAGAATCTATCAAGTGTTAATGAGAAAAGCATGTAATTTTACAGCAGAAAACCCCACAACTCCTTTAAGAGTTTTTCAGAAAAGAGTCTGAATTATTATAGCACAGAGGAACAAAAGAAAGTTTACATTTAATAAAACACCTTTTAAGAGACAAACATTCTGACTGCAGTTGTTAAAACGGGGTGAGTTACTTAAAGTGTAATGAGTTGGAATACCTGTACAGATACCTAAAGGGACTCAAACAGGTCTAGCAAAAAACTGAAAGACAAAATAACGTTGAAAGAGGAAAATCAGAAAATGTAATAAAAATAAATGAGGAAATAAAGAACTAACACATATTTGAATGTCAATTTCTTCTTATCTGGGACAACAACAAATAGAATGTTTTACTTTTATGATTATTTAAATACCTTTGAATGTCTTGTTTGGACAAAATTAAAACACACTTTTCCCTCCTGAGTTACAACAGAAAGCCTCAATCTCTACTCCCCACCGCTCAAAACATACAGAGAGGGAAATAACAGTGCTCTATAATCCAGTCTGCTTCCTTAATTTTAAGCCATGGAAGAATCTTATTTTGCTAGACCTTGATTTAATAGGATTAGGGAAGACTGAAGCAGCACTCTTTCAAGTCAGTGGTTCTTAAACTGCTTCTGGGCTTCTGTGTTTGCTCAACCTTTTGAACATAGGCCTGCTCAAAAATCTAAGGATTTTGATATTAACAGAATTCTTTTTATTTAAATCTTTCTACACTACTCTCTATCACGAGTTTAGGAAGTTTCCTAACTGTCAGGTCTTACTGATTCAAATCTCTGGCAAGAAGGAAGACTGAAGCATGACATAACACAGAAAGCAGCCTAAACTAAAAGTAACTGCAAATTTGCTCTGAGATATTTCAGTTTAGAAGATTGCACAGGTTTTGCTGACAGAAGGCAAAGAAGAAAAATAGATCTACATGAGGAAAAAAACCAAAGCTGTCAATTAGCTACCAAATCACTAATGTTATGTAATCCCTCCCCACATTATTTGCAGCAAAATGAGAGAAAGGTCCAGAACTGGCAAGTTAGTTGTTGATTTCTAGAGGGCAGGTGCACAAAGGAAGAAAGAGCAGATCACCACTTTCCCTGGCAAAATTGTAAAATTTTTATGCTTGGTTACTTTTTTTTTTTTTAAAAGTTTTAAAGTTTATACTATACTTTGCCAGCTTTAGCCCTCAATGCCTTATATGTGCACTACATACACACCTCCCCCCTTCTATTTTATAAACACATTCAAATTACTATTCATTTGTTGTCATATACAACCTACAAAAATACAAACTACAACTTCTAGTTAGTCCCTCCAGTGCCCTTTCAGACTCAGCATCAGCAATGGCTGCTGCTCTTCCACCGTATAGTTTATTAACATGGCAGGGGGACGTCTCCCTCAAGCATCTCAGTCTTTGCTTCTGTGATTTACACTACACATTAAATTTAATAATTTATCAATGCTGCCGAAAGCCCTGATATCTCTAATGATTCCTTTAAAACTATTTACAGCAAATGTAATTGTTATGGCTATGCTAATTTTAAAACAATTTATGCCATTTCCTTAATCCAGGCTATAAAAGTATGTCTAGCATTGCTCTGTAGCAACACAAAGTGAATATCACTGCCTCTCCACACCTCGCAACGTTGCATATTTGGTGTAAATACTGTTAACCAGATCCTGAGTAACGGGGTCAAAAAGAATTTTAACATCTTCACAAATTAGATATTTCTCAGGGAAAAACAACTAGTTTGGCAAACATGCCCGTTTGCCTTCCAACTTAAACCTCACAGAAAAGCTGCTTTTCACATTTCAGAAATTTATGAGCATCTAGGTTTTTGAAGACTACTTTAACGAAAAACATTAAACAAGTCATGCATTTTAATTAAGCACATAACAGAGATATTTTCTTCTGCAGTGGGGTCTCTTGTTTCAGTGACAGAGTGTTGGAAATACTATCCTGTACTCTGATCGAAATAAGCCCAATTTCTGTTCAGTTTTGTTCTCTGAGTAAACTTCCTAACCACTACAGTGGAGGAGAGGAGCAAAAGCAAAGAATGCTTGTATAGATAAAGCTGGAAACGGAAAGTCTGACATTATCTACCACATTAATTACTGAATTACTGTTTTTATGATGTTTCAAAATACATATTTTAATGCAATTTTTTATTTAATCTTACACAGGTTTAATGACACATAAAACACAACTAAGTAAACTCAAATCATGAAATAGGGTGATTTGTATTTTGTTCCTCAACCCTTACTATTGACAAAAGAATATGAGGGCTATTTGTGGGGGTGACGGTCCAGCAAAATTAAAAGTTTTACAGAAGAGCAGATAAGAATTTCTACTGACCAGCTGTAAAATGATGTAAGGCTTACTGAGTATTTATAAAGAAACTATTCTTTTCTGTACGGTCTGGTTCGACTCACATAAACACCTCCTACAAATCAGACAGATTCAAATAATATAAAGTACATTGAGTCCTCTGAATTATATATGACAGCCCTATTACAAAGGTTACCTGTGTGACAGATTACCTATCAAGTTATAAAGTCTGGATACACCTGACCAAGACTGAACATGTAGGAAGGGTAACCAAATATATACAGAAAGACTGTAGGCAATCCTGGTGGTTTCATCTTTTCATAATGTGTTAAAATCAGGATTAGGAACTGTTATAGTTTTAATTTTATTGTACAATGAAATGTTTAAGCATCCACACTTCTGGTTCTCCAGTGCTTTCCAGGCATGCAACTAGAGCATGGGTGTATATGTAAATATTGATTTTGTTTATAAATCATATGTAAATCGGCTCTCATTTTCTTGCTGCACTTAATATAAAAAAGGATACCCAATAAAGATTTAATTTTTATTCTTTGCTACCATATCTTGGCTAAAAGCTAAAGGATATGGTTCTGACAATACAGATGGGACAGAGATAAAAGTACAGACCAAAAACGATCAAAAATTGTGCTGAAACACTTAATTTATGTCTGTATATGGAAACTTCCAGAAAGTGCATTTAAGCTAGAAATAAGTGTATGGACAACAGAAGACATGGGAATGCTTTTGAAAAGCTTTTGATCCCTTAAGCAGTCTTGGGATCAGCTGGCTGTCCTGAACAAGCTATAGTGGCAATGACAGTAACACTGGCATAATCCCATGCCTAATCCAGCTGGAAATTATAACCATATGACAAGATTAAATTCACTCATCCTCATTACATCTATATGGATTAAAGGATTTATTCACAAAAGTAATGTCTAAAGGTAACCCTGGATACTTTGTTTAAGGGTGCCCAGTCTGTATAAACTAAGTAACTTTTCCATAAAGCCTTTTTCAATATTTCCTAAGGGAAATCCTTTACAGAAGTAGCTACTGTATATATGCTGTCATAGTTGCACACAGCATACAAAAGCCTATCTCTTCTTAAAAAGCCTACATCTCATTAGATAGTTTCATACATCTACTTATTCTTCAAAATATATTAGAAAAAAGCTGCACAAAAAGCAAGACATGTTTAACTAGGGCATTTGACACACCATGTAAAAATTCGGGGGGGGCGGGGGGGGAAAAACCCCTCTCTACTCCAGGCCAAAATTCATTGTCATGAATTTTTGACGAAAAAGTGGCTCCAGAATTCCAGTAACAACAGCTAGTTTGCACCACCTACATGAAATCTTATACTACACATTACAGAAAAGAGAGAACTTTTTAAACACAGAGAAAAGGAAAAGAAATAAAATTTCTTAGGGAAAAAGTTAAAAAGTTTCTGTATCAATTTTGACTCAGCATTCTAATCCAGAAACAGATATTACAGAAGAGCTCTCTTCTTTCAAGTTATAAAATAGTAGACTAAAAGAAATTTTTGTCTCAATCATTAACAGTGCTGCATAATAACAAAGCACTCAAAATTTCTATCATTACTGAAACACAACACTGAATTAAAGCAGTTCAGGCACTGCCCAAGGAAGAACTAAAAAACAAATCCCCAAAATGCACAAAAAAATTCCAAATTTAAAATGAACTAAAAAGTTTCTAAATTAACATATCTGCCTAGATGTTGTACATACCCTTCTTCTAGAAGTTAAAAATATATATATACACTGGTGAAAGCAGCATTTTTCAGATTTTACCTCTTGCAAAAACATTTAGAAGCAGTGCTGACAGTAGAACATGCAAATAAAATGCTGGAGTGACCAGTCACTGCAACTTTAATGTTAAAGGACTGGCCACTGTAGTGGCCAAACCAAGGCAGACTCCATCTGACGCTGAGTGTCAGACAGCTTCTTAGTGTGGTTAGTTTATTAGCTACATGCACAGTGATGGCATAAGACAAAACCTTTTAAATAAAGTCTTTAATGTGTTGGATGTATTTTGACAAATCCAACCGCTCAAACTCTTGGAAAGTATTTTGGCCCATCTCAGATGAAAATCAAAGGCCAGCTTTCAAGTACTGTACCAGCATTTCCTCTCAGTCTTGTTTCAGCAACTAGCCTACAAGCAGCCTACATCTGAATGTTCTTCAATATTGTAATAAATGGATTCTCAGAGGTCAGGTTGAAAAAACTGGCAAAGCAATGTAGAACAACTCACACCAGCATTTAACAGCTGAACATACAAGTCTCTACAATTTTGCTCATTAAAAAAGTCACTCTAAGTCAACAATGTAGAAGACTAAGGAGCAACCCTTATGATGGGTGGATTAGAAACCTATCATTAACACACCAAGATTTCCTTCTACTACTTTGATTTAGAAAACTAAACACAAAAATAGCTTCTGGTTTTTTTTCAGTACTTCAGCAATTCAAAATTGGAAACTACACAAAGCAAAACATGAAGTTCACAGATGTAGATTTCATAATTTAATTGAAGCGCTCAGTTGTCACTAGCAGAAGCACAAGTGCCCTTAAATGCACCAATAAAATACATACGTGAAATTACCTTTTTTTTTTTCCTTTCTTTCCTTGGGCATATTTTTCTCTTTTTTTTTTTTTTTACCTACAACCAGAGATTCAGATATCTTATATGCCATGTTAACTTCCTCTAGGTTAATCTCAGGAGACAGAACAGAAACCCTCCCTGGTTTCACTTTGAGAACTTACTATATTCCCTGTGTAGGGCTCTATGTGTTCATCTTGAAGATGCAACCCAGGGTAATTCTAAGAGAAACTGAAAATAGAATTACTTCAATTCAGGGGAGCTCATACAATGAGTTAATTCACCACCTCTTTCTTCAAAACTGAAACTGACTGCACACAGAAGTAGAGATATAATGCCTGAAAAAGCCAAGTGCAATGCAGGTGCCATCTTGTTGATCCTAAGTGACTTACCTCTTGTATGCTTAGACGTACACATTGAACTGGGAGTGGAGAGTCAGAGTCCTGGAACTGATGCTTAGCTTTAGTGCTGCAGCTTTCAGGCAGAAAGCAGAAACTGAACTTTCCACTACTCCATGTGTTCACTGGATCCTCATATTCAATGTGAAAGGGCAGAGGAATCAGAAGGTGCATCTAACATTAGCATTTAAGATAGGCTTGGGAGTACACTTTTGCATAAGTTCTCCTCATCAACCCTTATCATGCTTTGGTTCATTATTCAAAGCTAGTTTTCTATCGCTGTAGGTTTTTTTTGGGGGAGGGGTGGGGGTGGATAGGGGGTAGAGGGTTTGTGGGTGTGGATTTTGTGGGGTTTTTTGTTTGTTTTTAAAATCTTTACCAACTTCTCTAATAGAAGTTACACAAAAAGCTGTGAATATCTGCTAATTAGGGAAGCTACTACTAAAACTGCAAAAGTTAATGAGAGAAAAGAGGTCATCCTGGCAAGAAAGGTGACCTCCACTTACCACAAGAATTTACCCATAGAAGGTTAGGGCACAGTATCAGAAGCCAGTCTGAAGGAGAAAAGACAAGGATCATAAGTCATAGGATGGAAACAACAATGACTCAAGCTGAAAAGGACATTGGAAGCCAGCTACAGGGTCAGACCAGACTGCTCAGGGCTTTATCCAGTAGGCTCTTGAAAGCATCCAAAGATGGAGTGTGCAAAACCTCTCCCTGGGCAACCTGTTCCAACACTTGCTTGACTGTCAGCACTGCATACAAGTTCCTCTTAGGAAAGGCAAGATCTCTGCTATTAGACATGTAGCTAGGAAAGTAGTACCAAGATCACAATAATCCCCATCCCCATTGGATACTCTGAGTTTTAGATTGGATATACTGGTGTCATGATTTACATTTTTCCAACACTAAAAAATATCTGGTAGAGCATGCTATTCATTGCCTAACTTTCAAAAAGTGTCCAGATGGAAAAGCAATGAAGATGATAATGTAAATGATATATAGCTTTCATCTACTGCCGTCCTGGCAGCAATTTTCATTGCCAAAATACTACCTGTTAAAATAAAATAAGATATCTTGGCAACAAGTGAAGACAAGAAACAAAACTAGAAAAAGGAAAACCAGGCACACCAACAGCTGTAGAACTGACAATCATTATTCTCAAGATGGATTGAAAGAAGGGAAAGGATACAAAAGACCAGCAATTTCTCAAAGAAATTGATTTTGTAAAAAGGAAGCTATGGGGAGAAGCATAATTTATGAATTATTAATGCACATGCAGAACAAGAAGTATAGCCACAGATCAATACAACTAATTAATGAACTTTTTGTTCACCTCATATTCTAGAAAGAAGCCTAAGGAAAGTAGCAACTAAATTTTCAAGCTAGGCATAAAAGAATACAAAGATAATAATAAAGAAGTTAAAGGGACAAAGCAATATGCTATCAAGATCATAGAATCATTAAGGTTGGAAAAGACCCTTAAGATCATTGAGTCCAACCGCTAACCTCTCACTGCCAAGTCCACCACTAAACCATATCCTCAAGCACCACGTCTACCCTTCTTTTAAATACCTCCAGGGATGGAGACTCAACCACCTCCCTGGGCAGCCTGTTCCAATACCCTCCAGCTGATCGACACTTCCACCCAGCTTAGTGTCATCTGCAAACTTACTGAGGGTGCACTCAATCCCCTCATCCAGATCATCAATGAAGATATTGAACAGGACCGGCCCCAACACTGAGCCCTGGGGAACACCACTAGGAAAACAAGAACTCAGTCATTAAATGCACCATAAACACAAGGAAGATGAAGAAAAGTACAGCTGCAAGGAAGACTAAAGAACCTGAAGTGGTTAAGCCCTTTTGTTTTCAATAATTCTTGATTTTCACTGAAAGAACAGATAACTAGCATAATTACAGACAAAGGGTACCTCTGTTCCTCCTCTCTACCCACTCCTAATTTTGGAGAAGAATAAGGGGTCAACCTACAAATGAGGAAAAACATATTAGAGAGTATTTAATTTAATTAGAAAATTCATCCAAACACCTCAGCCTGATGAACTTCAGCTCAGAATATTTAGAGGATCATTGAAGCCATTTAGCATTTAACTCATTGCACAGTACTGAGGAGGAAGAGGGGCTACTATTCCTTTTTGCTTCAACCAACTATGGATGATTTTTCTTAAATACATGTAAATATGGAGGTACACAAATCCATATCGGTTGGTAATCATGAACATAAAATGCTGCTTTATTTTTGTGCCACAATAACAAGCCTTGTATTCAAAAAGGGGGGGGGGGGGGGGGGAAGTGGAATATATATACAGAGAGAGGGCCTGCTTAATTTTCATGAGACTTCTAACACTGCAGAAAAATTCTTTAACAAAAATCAGTGTGGGATCTTCTGGAAGGAAAAGGAGTTAGTTATGAAATATTCAAGAAAGTTACTTTTACCCATTCACATTCATTCTGACATAGAGTTCAGTCACTCTCATACCAAGGCACACATACCCAAGTGGTCCGGCACATGCATACAATGATGACAACAAGGGGTATCGGTTACTGAGTCTTCATCAAGCGTATTAGTTTTTTTTTCACTCATGATGAGGACCCAGCTTTTGGGCAAGTCTTTTACACCCTCTGAAAGATGATAGTTACGTTCTGTTCTTTCCTTTCCTTCAGAATCTTGCTTACTGCAGCCTCCATAAGCATTAGGAAAGGTTGCTGTTCCCTGTCTGCTTATCCTCGTTCACTTGAAACATACCTGTTTTTCTACTGAGCTAATGCAAAAGGAATAGCATATATTAAACCTTGTTGCCATCCCACTGCTGTTAGGCTGTAGGGTCCTCTTACAAGTCATCTGGGCCACAGGAGAGATGGAGACACTTATCAGAGTACCTACCTTCTTGTCTTGATGTGGAAAAGAGAAAACAAAACAGAACATCAGAAAACCAAACCACAAGTCCACAACCCAAAACAAACCTCCTTCATTTTAGTGCTAGAAACAGTATTCTCCATTATCAATACAGGCTATTCTTTTAATCCTCATTTTGTTGCTTCTGCTAGTGCTTTCATAATCACATTTCCATTCACATATTTTGTCCACACTAGCAATATTACTACTACTGTTATTATCATAATTTTGCAGATGGCAAAGTTTACAGTGGCTTCAAGTAGGCCATAGGACCAGAATAAATTCAAGAAATGGCCCAGGGTGAAAGAGGGGATGGTTCAGTTGGGATAAATGCAAAATGCTACACTGGCAGGAATAAGACTTACTTAACTATGGTATAACAAATAAAAGACAGGAAGGAAACAGTTAGGAAATACTGAAAAATAGCGTATCATGAATGGAACATATCTTGGCACAAGCGTCACATAGGATTTGAATTTTCAACACTATGAATCTGCCTAATTTCTCCAGCTTCGGTAAATTGTCAGAACTGTGACTTGCTTTTGGCACTGAACTTCAAGAAAAACCAATTCCAGGAGAATGACTGAAAAACTCGAACAAGAGAACATCAAAAAAGTGACTGCTGTGCCATCAAAACAGAAAGGAAATCTCTCCTCTGTTAAAAATAGGACCAATAACACACAGTAGCTAAATTGTGGTAAGACAGATTTCAACTAAACATTAAGAAAAACATTCTGATAGCAGAAACTGTATGGGAATAGTTCCAACTACAAAAGTGAGGGAGGTTATTTTGAAATTACTATGGTTGATGTAGTGGCTTAAATGGAAAACAAATCAAAGACCCTTTCCTGTTCTTTTCCCCCTCCTTTTAGCCATGTTCCTTTTGAACAGAGGAAACAAGGCTTCCGTATTGAATTTCTAATGCAGACGGGCCTTGGAATCACCTCTACTACAAAGAAAGGTCTGGTCAGTATTAAACATAAAAAAAAAAAAAAAAGAAACTTATGGTTTCCCTGTTAAGACTCAAAATTTTATCCACAATCAGAACTAGAGACAGCTGACCTAGATGTTGATTATTCATCTATCTCCAAACTGAAGCAAATTAGGCAGAAATAATTTGTTAGCTCAAGCTGCCTGTTTCTCATGAAAAGGCTTCTGAAAGAGCATAATTTATGAAGTAAAAATCCAGCACGAGCACAGAAACATTTTCCTTTTTCCTTCACATAATGAAACAGACATTGCGCGACGGCACAAGCTGCTCTAATAGTTACACAGACTCACAGTGCTGGAAACATGTTTCTTTTCCTACACAGACTGAGGATGCATTCCCACATTAGTCTGCTATAGTTCCTATTCACACCTATTAACCTTAACATATCAACTACCTTGATAGAAAATGGCATTCAGCGGACACCAACTTACATCCTTTGTCTCCGCATGCCGGGTACCCCTGCATTCTGATGGGCAGGGACAGTTACATAACTGCACTTCAAAGCAGCCTGCAAAGCAGCATCTTTGCCTTCAGCAATCGCATGCCAGTGACTCATTCAAGTGACCTTATTTGCTCATTAGAAGCTCTAGGTGCAGGCTGCAAATGTCAAAAGCCTGAGTTAATGATTTTTAAAAAAGTATATTTTTGCAGCATTTTGATGACAGTATTTGTGATACCTCATGTCTTATCTAGCTGTTTTCTTATGGACAGCTCTGACTTCAAACGTCTTTATGCACCCTAAATTCAGGCCAACAGTAAGCGTACAACTGGTATTCATTCACTCTAGCATTACAACGCTTTGGTATGTTTTGTCATGTAAAAACGGCAGTATTTTTACACAACGAAGTAATAATTTCATCCCATGATTTTTTTTTCCTTCTTGCACTTTAGAATTACATGACAACATGAAATGTCAAGATACAAACAGAAATAAGCTAGTAGTGATTCTATTGCTCAACAACATCTATGGACTTTCAGGCTCACATATAAAATTAAGGTCTCAGTCCTTGAATGTCTCAACACTAGGCTACGCCATCTTAGGAGAACAAGATGTAGAATGGAGCAACCCAACATCAAGGGAAGTAAGTCAAGAGAGAATACTGCAGAATAAAAGGGAAGGAAAAACTGACTCCAAGCTGGCTATGACTCTTCATATAGCTTTTACTGTCTGACTGTTCAGGAAAAGATTTTCCAAACCAAGTGGGACCAGAAGGAATGTAATGTCTACTGGCTACCACTTCTCTTATAAAAGTTCGGTAAGGTTTGCTATGCCAACAACCTACAAATAAAGAACAGCTGAAAAAAGAATGATCTTTTCAATGAGATCAGAACAGAGGAACACCTACAAAAATGTAGGCCAGACAGGTAGGAAGCACTTTTAACATATCTGGTAACGTATCTGAGCAGCAATACATGACAACAGCTTAGTGATATACATTACTACAGTATACTGCCAAAGCCATCCACTTAATAAAGGCAAATTTAATTACAAGTGTTACATGCACTAATTTGACTAATTCAACCCACTAAGACTTAAACCTGGGTAGTAAAAGGATTATCGTATTTCCCAAAATTCCCAACATCATTCAGATAAACTTTTTATTAAAGTAATGCAATCAATATATTGTGGCAATTTACTCTTCAGGCTTATTCAGTAACTGCCTCAGAGAATCAAAGTAAAAACCCACCGATTTCTTCAAAAAAACCCAAACAGAGTAACAACAAACTCTTGTTTTTTAAGTACTTCTGCTTCATTTGTAAGTTCCAAAGGGATTGTAAAGAATTTCTTTTAAAGTGGATAAGTTGTTCTGAAGATTTAATGTCACATGTGACCAAATCTCCTAATTATAGGACACTTTCTATTTTTTAAATCCCAGGTTAAACAGCTCCATTACAAAACTATACATAAAATTCATGGCTCTAATCGCAGGACAAGAGTTAGAAAGAAAGCTAGTCAACATTAAAACACCCCGACATATTTCAAGAAAACAGATACTAAAACTCAGCCTGCTGGATGTTGGCAGGGAAGAAGAAGCGAAGCTGAAAGCAAGTTGAATAGCATGGTAATAGTGGTTGTTAACTTTGGGATACGTTTCATTTGAAAACCTGTACCGTAAACAGTTCTGAATTGTTTCTATACTATAAATGTTTGACTACTCTAAGAGACAAAGCTGCAGTAAGAAAGCTTAATGATTTTTTTTTGTTGCTTTTAAAGCTGATGCAAAGTATTGTTCAAGCCGGCTATTCTTGATTAATACTTCAGAAATCTCAGCCAAGGAAGACTTAGCATGTCTAAAAGAAATAAACACACATAATTTGCATCTCTCTTTGTTAGGTGGAGATGAACTGGACTTATTGAATTGGACTTACTATGGACTTGCATGATTGATGAAATACTTGATATCCTTAAATTTCAGTTCTAAGAATAAAGCCAAATCCTCCTTGAAGTACCAAAAGCCTCTATCTCGTTCATGCTCTGGAAATCATGCCATCTTTTCTCTTTTGCACTGGTTCACTTTTACCAGTCTTAGTATCATTACAGAAATAGCATAAGTTAGCCCTTGTTTACTGCTAACAGTTACATAGTTACCAACACTACATAAAATAAGTAGGTCCAAATCTGAACAGCACTGCTTCCCACGCGCAAGCTTTTGCTGTTTGATCTTGCAACCAGAGATTATGAACAGAATACGGAATATTTAGGGTGTGCTGCTACAAACACAATACTGATAGGCTTTGGCATGTCAGTATATTGTAGTAATATACATCACTAAGCCGCTGTCATGTATAGCTGCTCAGGTATGTTACCAGATGGGCTCCTCACCTGTAAGAAGTGAGGCAATTTTAGTTACCTTTTCCACCACATGCTGCAATATCTCAAATTTGCAGTCACTTAACACCACTCTGCTAAGTAGAGGATGCTTAAGAAACTGCTGTAACATGATTCTGCTTTTGAGCTTGGTTTCAGAGACATGTTTCAGTGACTATCTGCATCTTCTCAGTTCCAATGCCTAAGTATTAGGCATGTCTAGTTTAAGATGAAGCTTCCTGAAAATAAACGATTATGACGATGAGCCTGCAAGTGCACTGCACACCAGCTACTCTCTGATATACTTGGTGGTAGTTCTTTAACTCCAGGGCTTTCCTTGGGTTAGAAGCAAACTTCTACAGAGAGAATGGGATAACGGAGAGCTTCTGTCTTATTGTCAACGAAAAGATACTGAGAACGCAATTGGCAGATACAGTGCTGCTTAGCTTTCTCCTAGACAGAACAGAAATGAGAAGTTTAGGTATGTTCAAGGTGTTTATGGACATCTTATTGTCCAAGGACTTTGCTAGCAAGAGGCACTAAAAGGAAGTGAGATTTTTATGGTGTAGGCATCAGGGCATGTTATCTTATTGAATGCATACAGTTAAAAGCACTTCCTTTAGAAAAGAAGTCCCAACGATTCATTCCATGTGATGGCCTTGGGTGAGCACCCGTTAAATATGGATAAATAAACTTCCCATATAAAAAGACATCTTAACATAAATAAGATTTTTATTTCAAAGGCCAAAGAGAAAAGCAAAAAAATATTCTTACGAGCCAGATCAAAAGATTTTGACCTAAGTTAAACGTGCTTTTTCCTTTTCGCTCCTTTGTTGTTTTCTCCTCTTTATACACAACAGTTTAAGAAGAAACATTATGACTTTTATTTCAACAATCAACAGAAGCTTCTGCAACTTCCTAAATTTTGTTTCAGGTTAGTATAATGAAGATCTATTCAATCTGCTTTTAAGCTAAAACGACAAATTTGGGGCAGCTAAATTATTTGTTCAAACACACATACACACACTTCTAGCAAAGTGTCTTTATGACATGCCTTCTTCAATTGAGAAGAGTTTTTTTATTCTGACATAAGAAACACTGCTGTGTTTACCTTGAGGGCCAATCACGCAAAACACTGCAGCTTTTGAAACCTGAAGATCATTTCAGGCCAGCTTTGTGAACCAGAACTTGCACAAACTCTTCTGATACCTCTGCTTAAGTATATGTATTTATTATTCAGAATGATTTGCATCTTCAGAATGCGAGATACTGGAAGGAGGAGAAGGTTCCTACTTCCAAACTTAAAAATCCAAGGTTAAATCAGGCTGAGAGCCAGTTGGCAACAGTTCCCTACCAGAGGATTGTCAGGAACTTCCCCTGGTTCACACATTGAACTGACACAGAATAAAATGAATAGGGGAAGGTTGTTGAAAAGGTGATTTATGCGAAGATTCTACATTTGCGATTCCCATGTGAGAACACTAAATTGAGAGAACTACTTCCTCTCAGAGTTGCAAACAGTACAATACCGTAAAATGGGACAGATGCTTCCTTACCAAAATGAACAAAGCTCTCAGCAGAGGTGAAGGTGCACTATGTTTCACAGAGAAGTAAGAGCAGTGGCAGCATTTAGAGCTCTCTGCTCCTGCCAGAGGCAGAGGTCACACACAGACAACAGAGAACCACAAAATCCACTGTTTGCTTGGGGCAAGAGGAGTTAGTCAGAGCACCTTAATAAAAGCAAATACACTGTTGGTAACTGGCAGTTCCATTATCAGTAAAAACTTTAGGTTAGCAAACAAAGAGCTAATGTGGCTCTTTTAAATTTAAACTGTCTAATATATGATGTAAACAAAATTATATTGTACACATTTAAAAGACAACGATGTGTACTGACAGTAACATATTAAAAATGCATATTATAAACTGAAAATATGAAACATCACATGTATGTCTTGCTTATAGCACTTGTTTTGAACACACTTGACTTGTTATTAAGTTTCAGTATTATTTACCTTGAGCCAAAATAAACATAAAGGATGCAAAACATCCCTGATCATCTTCCTCTAAGTGAATAGCATTTTCCAATGAGTTTCTGCTCACATTAAAAAAAAACAAAACAAACCAAACAAAAACCGAACAATTAGCAATGACAGTTTCTGGCCAAGATACAGCAGAAAGCTGTTTCAATGCCCAGAGTGAACTATCAATAGATCAACTTACTGAAACCCAACAGTGCCTTGAGTTGCAAAGTAAAACCAGTGAAATGAAGGTTTCACAATTTGCTTCAGAAGAGCTACTGTACGAGAAGTCTCACCTGAAACAGAAGCAATGTGTTCAGGGTTCTATCCAAATAGTTAATGCCTAATTTATAAGGAAAAAGGAGATTCTGGTGGTGTAAAATAGATACATGAAATGTTTCTGAAAAAAACAAAAATATAGAGCACAGAAAAATCATAAGACTGCTAATATTAAATATTTAGTCAACAAACTGGTCATAAAAATATTTCCATAAAAACAAAGCAAGCCCAAATAGTTTCAAAAATGCCTAAGCACAGCTTACCCCCTTCTTAGCTGTAAGAGCCAAGGAGTAGAGTATTTGTAACAATGTGGGCAGGGCATTTACACACTCAGAAAAACAATGCCAAGGTATTTAATTAATTTAGCACAAACCAGAAAATGAAGTTAGGAAAACAGCCTCATACATAATCGTAATTAAATACAAGCCTGATGAAGATGTGCTACGGAAAAGAGAAAATAAGTGACATATAAGTTATTAAGAGTGAGATTTTTTAAACTATTTCTTAAGCATTTCTGATAATTGAACCTCTAGCATCTTTGAAAAAAAGACAGAAAGTGAACAACAAAATGTCGTTTTGATTTAATTGTATCTGTGTAAGTATCAGAGCAAAAAACCTCATGCTAATTCTGTTACATGTTGCAGTCCTCAACATTGAACTTACACCTTTTTCCATCTGCAGAACTCAAAGAATTTAATACAAGACAGATGAAGTGCAGTAGCATCAACTTAAACAGGTGATTACCTAAAGCATATGGCAGTCAAGTATTGGTATGTCTTACAACACCAGATTAAGCTTTCACTACTCCGATTTACTGCTCCATTTTGATTTCCTCCTTTTCCAAGAGTCCCAGTAGCAGCATAGAGGCAGCAGAAGAAAGCCCCAAAGTTCCTGAGACCCTGTGGGTCAGTTCAGCAGTGCTCAGGAGTTTGAGTAATACATCGAACTAAAGCAACCGAAAAATGGCAGTGTTTTTTTTTAAATTGCCAATGAATAAAAAGACAGTAGGCCAAAACTGAACAGCAGTGCTTTAAACTGCTGACACGCAAGATTCACTACACTGTCAAAAGACTTGAAACAAACTCAATATGGGCAAACTAAATTCCTCTGGCAAGTTGGAATTAATTTTTTGCATCTCCTTCAATGCTAAGATTTTGGACACATGCAAAACCAGCCAATTACTCGAGAGTAATCATATACTGCTCAGCTGAGCTAAGAGCACATTCTCAGGCAACACAGTTATAAAACAGAAATTGTAAACCTTAATCAGGAAGGTTGTAAACTAATGCATTGTCCTGTGCGACTGCGTGCACAGCCTCATCTTACTGTGGTCACTTTCCGTAGTTTATTTAAGAAGTAGGAGTTACTTGCTTTTCCATGCCTCAACATAATTCCAAAAAACAAGACATCACAAGGAAACTTTAACGTGCAGTCTTTAAATTGTGATTTTTACTTTTGGCTTCTACAAAATGATTTCTGAATTAGTTTTTTGCTATACACTAAGAATTAAAACAGGATTGTACTGATGACAAGTAAGTGGTTTCTTACTTTTTAACTGCAGTTTGCATTCATATTAGAAAACAGAAATAAAATTAGTTTTCAACTTCTAAAGATTTTCTGTACAAGCAAAACAGTAAAGAAAAGGATATTTTCCTGGAGTTTCAATACCCACTCTGTAGTCCACGTAACTTTGACAGGGATGGAAGTTGAAAATAAAGATGAGACCTGCTCTCTCAAACGCTATGACCTTGTTGGATTCATGCTTTTCACTCACAAAGGCCTAGGCAAGAAAAAAAAAAACCAAACCAAAACAATACTATAAAACATTTCATTTCTAAATGAATTAACAAATTAGAACCCCACTGCTTCTGTACCTAATTTCAAGTAAAACAGTCAAAGATGCAAGCAACATATATAAGGGCATTAACATGCAAACGGAAATTGTTTACCTATGTAATGCCATATAACATTTTTGATTACTAAAACATAGCTTACTTTTTATAAGGCAATCTAAAATTGAAAAGCTAGAAGCATGTTAGGTATAGAGCACTTGAAAAATTCTTGCTCAAAGATTCGTAATGTGATCTTATCACACTTCCCTTTAGCAAAAAAATGGACTCCTTTTATCAAATCAAGTCTTCAATCTCCTTTTTATAGGGATCAGCATCACATCTATTAGTAATTTAGAAAATGAAGCACTGGATATGTTTTTTGTTTGTTTGTTTGTTTTAAATCTGTGTGAGAAATAGCTTTGATAAGCCACATTAAACTTCTGCACATATCACCTTTGTTCTATTTGCTAAAGCATTAATAAATAATTAGACATTAATTTTTTAAAAAAACTTAAAAGTGGATTATGACTAGCATGAAATAATTAAACACTGAGAAAGTATAATAATTGAGTTGCTTTGATAAAAAGTACAGTGCAATATTTAGGCAAAAAAGGCAAATGCAGAAGTGACAGGTTGAAGACCGGGAGACTGTAACTTACACTATACTCTGCTGAAAGTGTTTTCTCAGTAACAGAGTAATTATTTATATAAAGTAAATCATCAGACCAATTTACACTTTCCCAAAGCAATCCTTGGATTGGATTACAGACAATTTTATAGCCTGCTTTATCCAATCTGCAGTTACTAAATAAAAATAGCAAAAATAATAGGAAAAAAGCTTGCTATGAAGCTGAAAGAAGGCTGTCTTAGATTTCTATTATCTGTGGAAGATATTTCAGTGACATGTTTTGACAACTTGAAATACATGGTGGGGGATTACGGAGTGCATAATAAAGTGCTGTTTAAAATTTTTGCATGCAAATTTGGTATTGTTGTTATTCCGAACACGTACCCAACTGGTGACTAAAAACTTATCATTTAGTATATACAGCTTACCGGGGGTGATGCAAGCCAGCCAAATCTTTCCTCCAATTTATTCATATCCCGATCAAATGTATTTAGGAATCTATAGCGAAGAAGATGATCCTCAGTAAGATTAAATTGTCTCCTGGCATAGTGGTAGCTCTCATTATTGCCTTTTCTGGGGAAGTCAAGCCATTCTGGATGCCCAAATTCGTTACCTGTATTTAAAAAATATTAAGGATCTGTGAAATCATGTGCTAAAAATACCCTAGAACCACAGAAGTAAGATACATTAAAGTATATTCCCTTTCCATAAGTTTTAAAGTCTAAAGAATAATTCTGCATACAAAATTGGTCATTACTAAAGATCTTTCTCAGAACATTCATGCTTGTTAACAGGTCTGTTTGGCCGATAAAACTAGCAGAGCAAAATATCCATGGACTCCAGGGGAAGTATAAAGTGGTGAATGTATTATAACCTCTATGCTATCATGCCATGGTTAAAAATTCCTCATTCCCATCTGATAATAAGAGCAACAGAAAGTCAGTCAACCAGAATACAAATTTTAGGGTCACTATGAAACCTAAAACTATCTCTGTAGAAGTATAAACTCATTGTTTTAGAGTCTACTTAGCAGAAATCAGCAATACCATTCACACTGTTAACTTCTATAACCACAGAGGTAGAAATCACCTATTTTATCAATTAAACTTCAAAACAATCAAAAGATCAGCTGGATGCACTTTAAAAAAAAAATTGTTAAAGTTTTTTATCCTGACTATAAATACTCTCATGACTGTTTCCAGCATTGTAAAAATACCTATTAAAAAAGGTGAATTGAATGCCTGGTTCCTCACCTCCTAGAAAAATTCAAAATGACATCCTAGTTCACGTAGAGGGCTAGATTAAAGTGAGTGAAGCACAGTGCTTAATGATGATTATTTCAGCATTTGATACTGAAAACAAGGGACTTAAGGGGTGTGAAAACTCAGGGATCTAACAGCATGTGTCAATTCAGCCACCTTGCAAGGGGAGCTCCTTTTCCAAACTCAAAATACGGTGTCACAAGCACCAGAGACACTTTTCAGGCTGGGATGAAGCACGTTCCAGCTCTGGGTTCCTCTGTATGTCCACCTGTTCAGGTCCTTTGAGCATGTGCAAACACCACGGTACTTCAATTTGGTTTTCTATAGCACTAATGCTTCTCCAGCTTGTCAGTCTCATCTTGATTATCTAGCCCACACAAGTACTGAACAGACTTCACTTTAAGACAAGGAATAGGTCTGTTCAGACTTAGATCACACTCCAGTAGAAAGCACAGGAAAAAAAAAAGTTGCAATTTAATCAAGTAAGAAACGCTTAGCTTCTCTTATGTAGAATCCCTGAAGCAAGTCTCAGCTTTCAAAGCTGAAAATTCATAGCAAGACCTCATTTGGGACTCAGTATTTTGAATGACTTTCATACATGCAAACTTTTCTTGTTTTATATACTGCCATTATTACAGTCTGACACAAATTGAAAGGGACTTAATGTTTCTCACTCATGCTATAAACCACTGCCTATCAGACTCGCAGTCACTTTGGACTATCCATTTTACACAGTATTAAAATGCATTAAGTAGCTTGAAAGTTAAACACACATTTCAAAGCCTACAATAGTTGACTCATCACAAACTTTTCAGAGATTACACTTGTTCACCATAAAACAGAGACAGCAACTGGTGCACCTTGAAATATGTATGGAAAGCAACATGATAAAATTTAAGAGGGTTTACATTAAAAGAAAAGATGCGAACATTTCTACAAG
Organism: Phalacrocorax carbo; assembly: GCF_963921805.1. Classification (NCBI taxonomy): domain Eukaryota; kingdom Metazoa; phylum Chordata; class Aves; order Suliformes; family Phalacrocoracidae; genus Phalacrocorax; species Phalacrocorax carbo. The sequence goes on along the minus strand of NC_087513.1, from coordinate 104,995,009 downwards.
CAGTTACTCAAGTTTTGTCAATAAACTGGAGTCTTGTGGGCAGACAAAGGGCAGCGATGCTGAGAGAAGGCAAGTTTTGTTTCCTGGATGGATCCCCTGCATGTGCAGCCACCATCTGCTGTCTCACACAGCCTGTGCAGCCTAGAAGGCCCAGAGGATACGGTCAGCAGTGGCAGCTATGAATTTAGATTTTCGAAGTGATTTTTGTGTTTTCCATGCTTCACAGGAACAAAGAAATGAAGAGAGAACAAAAGAGAAAGGCTGCGTATATATTTAGAAGAATCCTTCACAGTGGTATACATTTTGTAAACGAACTGACAAGTTGTAAATTAAATTTCCCGTTCAAAAGCTAAACTGCTGAAGTTCATATTCAGCTCAAAACTAGAGACAAATATAAAAGAATGAGAATCACAGCAGGACTTTGAAAATGACCTTGGAATAATGCTGGACTGAGCTCTTAAACGGTGCCAACAATACGGTATGGAAAATGAGGAAAGATATTGCTACAAAACAGACACTGTATCTAACCAAATTCAATATTCTCTTAAGAGCTGGGCAAGGTATTCTTTCATGATCTGTGAACTATTGAAAAGAGAGGCTACATGAGATGGCTCAGTTAAAGACAGCAAAAAACATCAGAAAGCCAGAGATGATATGCATCTTGAAAAGATAGCCAAGGAAATTGTACCTATTTGTTAAAGAAAATCATCAAAACAAGGGAAATAAGCAATAGAAGATAGCGAATAAATTAGACTAAACTAGCCCATCATTTCAATAGAGTATTTCACCATAAGTAGAGTACATTTCCTTCATGTTTATACCATATACCGACTCCTGCACCTCCTCTTGCTTTGTCTACTTCCCCACCACAGTAACCAGTGTTGCTTCAACAGTGCGTTTTGCTGGGCTGTTTTTGTGCAGCAAAATAAAAAAAGCAATAGTAATTTCCTAACCATTATTAATGACCATTAAGAAAAAAGGTGATTTAAAACACTGCAGCAATTTGATTGAAGACTAGAAGCATGTTGAGGGTCTAAACACTGACTGCTTGCACTTTAAATGGCTGTTTCTACAGGCATCTTCTGGAAAATACACTTGTGAGCCTTCTGTACACGTTGTGTGATTGTAAAAGGGTCTCTTGATTTCTCTTTATAGAAAGAAAAATAGAAGATCATAAATTATGACAGAAAAAATTCAAGTAGGCTTTTCTGGTTAGGTTTTTCAGATGTGGTATAGGGAAAAATAACATTTAGGATGCAAGCAGGCCTCCCAATCAACTCCCAGGAGTGTTTCTGCACTTGAGACATATTAAGGCTAGGCATACTTTAACAAAACCCACATCTCATACTACTTTTTTTTAAATTGCTTTTTTTCCTAATTTATCTTTATAACAAATGAGGAGAAGGTCAAGGAAAGGGAAGGTAAAGGTAGCTGACCAACACTTACTTCTAGAGGTAACTAATGGTACCTGTGAAGCATGCGTTGCCCCCTTTCCCATGTTTCACTTCTCATTTCTGACAAGAATCGGCAACATTCAGTTCTTGATAATTGTGAAAGCGTCTAAAAGCACAGAAGTACTATTGGGACTTCTTTTCCTGTAATTAATTTGCTGTTTGATGTAAAGGTCCAAACTACAGATTGACAAGAAGCCAGTTGCTACAAATGATGCAAATCAAGACAACGAAACTAATGTGGGGGAGGCAGAGAACAAAGCCGAAATTAACTGAAATTCTGATTAGAGAAACAAAACAAAGACAAATCATTGAAGTGCAATGCATACTAATTTTATCTAGGAATTAATTCAAGTTTGCTATTTCCTACGTATTGTGCATGTTGGACAACTTTACTATATACCAGATTTCAAGATCACAATTCCAACAACTAAATTAACTTTCTATTACTGTAATGAAAATTTATATCACAGTTGTTTATTAGGCTAGAAATGCATTTTCACCACGAAGTAGTTATGCTGATGATGATTACTTAGAAGCTGTGCCCCACAGGTCAATAAAGTTTTCTTGATATCTCTTGTTTAGACATCTTTACTAGCAATTCTCTCAAATGATCAAGGCTAAGCAGAACTGAAGGCATATTTAAAAGATGCAGCAGGTAGTGTGTCAAGAGATGCCTGTTATTTTGGTTTGTTTGTATTTTTAATTAAGTACGACATGAAGTACTTTAAGAGCAGTTAAAGCAAGTGGTTTATCTGATAAACCAAAGGTAATAAGTTTAATTAATGTATAAGGCTGAAAAAGTTTTTAAATGATCTAAATACTATAAAATGATCCTATTTAAAGCTGATGAGCTGGACACTGGACACATTGGGACAGAATTTCAGCAGTCCCACCTTAACATATTTCTATCAAATTAGGTGGAGTTATGCCAATTTATACAAGCCAGATAATCAACTCATCCAGGAGCTGTAACTGATTTGAATTTAACTTCACTGCCTTAAGTGAACAATGATGACAATGCAACAATCTACAGATTATAATTAGAATCAGTGTAAATCAGATCTAGATAGATTATGATATGTATCCTTATTTCAAAAAACAAACATTTCAAACAATTAATTCTCATTTTCCCCAGGTGTGAAGCTCTTGGATATTAAGCAATTCTGATATTTTGTATTTACTCGTGTTTGTACTGAATCTTCTTCAGCCCCTTCAGTAATTGAACTGAACATTCATACTACCAAAATCAAATAAGGAGCTCCATACTGCCTTCAAATTACGAGAGAACGACCTTCATTACAAGCATTCATTTAATCTTGTCATCCATGCAACAATATAATAAAGTGAAATTCCAAATAGACTCCTGTTGAAACACTTGGGTTAGATGACTTGGAGACCTTCATATTTTTTTAATCTTTCTAGCACTGGTTTCGATGACATATTGGCTCCCAAAAGACTAACAAAATCCAACTCAGGCAAACAATTATATTGTAATTCCTGCATAGAACACAGGCTAGAGGAAATATCATATATGAGGAAGTGGTAAAAAGAAAGGTATTGGCAAAGTCAGTTCAGTGAGAAAAGTATTTTTCTCATTTTCTGAAAATATCAGATATTTTCTCCTTCCAGTCTCTAAGACAAGACAAAAATCAGGATAAACATCGTACTTGTTTTGAAACTTACATCTTCCATATCTCCTAGGGCAGAAGAGAGACGAGATGCTTAACCTTGTCTGTATTAAAAGATCAAAGAATGCATCTCCTCTGGTGTGATACAGTCATGAAAAAAGACAAGAATGCCTCTAATGTAACGAAGACATAGGGAAGTATTGAGTCTTTAAAATAGTTACTCCAGGTCACACCAAGGGTACAGTACTCTGTCCACAGTAGCTGACTAAAAGAACCAACCAGCTACAGAATGAAATTCTAAGGAATTCCCTGGGATGTCTGACTTGTTGCTCCAAGAAATCCTTCAGTTTATCTAGAAATGTAATTTCTTGTTCTTCTATTAGAATAACACTGATTTAATTTATACAGCACTAAATGAAGGCTTCTGTTACAATGAATTTTTGTTCTTTAGTACTTCTCAATCTCAACTGTTATCACAGCAAACTGTTTGGAAGTATGGCTTTAATACTACTCAGGTATGACATTCCAGTCCTATTTCTTAATATACCAGTAAACCTTATCGAATCTGAATTAAATGTCCATTTAGTTGCCTGTTTCCAACAGCAGCCAAAAGCAGATACCTAGAAAAGGACCAAAGAACAGAAGAAGCAACGATGCTTCCTCTTAACACAGTCCACCAGCCTGCAATCATTTCTAGGACATGACAGGTTTTGTTTTCTTTTTTTTCCTTCCTCTTCTTACAGACTATACTTTATGCATAAAGCTAACATGGAATGCTGTACTACATTTTCACACAGTTAGCATAGGCAGGTACTACTTTCAAATGTCCCACCTATCATTTCAATATCCAAGCTTTTAAACAGTGAACAGTCTTGTACTGATGCTTTAAGCCTCCCCCTCTGCCCTGAGATACCCTAAAGAAAATGGTGATGGTGGTCCTCCCCAACATCGTAAGTATCAAACTGCAAAACTAACTGCAATTTCTTCAAAATTCTAGGATTAATTGTTGAAGATGAATTTAACAAAAAACCAAAATCACATTAAAAAAACCTTCAAGACAACCTGAAATTAATTTTCAGAATGATATCCTTAGATATATGAACCACAGCTTTTTGGTTTTTGTTAACTACTGGTAGTTGTGAAACCTGTACAAGACTGTTCTGTAAAATACGATTTGTGTGTTGGGGATATCAGCTCTGGCAAAACCTTAATTGGGTCAATATGATCTCTATCTCTTCTTTTGATACTTTTACATTAAAAAGCAAAACTGGGTCACAGAGAAACCACTTATGGATTCAAAGAGTTTGGGACCACAGCTGGGTTGGAGGAGACCTGCCTGTCATGATCCTGGAGATTCTTCATATGACCCTCCTCCCTTCACTTATCTGTCTACAATTGGTTTGAATAAAACTCAAAACCTTTCAAGAACTCTGGAAATTGGTTTCTATTCTTACCTCCTAAAAAATGAAAATGTAGATTTTCAAACTGGAAAGAATAAAGTACACCATAAAAGAAAATTACAAACCCATGAAAACCGTATGTATATAAACACATTATTCATGACATGTACCAAAGCTTTTGGCAACAAAAAATTGTACAACATTGCTCAGCAGGAAAATGTTAACTTTAAAGTTATATTCACCATGCTAAGTATTTTATTACTTTTTATACTTTTTTTAGAAAGGGCATTTACTGGCTACTGACCTTTTCTTCTCCTTGGTAGTACACATCACTTGCAATAAATGCCTTCTTGTCAGAGCAAACAGATCAGCCTTATTATTCACTCAGTCATTAAGACAAACAGGCACAGCTTAATACAAACAAATCATCCAGGAAAGCAAATATTCTGATATCAGACACATTGTTTAAATTCTAGAAGCTTCATAATTTACTATTTCTTTTTAGAGAAGCTGACAAATGGTTACCAAGTCTGTGCTCTTGGAAGATACTCTATTAATTTTATACTACTGTTAAAAGGTCCAGTAGTCTGATTTTCCTATTTTAATATACTGGCCATTTTAAATCACATTATGCTATTGCTTGGTACACAATTAGCCAAGCCTAGAGAAATACAATTAATCTGTACAATTACTTTGCAAAGGGATGCTGCATCTGTAATCTCTAATCTGATGCACTAAAGCAGGATCAAGTCATATGGGGAAACTGACCCTCCCTCGATGCAGTAGGGTGCACTGAAGGTACATTTAAGTCCTATGGAAAAGCTTAAATTGTAACTATTCCTTTGTATTCTTACTTTTTTAGTCTTTTTTCTCTGCAAGTATCTTGAAAAAATGAATGAGAACTATAAATGCATTGGGGTCCTTGGTAGATGCTTATAATAGACATGTTAAGTCACTTTAAATTTTAAAGCTTTTTAAAAAAATTAAATTTTGGTAACATTTAAGCACAGTTCTGTCCCCTCTTCAAAAAATGTCTAAAATTAGATATAATTTTCTGGGCTTTGGTATACCAATAAATGGCTTGCTTATTTTCCATTACCCTCTTCCTATCAAGGTTGGTCCATCTTCATTCATTTCCTACTGATGTTAAAAAGTTGGACTTATCATACTGTACAATTTTATATTGTTGATACAACAGTTCCAAGTTCTTAAAGGTAATTTTCCAACTGTTCCAATGAAAGTTCCAATCATACCAAATACAATTGTTTAGTTCTCATATTTCAAACCTATACCTCCCTTTTGTCAGATCAATTACAGAAAAAAAAACAACACCCAAGTAACAAGAAAATAAGCAATTCTACTCAGAAGCACCAATTTTGTAAACCTGTATTAGGAAAGGCTGGATGGCTGAGGAGCTTGCTTACATAGAGGAGCAGCTAGGCACGAGCATAGTGGACAGACCACGGCATTGCTAGTATGATTTACTTTACTTTTCAGCAGAAACAGAGCACATGATATTTATACCAGCATGTTTGTATTTAGTAGACTTATATTTACACAGAAAAAATATTTATCTGGAATAAGTACTTTTGTGTACTTACTTGGTGTATTCCATCAAAAGTATTCAATGAAATATTAGTGGTGCCACTGACAATAGTATTTCATTCCTAGGGGCTTATTCACGTTTTCCATTGAATGCTTTAGCAGAGCTCAAGATTTTATGTAGTTCAATAGACTACGAGAAGTCATCTAGACTAGAAGGGACCCTGAGAGGATGGTTATTTTACTAACTTACTCTGAGGACTGGAAGTCCCTAAAAGTTTACATTTCAGCACCCCTCCCCCAGAGGAGAATAATATATTTCAGACTTAAAATTTACTCCATGCTCACACAGAGTATTTAATAAACTGAGTAACAATGTAAATGTTTGTGTTGCTGTTACACTAAAACAATTTCCATTTTGCTGTATCCTATTAACTGCACCTTGGCAAAAACAAGAGACTGACTCGGACACTGACATTTCCACTATGCTCTATGTGCACATGCACAATATACATTATTTCGTTAGCCACTTCCAAGAGTTCACTAACATACTTAGGAACAGAAATATTCCACAACACATTACAAAGGTTTAAAACCCAAACCAAACCAAAACAACAAAACCCAACAAAACCATACGAATCCTATGACAAGAAACTTTCCTGAACAGAAGATGTGGACAAAGAAGTTCCAGCTAAGTCTTTCAGTGTGGTGTACTGCTGGGTATTGACTGGTACCACAACTGACAGGCTAGTGGGCTTAAAGTGAATCAAGGACCAGACTGGAACAGAAAGAGGTCACACAAAGATGGCAAAACTTTTCCCAGAATATATTAAATAAATAGCCGTTCTCTTGCTGGTGTCAATAAGTCCAGAACTTAAGCCTCTGATTTTGAAAGAGTATATAAAGGATTATATTAGTGAATGAGAAAGAAAATGTAAACCAAAGAAAGAGACCACTTGAATAGTATTTGATACATAGGAAAGCTAAAGGTTTCCATGTGATGTAAATCAACAATGGAAGTTTAAGTTATTCAGTAATATGCTGTTCTTACCGTAGCAACAAATCTAGTTAAAATTAAATAAGTACGCATTTGTTAACAGCACAAAATAAGAAAATTGAAATGAAAGTTTGGACTGATGAAAAAAGCAGCTCCTAAGTAAAAAACCAACCAACCAAAAATCCTAAAAAAGAACCAAAAAGAAAAAAAACACACCAGAAAGGAAAGAATATAAGTCTTGTTCCATAGAACTGGCAACCTATCATTTTATCAAGGTGGTTATAGTAAAAAAAGTAGGCATTTTGTGAAAAAGGAGCTCAGTGAAGACTGTTAAAAAAAAAAAAAAAAGAAGGAAAACAGCCAAAACAGCTCACAGTACAGTCTAGAGTAAAACTCAATAGATAAAACAGAAGGTGGATTGTAAGAAGCCATGCAAGTTATGGTGAACTCATCTGAAGGAAAAGAGATATCAGGATGGAGAAGTGTGCAATAGTGAAAGACAGAGCAGAGCATCAGAATGACAGTGTTTAAATTAAACGGTCTTATCTGGAGTTGGGGAAAGACAGGGAAGTAGCAAACTATGCTTGCATAAGGCAGAAGTCATGCCCCAAAAGATACTTAGTAATCTTCACTGTAAATTAGGGTTTTTGCATATGCATGGACACCCACCTTATCCCTACTAGCCTGATTGAAGAAGGCCTAGTCATGCAGTCCTCAGAAAGGTAAAAAAACGCACAGAGAACGTCCGCTCTCTTGTCTTTAGACACTACCCAAATGCACACAGAGTCCACCTGCAACTGCCTTATCATCTGCTCTGGGAAATCACCTCCTTCCTATTATATACATCATAGTCCACACTACAAATATTTGTATCTAGAGAATTTATATCTAGATAATTGATGCAGCAAGGAAACAAAAAGGCAGACAGGGACTGATTGGGAACTTGTTCCAGTGCCCACAGATCAGGCTGGTCAACCTTATGCAAAAGAAGAAAAAAGTAATACAAAGTCTTGCATTCCGGAAACAGGCAAATGAGCCATCAGAGAATATTTCTGGTTGCAGCTCTGAACATCATGTTACCTAATGTCTGAACATCATCTTATCTAATGTCCTCAAAGAAGTACATTCCCGAGATTCCTCCTAGAATCACGTATCACTGCTTTGAGCCTACATTAAAGCTTCCTTCTGCCAGCTGCCTCCTGCTCTCCACCTGAGGCTGACTCAACTCCACCATGCTGAGAATGTATTTATAAACTTCCTAAAAACAGTTGTTTTAAAACCATCTTCACAAGACCTTCACAATTTTAAACAACTCTTATTTGCCATTGCTTTCAGTGGTATTTTAAAAAAACAAATTCTGTGGTTTTTTGTAAAGTCTTTGAAAAGGCACAGCACCATACTGCTAGTTACACAGTCTTTTGCTGACAGAGGTGGAAAACACGAATCAGCCAGTACAGCAGCTGAAACGAGTGGTGCCTGGGCACTGTGGAACAGTTCTTAAAAGAGCCCAGAGACGTACCTCTGCTGTACTCAGCCTCGAGGCTGTGGCTGACAATGTTAGACTCCTCTGATGTAAAAATTCAAAAAGCAATCAAAAATATTTTTACGTTGACATGCCAGATATGTTTCAATGTAATTAAGAAAATTAATTCATTTGTATGCAGAATGTTACACGAGTGATTTGTGAATTTTGAAGGTACAAGCAATATTCTGTTTGCAGGACTTGGCACTGTTTCAAAGCAACCTATTCCTGTAGTGTCTCACCATTGTGAGCTTACGCATATGCAAATATATAAAAAATATATAAAATTTAAAATATATAGTATGAATTTGCATTAATATGTAATCAAACGGTCTATTTGTTTCTGAACACAATTCTACACCACCGTGGAAATCTTAGGTGTAACTAGTATCTAACTTGAGCTCTACTTTAGATAAACAAGGATGTTTGCTTAGGAATTAGTTGGAACAAACAGAAAACAGGTAAAATCAATCAGAAAAACAACTACAGAGCTAGGTGCATTGCATGTGAGCTAGCCCTGTTCTGGAACATTTCCAGTTTGTAACATCCTCTCTGTAGAGGACTCCACTGCAATGGTGACTACCCTACCCACGCGTTCTTCAGCAGTGCACTCACCAACGTTTTGTACGTGCTGCCTCCCTACTCACCCCTCGACCTTGCAAGTGAAAATACATATGCAATAGTACTTCATATTGGTAGATGATCATTGATATTTTCAAATGCATGTTTTCTAGATTTACATGAGGGTAGCCAAACTGAAAACATGGCTTGCACTTCAAACACGAGGCAGCAGTGTGGTGTCAGCCCTTAACTGAGGAGCTTATTTGTATTCTCTGATTGCCGTTCACTGGTATCTATTCCTACAAAGACCTGCTTCACTTATAAAGTTACCCTGGAGTCAGAGAAGCCTGTTTGTGAGCATGGTCCTTAGCAGGTCTTTCAGACATGTATCATATCCCATGTCCCAGCACTACACTTTGGTCTGATATACGGACCAAATGAGAAAGCTGTGCAAAATTACTGAAGAAAGAGTAAAAGCAGTCTAACGTATTTGTGATAGATACCAGCACATATCATCATGGCATGCTGACTGCCATATGAATTGTCTATGCTTAAATAGCCCAGGTTTTACCACCCAGCTCAGTTCTGATTAATGTATAATTAACTGATCTGTTGTGAATGAATGCAACTCCTATACAGTTAGATCTGCACAGAGTTTAGTCTCTGAGAGAAGTTGTAAAGCTCAAAGACTTTCTGAGTCCTTGGACCAGAAAACAAAGCCAAACAAAAAAAAAACCCAACCCAAACCAAAAACCACCAACCAAAACCAAAACCAAAACAAACTGAACCCACAAAAAAATAACCACCAAACCACCACAAGACACCAGAAACTAGCTTGGAAAGTAAAAGTCAATATCCTAATCTCAAAGTAAAAGTTTATAGAAATAGAAGTACAAAATGCGATATAAACTTATAACATTCGCATGCAGAAAATCTTAATGTTAGCAGAATTTCACCACACTGAAGTGTGAAAAAACAGTAAAATTATTCCAAAATAAGTAATGTAAAAAGTTTCTTATCAAATGCGTTACATTAAAATCCTTGCAGGTTCCTGACTCAGCAATTAAACATTATGGCATCATATGTCAAAAAAGTTTTTGAACATAATAACTTCTTCCAATTATATACTGTTTAGAAAATACAGATCAGTAAGATGCAGCCATATTTTCAAAGTGTTCATTTGAGCATTTTAATTGATATGGAATTTGACAACACCACTCCAGCATAACACGTGTAGCGCTTGGCTAGTAAATCCAAACCCATTCTGAAGAACGGCAAATGTTATGACCCAGAATTGCTTATTAGCAATGTTTCAGAATACAGAAAGCTTTCCAAAATGAGAAGGGTTTTCTTTTACAGAATTCTCTCAAAATAATTTATTTATTCATTTCAAGCAATAGACTTGCCTTACTGAGCTGATTTGAAAAAAAGCATAGCCCTGGCAAAATCCAGCATTCCTACTGTTCAGCATGGTGCATCTTCCTTCTGCAGCTACACTTCTACCTCTCAGCAAAAGAATGTACAAGGCTGATGCTAATAATAATACCATGTGCTGAGGATTTAAGGTTAGATCAAGTTTGTTTTTTGTTGGTTGTTCTTTTTGTTTGTTTGTGGTTTGGATTTTTTTTTTAAATACACAGCAGATGAAAATAAATGCCAGCTACTGGCACTGAAAAAGACTGGACAACTGTCCCCTTTGCTTCAGAGTTACTGCTATGGGATGAATGAAATATTAGCCATCTGTAAAATTCAAACATGCTGGGGAAAATATAAACACAGAATCCACATTTTGACAGTCATATGCTTTGCTAATGGTTTAAAACAATCCTGAGGTAAGACATGTCAGTTATCATTCTGCTTTCCTATACAGTTATTGAAGTAAATGTGATACATGAGATAGAAGATGCATGAAAGAAATTACAAGTGTAGACAAAGGACTCCAAGTGTGGGCAACAAGTAAAACTGAATGCCTCATACTGCCACTTTCAAATGCTCTTACTAAACTGTTTTCAGACAGCAATATGCTACATGAGCTGTAACAGGTAATAGGGCCCAAAATATATCCCAGCTATGCATGCCTGAGTTTACCAGTTGATGGCTAGTTTGTGTCACTGAAGTTATTTAACCCAAAGCAGAGTTTGAAGAAGGAAGAAAGTAAGGGTGAGTCACACCCAGCAGAAGCTGGAAAACCATGTTTATAAAAAAAGCCAAGATGCTGCAACAGGAGTGGTAAAGGCCCTGGCTGAGTTTAGAGCTAGCTGAGATTGGACTACCCTGCCTGTCACAGGGGTCGAGAGGCAAAAATTCAGTTGAAGCTCTGAGCTAGCAGCTACTGCCTCCTACAGCTTTAAGATATTGCTCATCAGCTGCCCCATGCTGCCTTGCAGGGAGAGAAGTAACCCTGCACAAGTCCAGCCTGCCCACTTGAACTGCCTTCAGTGATCAGTAGAAACTGCTGCAAGTCCTCCAAGCATAGCTGTTGATCCACAAAATTGCAACATTCCACTGAAAGAAGAGTGATGCTGCTCTCATTTGTGGCCCATAGTCCCACTTCAAGCACCGAACAGCACAGTAACTCTGCGTAAGATAGCTTGGAAAAGAGTGACAAGACTTGCCTAGTTGCTAACACAAATGTTGGTTCAGTGTTTAAAGACAAAGCAAAACCACCAACCCCAAATCAGAACACATCACAGTATAATGCGTTACTTTTTTGGCATTTCCACTCAAACCAACACTATTTCAGTATGATTTGCTGGGGTCTTAGAAGGAATTTTTATCTAATAACTGAAGCTAAAATATGGTGGTTTTTTTTTCCAAAAGAACATCTAGCAGCAGTTCAGATAGGTATATTCATTAATCAGACAACAGATTTAAGTGGTTAAAGAAGAATGACACTAACCGAAGTCAAAACTAACTGACTATTTAGGCTAGGGAAATACAAGCCTGCCAAAACCTCCTAGTGGAAATATAAGTATTTTGAGCAACCTTAGGAGGAAAGGGGAAGCCTTGAGAGTTTCAAATTCTCATTTGCACTATGCCAGATTAAACAGCACATGTGTGTTCTGATTCATTTTCTTTTTGCTTTCGAGTAAATAATTAGATGAAAACAGTACTATAAAGAGTTTAAATTCTATCAAGTGCAAATAATTTCCTGATTTTTCATCTCACAAAAATTTGACTTTTCGTCTTAATTTGGCAAGAAATCTAGCTTTGAAATATACTGATATTCCAAAGAACGAAACTGCTGCTTTGTAGAGCATGTTTCAAAAGCAGTATCCTCAGTGTTTCATAAATATTTATGTTGGTATAAACATAATTAGTGTAGATATCAGAAGAATGTCCCCCATCAATTTACCTATTTTGTGTATTCATTGTTTCAGACTCTTTTTTCTCTCTTTCAACTTATTCATTGTTATCTGTAGGATTTTTGTTTGTGTAGTGTTTCATTTGTTTTGTGGGAGATTTTTTTGGTTGTCTTTTTTTTTTTTAAGATACTCTTATATAAGAAATGAAAGAAGGTGACTGCTTTATTTAAGACTATAACCAGACACCTGAAAGCATTTTTTCTAAGTGATGGTTATTATTTTTAGCATATTTACAATGTGCTAGCATAATAGTGGTATGATGACAGCATAATCTGTTGCAAGTTCTCTGCTCATTACTGTCAATCATAACGAGGATGCCTAAAGCAAGATTATTTGTATTATTGGGGTTTTTTGGCTTTGGTGTTTTTGTTTGCTTTTTTTTTCTCTCTCCCCCTCTACATGGAAATGGATGTCTAAGCTTGCAAGTTTGGTTTTTTGTTTTTTGTTTTTTCAGAAAGACAAGTTAGAGATCAGTAATCAGGGTCTCCGGTAACTGTGCCATGCTATAAAAAGGGCAGGTTTTAAGAATAGTCACATCTGTCTAACTGGTGATTGACTGAACTACTTATGACTTGTACTTATGACTAGTTAGTACATTGAACTAAGTTGACGGTTCAGTCATGGAACAGAAAGGTATGGTGCAAACTGAAATGCCTTGCCTACTTGTAAATGAGGTCTACTAATGAAGGTGCATAAAAGGTACATATTAATGAGCAAAAACCTCCAATGATGTAGTTCTGACCTGTTCAAGGTAGCAATTGCCCTGGTGTTCTCTCTCCCTCTCAATGGAATAGGGACCAAGACTCACACAGTTTTCAAAGTGTTATTCTGAACTTTTTGCAAGATATAATGTATCTGTCAGAGAGAGGGTGACTGTACCTCCATGATGTTAAAAATTATAATTAATTTAGAATCACTGAGATGTGCTGCTTCCACAAAACTACTTAGTCCTGGAATGCTAACTATATCAGCTCCTAAAATGTTTAGTATAGATTTGCAATTGCTTCACATGGACATTATGCATACAAATGTTTTAGATGGATGGAAGTGTTACAAAACTTGATTTTGAAGCATCTTAAACCTGATCCTCAAACAATCTTTATTCACATCATAGTATTTAAAAAAAAAAGGAAAAGTTAAAATATAATAGCAACATGCTTCCATATTATTAAAATACTTTTATGACTGTTTAAAATAGCAGAATAGCATAAAGAAAGGCTGTAATTAAGAACTAGTCCCTGAAGAGCATTATCTTGTAACACTAATCTACAAATAATTACATCAGACACGAAGAACTTCTGATGTCACACTTTCAGACTATGAAATAAAAACCTGAATTACTTGTTCTGCACAGCATAGAGTTAGCAACTTTATGAAGCCTGTTGGAGTAACTGAAGATGGTATGCCAGTATGGGTGTGCACGTGGAGAATACAACTACTGCGAAGGCTGCTGCAGAGTGTTACAAGTATCCTGATGAATGGATGGGGTAGATTTAGAAGTGTCATTTAAAGATAGTCTCGACTCACCTTTACATTAAACCAGTGTCAATACAATTGAGAAATGGGTGAAATGAAAAAAAAATTCAGGAAAAGAAAAAATAGAAAAACGATTTAACAGGGTTAGATAAAGCCCATCAGCCAATTGCTCAGCAGGCAATACCTTTGGAAGCGGAAGAAAACATTGCTTCTCAGATAAAAAGAAGACTTAGAGAATTGGTACTGATGGCACCTTCACTACAAGTAGCAATACTCTCCAAAATCTGTAACATAGAACAATTTTCCAGTGAGGCCTTCATCATATTTTTGTTTGCATATGGGAAGACAGAAAGGAAAAAAAAAATAATCTTGCAATAGTAAGAGAACAGGCTTAAATAAGATCATAGAATCATAGAGTGGTTTGGGTTGGAAGGGACCTTTAAAAGTCATCCAGTCCAATCCCCCTGCAGTGAGCAGGGACATCTACCACTAGATCAGGTTGCTCTGAGCCCCGTCCAACCTGGCCTTGAACACTTCCAGGGATGGGGTATCCACTACCTCTCTGGGCAACCTGTGCCAGTGTTTTACCACCCTCATTGTAAAAAATTTCTCTTTTTAGACCTAGTCTGAATCTACCCTCCTTTAGTTTAAAACCATCACCCCTTGTCCTAGCACAACAGACATTACTAAAAAGCCTGTCCCCATCTTCCTCATAAGCCTCCTTTACATACTGAAAGGCCGCAATAAGGTCTCACCGCAGCCTTCTCTTCTCCAGGCTGAACAACCCCAACTCTCTCAGCCTTTCCTCACAGGAGAGGTGCTCCAGCCCTCGGATCATCTGCATGGCCCTCCTCTGGACCCGCTCCAACAGGTCCATGTCTGTCTTGTGCCGGAGAGCCCAGAGCTAGATGCCCTACTCCATGTGGGCTCTCACCAGAGTGGAGGAGGTAGGGGGAATCACCTCCCTTGACCTGCTGGCCACATTTCTTTTGATGCAGCCAAGGATACCGTTGGCTTTCTGGGCTGTGAGCGTACATTGCCCGTTCATGTCTCATTTTTCATCCACCAGCATCCCCATGGTCCTTCTCAACCCCTTCATCCCCCAGCCTGTACTGACAGTGGAGGCTGCCCCAGCACAGGTGCAGGACCTTGCACTTGTCATTGCTGAATCTCATGAGGTTCACATGGGCCCACTCCTCAAGCCTGCCAATGTCCCCCTGGATGGCAAACCTTCCCTCAAGCGAATCAGCTGCACCACTCAGCTTAGTGTCATCTGCAAACTTGTTGAGGCTGCACTCAATCCCATTGTCTACGCCATTAATAAAGACATTAAATGGCTCTGGTCCCAGTACAGACTCCCGAGGGACACCGCTTGTTACTGATCTCCATTGGGATGTATTAATCCACCAGTATAATTAATACACTGGAAATATGTTTGTGGGTTTGGTTTTCAACAATTTGCTATATACACAGATGTAAACATGACAGTATTAATCTTATACTTGAAACACATTTAAATTAGCCCTAAGATCTGAATCAGCTGAAGGCATAACAGAGCCTGGAGACTTTCAAGACATAACTAACCAATCATTTTAGGTTCTCCTTGTAACACCAAGTTAATAGATACAAAATAAATTTACACTGATAAATGAGAATTGGAGCAGAATTTCTAGATTACTTTATGGCTGCTTAAAACATTGTAAAATTTTAAATTTTTTTTCAGGTTTTGAAACAAATACTTCTGAACTAGCTGTACAACATTATATAAGCAGTCTCATCTAAGTAGCCACCTCCAACTTTTTTTTCCCTTGAGCAATATTTAACTAGAGTAGTATTTTAAACATGAAGTGCTTCTTTCCCTACCACAAGGTTTCATGTAATTGCTAGAATTTACTTTGTATGTGTATTTGTTAATTATTTTATTTTAAAACATTGTTTCCAAAAATAGCATTCCCTTTCATTGCAATATATATGTATTCAAAACAGTAAACTTCATGCTGTCATTGCACAAAGAAGTGATACAGCTGTCTTAGGTGAAGATGTATTGCAACCATATTAGGAGGCACATAATGGTTTTTGCACCTTTAAGACAAAATTTCTTTGTCAAAGGAAAAACAAAGCAGTAAACTTTGATTTCTGGGAAAAAAAAAAGTCCGCTTCCATGTCAGAAAAGTGTTGTGTTATAACTGTTAGAGGAAAGACTAATACGTACAAACACTAAGATGATTTCTCCTCTCCCCCTCCAGCAAAGCTGTATGGAAATTCAAAGTGACAAAAGCAAAACACAAAATAGAGACAAGAAACCATTAGAGATTACTTGCACAAAAACATTTTGAATTGGATATATGAAATATTTCTCATTAATGATTTTTCATTCCTTTGTTGTTTTTTTTTATTTAAAAAAATAAAAAATAAACTTGCTGAAGTTATAAATGCTTTGCATGGATCATCATCATCTTCAAAAAAAGGAAAACAATCCTCTAAACCAAATAAAATTGCACCTTTATCTGCAAAAAAAATATTATTTGCCAATGCCATTACTCATTCTTTTTTGTTCCATTTCGTTCTTTTACACAGCCACACTATGCTGGTAGCTTATTTCACTACTTGTTTTCTTATTTAGATCTTAAAGGGAACATTTTATTGTCAGAAAACAACATATCCTTTGAAAAGCCTGATACTGCATGGTAACGGTGGGAGGGAGGAACAGAAAGACACGGATGTAGCACAAGACTAGTAAAAACTTCTTACGCCCCTGAGTCTAGCCTCTTGGTATCTCAGATACGGCTCACATCATCCCTTTATAAACAGGGAGATAAAAAAAAACCACAACAATCTTACAGAAAGAAAGATATGCTACAACTTCTAAAGCCAATATACTCACTACTGCTTTCTACAGGCTTTTCTCAACACATATTCCTTGTAGATATGCTTCTAGCATTTCCATATTTACAGTTAGGCGCTAAGGAGGAGTGGAACATAAGCCCTTCAGTCACACATCACGCTGTTTTCTGTCACTTGTTCATGAGTGCCTGGTCTCTCTTAGTATTTTCAACATATTAATAAGACAGAAAACACCAAGAACCAAAAAATTATGAAGAGAATATAACATGTAGACAGCTCCTTTATTATGATAAATTTTATTTATTTCTACTGGCCTCTCCCCGTATTTAAATTTTCAGAGACAAGCAATGGATTTAGTCCTGTATTCTTGTGTACCGTGTATAAACCAAACAATAGCATTCCACATAGGAAATGAAAAGTTAAAAATACAGTCTCTCTGGCTTACAAATATAAACGCAACTAGTAAATATGAAAAAGGAATTTTCATATTAAGAGACTCCCTGCTTTGTATTTTTTAATCGAGACACCCCCTTCCTTCCCATAAGTAGGAAAGCGGGATATCAATAAATAGTTTACTATATTTCTAAGACTATTCACAGCCAGCACCATAACAAGAGTATAGCATTATTGATTTTTCTTCTCCCCCTCCCCCCAACCAGAACAACAAATTTCACATATTGGAGAAGTCTGCACAAATCAAGCAAGTTCTCTTTACATCTACTGAAATGAACATGTCAATGTTCTGGCATACTTATGAACTTATGGGCTTTGAATACCCATATTAAATGTGTCATAAAAAGGCACAGCACAGCTTATAGCATAGCTTCTAAAACTGAGGATTAAATCAGGGGGAGGGGAGTAGGAACCTTCAATGCAAAACCAGAAATAAAATGCAACTTAAAACAAAAACACACACTTCAGAGGAGTTTGGTCTCGCTAAACTTCCAATTAACCCTTTGAAAACCAGCTACGGGCAGGAATAAGAATTACCCCAAATAGCACCTCCATTACTTTGTTCTAGATCATCTTTACTTCTTTGATCAGTGCTTTAGCACCAAGATGCTTGCAAGTACAACACGTATTAAGATCAGAGAGCACATGTAAGGCCCACATTGTGATAAAATGCAAATTTAGAAACAAGGTAACCTAGTATTTCAAACATACTATGGCCATATAGAATATTTTCAGTAGTATTTGCTAGGTTATACTTCTTTTTCCTCCAAAAGAAAAACAGAAAGATTGAATTATTAGGAAAGAAATGAAAAGCTAGATGGGATTTTTAAATATACTGAAAAAATAGAGTGTTTTTAAAGAATATTCACATATTCATAAAGGTCCGCATAAAAGCTGCCTAAGTACAGCTAAATAGAACACAAGGAGCAAAAAAGCACAATATCACAAATGAAGACTTATTGAAAATAGAATATACATTTACACAGTGTTTTGACACCTATAAATAGCTAGCACTCTCACTATGCTAGCTTAGATGAAATAAAAATACCCAAGTTATGGAAGACCATCCAGTTCAGACTTCTGCACTTTTCCCTTCAAGCATTATTATGTACAATTTGTCACTTTCTAAGATGGTGGCAGCCATTATGAACTAAAATAAATAACAAATCACAAAAATAAACAAACATAAGAACAAAAGCTTAGCCTGACCCAAGTTTTTTGTTTGTTTGTTTTTAAAAGGCCATATATACACGCTCCCCTAGGTCTAGAGGGAACACATGCACAAGACACCTATGCAGAAGTATACAGCGAGGGAAAAATAAAAAAGGCATTTTAAGTGCATGTCACAATCCCAGCGTTTGTACTTTTCACAGATTTAAGGAGTACAAAGTAAATGGTCAAAAGCATGCTGCTGATCCAACACTATATATTAAAACAGATTAACATTTTCCTTTAGATTTCCTTTTTTTTTAAAACATTATTATGATTATTATTTTGCAATTAGACCATCTGTCTTCATTATGAAGGCAAAGGTTGTGAGCTTAGGCTACGCAAAGAGCTGCCTTACAATACAACCATCAAGATGATCCAGGCTTTCCTGAAGTATTTTATTTTGTATTAATAGCCTGATGAAAAAACTCATGAGCTTAAGGGAGCTGTTTCATTACTTCTAAATAATATCTCTAAAAAAATGCTAGTTAAGAAAATATTTAATGGAAATAATTTCCTTGCAGAACCTGCTCCGAATTTCACAAAAAGTTCCAAATAACTATCACAACTGAGTAAAAGTTGTGGGTTTCTGTCTGTAAAGACTGTGCTACCACTCTTGGCTTTGTGAATAATCCTCTGTTCTCTTTGTGATGTTAAGTCACTTATCTCCAGCCCTACACTTTTATGTAATACATTTAGAAAAAAAGTAGTCTTTAACATTCAGTGAGACATTTAATCTCAAAAGGTACGTGTTCTATTCGCGCAAAAACACCCCAACCGATAAATATAACAAAATTAATTTTCTGTTCAGCCAAAACTAATTTTACCCTCTTACTAAACTCCCTTTTTAATTTACTCCACTATAAATTCCTCCTCTCCCTTCTTGAGGACTTACTAAAGTCAGCTCTGTATTTATACACAAGATTAACCTCGTAACACTTAACTCTGAAGTAAAACTAACGTACCTACTTTTCACTGTATTTTTATCAATTTCCATGAACTCATGGAAATAATTTACCCTGAATTATGTATCGGATTGTGTCTTTTTAACAGGAAAGATAAAGTGACTGTCCTGGGTTAATAGAGCCTGCAGCTCCACGCCAATACCAACCTGATTTTGTGCTTCCTCCATCCCCACATTCTCCTGGTCTGTATTCTGCCTTGTGTTTCCTCCCTCCAGCACTAACACATAGCCACCTCTCTGTGTCTGCTACTATATACAAGCATTTTTCCGTTAAATCTCTTCACATACGGAAGCACACCAAATGGGTTAGAGTGCTTTCAGACTTTCTTTTTGTGAGCCTCAACTAGGTTATAATAAATTACAACAGAAATGTACTCCAAATCAAAGCATGTAGCCTATGGTTGCAGCGATAAATTCTAGTGACATCTGAAGCCTGCACAGTTTGAAATTTCCAACGGAAGATCTCAAAAAGACATCTGACAGATCAACGTTTACAAAGGATGTTTTAATATGCTTCACACTGCAGAATTTACTGCTTATGAAAATTTGCAGAGAAAACACCCTGCCCCTTGAAGATCAATGCAGATTCAACTACAGTGATGTCTAAATTCATATTCTAGTAGATTTCTGAGTAAGCATCGGATTGATGGTTTCAGAAAATTAAAACAATGGGCAGATTTTTGAGCTAATAAACAGCACTTGTGAAAACAAGTTCTTGAACTCATAAAGATATCTTTTTTTTTTTTTATTCCAATGTCATCACAGAATGTGTTATTTCAGTTTAAACTACATTGATTTGGGGAATTAATGACACTACTGAGATGAACTCATTTCAAATTACCACAACTGCACACATTAAAATCCAAATTGGAATGTATGCCTAAGGATCTATTATTCAGACATTACTAATACAAAATATCACCTGCTCATTCATGTCTCAGAACAACAATTCCTTATTGAATAAAATGTGGGGTTTAACTCTATTTGGCTCTGCATTGCCTGAAACCAGTCTGAGAAAGAACAACGCATTGCCAAAGGTAGGATTGCTGATTAAGAGATTCTTACACATGCTTTTACACTAGCTCACTACAGTTTTGTGTTGCTAAATTACTTGATTGGGATCTAGAGAAAAACGCAGTTTGTATCACATCTTCCTCTCTTTAAAAGCCAGCCTACAAAGTATAATCAGGAAGAAATTTTTTGCTCTTTGGTAGGTGGTTGTGGATAAAATAGATCAATTTTATTCCCAGCCATGCAATTACTGAGCCCCTTCCAGATTACTGAGTACAGACAGACTGCAAAGAGTAGAAGTAAAACACAGCTGGTTGTGGTGAGAGAGTGCTGCAACTTCTTTTCAGCAGTGAGGGTTTCAGAAATAAGTAACTTAAAACCAAACAAGCAGTGATAAATTTTCATTATGCCGCTGGACCTATTTGTGAACAGAGAAAGACTTGTGGGTGATGTGATGGTTGGAGGCTGTCTTGGGCACAATGATCATGAAATGATAGAGCTTTTAATTCTCAGAAAAGTGAGGAGGGGGGTCAGCAGAACTGCCACCTTGTACTTCTGGAGGGCAAACTTTGGCCTGATTAGGAGACTGGTTGGCAGTCCCTTGGAAAGCAGCTCTGAAAGGCAAAGATGTCCAGGAAGGCTGGACATTCTTCAAGGAGGAAATCTTGAAGGCACAAGAATAGGCTGTCTCCATGTCCTGAAGAATGAGCCGGCAGTGAAGACAACCAGCCTGGCTGAACAGAGAGCTTTGGCTGCAACTTGTGGTGGGGGGAAAGACAGTTTATGACCTTTGGAAGACGGGGCAGGCAACTCAGGAGGACTACAAAAAGGACTACAATGGTTTAGTGGATGACTTGGCAATGTTACGTTAATGGTTGGACTTCATGATGTTAAAGGTCCTTTCCAACCTAAATGATTCTATTGGCATCAAAACTGTATGAAGTACAGCGAACAGTAGGGAGAGAAAAGACAAAAGCTTTAACACAAACAACTTCTACCACTGTTTAAATGGGGCACGCTTACCCTTTTTCACTGCACTTACAAAGTTCTTCAAGTGATGACCTTACACAGATTTAGTTTTTATCAGGTAGACCAGTTCTGTAGACATCTGACATCCAGGAAATGAGTGGCCTCCTGCACTAAGCGTGTCATTAGTGATGACAATAAACAAACTAGAAAATAAACACCACTCCTGTGCTTCATGACAAGGTAGAAGGTAAGTTCTGTGTGAAAACTACACCTTATTACACAAATTTACTGAAGAGGGTACAACAAGGAGGGGGGGGTGGGGAATGAAAGCAAACAACCAAGCAAGCCTCCTCTCTCTCAGAAAGGCAGGTTATTTTTTTGTAATCCAAATGGAGACCTGGATGTTGGATTCCAGTCTTATCTTTAAATCAACTTAATATTTACATGAAAATCTGAAAATATGGGGTTTTTTCTGCCATTCAGTTTTGAACCGTGTCTTCCAAGAAAGGGGCCAGAGTGTCAGAAGCAGGAGTCTATAGGTTAGCTGTAAGTATAGCCAATCTATCATTCTGAATACATGCAGTGAATGACCAAGTCTTCATATGACCGTAAGAAAAACACATACTACCCCCAAGAGCGCTCTCTACTCAGAGTAGGGAACCAGCTAGATTATTTTTCTGTCTGAAAAGGCATTGTGAACAAAATGATCACACAAAGGCGTTTTTACATACCTTACAAGCACCAAGGCTCTTCTAAAGCCCTAATGGTTAACAAAGAGTTCATAGCATGAATCAATGTGTAACATTTTAACGCATTTAAAGACTATATAGACATAAGAAATTCGAAGTGTTTTGTTTGGGTCCAAGTTAACCACAGCATAGAAAGTGTAAGATGACTACACTTAATTGCTTACACAGTTCATGAATAATTGAGCAAGAAACCTTTTTTCTATATACATATATAAAAATCAATATATTATCAAATCTACAAAAATTATCACAATTCCATACTAACAGGGAAGACTACTCTGTTCTCTATAAAAACCTTAATTTTGGACAACAACTGAAGAATAATCAAAACACTTTCTTATGTACAAATATGTGTATTTAGATGCACAACTCCCAATAAATTTGAGATACATTTTTAAGGCAGATCTTTTAGCTATAGTTCTTACATTCTGAATTAAAAAAGCAAAGGATTCTGAAAGTGAGGCAAACCTATTGATTTTAAAATTATTTGAATTCAGGGAGAAGAAACTCTAAAAATATAATTTAGTTAGAATATGTAGTCTTTAACTATTGAGTATTTTTTTCATAAGACAGCTAAATATAACTAATCAATGCCATATGTATAAGCTTAATTATAGTTTACTGAAAAGTTTCTATATTTCGTAGCTATGGAGGAAAAAAAAGAAACAATTATGAAAGGACAGAGTAACAGCCATGCCCTGCAGTGTTGCAGATCAAGATGTGAAAAATGATTTTATTAACAATAGATTTTGTCATAATTTATAAAAACTTGTAATTTTGAATACCTGAAAAGAGAGATTTCTCAAAAACCTGTGCTGAAAGTGAAAAGTTATAATATATAGTGGCCTATTAGTGTGACTGTTCTTTAAAACAACAATAAAGAAAAAATGAAGGCTATCATACAAACAGAAAATGGAACTCTTTCTAATATAACTTCAATATATTTACTTTACAACTGCATTTATTATTCTTTAGCAAGTCCTCTCATCACAGAAACTATTATTACCAGTAGACCAGGCTGTATGCACTCACACATAGTGACAGAAAAGATGTTACAAGTCTGAACTGTGAGCTGTACATATCACACAAGATGCAAAGCAACAGATGGAGTCTTAAGAACAAAGCTTGAGACTTAGCAGAAGTCTCAAAAACAATATTACCATGGTTAAATGATGGTACTAAGCAGAATAAAAAAAAAAAATCATCTGTAGTTCACAAAATAACTCAGGCTTAAAAATCAAATCTCTTTATATCAGTAACAGAGAAACACAACTAGAAAACTATCCGTTCTTAAAAAAACCACAACAAAACAACAAACCCAAAAAAACCCACACCCCAAACCATAAAAACCCACACACCCCCCTTGTAACTGAAACAAAATGTCAGAATGGCTTGATTTACTACAAATCCACTACACTAACAATACTGGAGTATATGTTACCTTGCAGACTTAGGATTTAGGAACAAACTAAGAAACATCAGCATTACTTTTTTTTAAAAAAAAAAAAAAGAAAGGGAGAACCACACACAACAGCTACCTCAATTTAGATGATTCTCTCTCCTATCCTGGAAAATCCTACCTGGATTTCAATGCATGAACACGGTTGGAGCAACTGTTGATTCTTGAGCAGTTCTGAGGATACTGCAGACTATGAAGGCTTATGTTTCAAGGCACCTGACTTGACAAGCCACAGCGTGGACACTGACGCACCATTACATGTACAGACTGCTGCTTGTAACCATTGTATGTATTTAAATCACATGCACACATGCATGGAGCTTTCTTGCCTACCCTCTCAAGGAGGAAGTAAAAACAACTCCCACAAAAGACTTCTCATATTTGGACATACATAATTTGAATCATAAAATCATTTAGGTTGGAAAGGACC
Organism: Phalacrocorax carbo; assembly: GCF_963921805.1. Classification (NCBI taxonomy): domain Eukaryota; kingdom Metazoa; phylum Chordata; class Aves; order Suliformes; family Phalacrocoracidae; genus Phalacrocorax; species Phalacrocorax carbo. The sequence goes on along the minus strand of NC_087513.1, from coordinate 104,970,976 downwards.
TTTAACATCATCAAGTCCAACCATTAACCTAGCACTGCCATGTCACCATGTCCCTGAGCACCACATCTACATATTTTTTAAATACCTCCAGGGATGCTGACTCAACCACTTCCCTGTTCCAGGTCCAGCCTGTTCCAGTGCTTAACAACCTTTTCAGGGAAGAAATTTTTCCTAATATGCAACCTAAACCTCTTCTGGTGCAACTTGAGGCCATTTCCTCTTGCCCTATTGCTTGTTACTTGTGAAGAGAAGGTGAGGCAGAAGGAAAATCAGTTTGTGTGTGTGGTTTAGTTCTAAATTATGAGACAGTCTCTCTTTAATTGCTTTTCTCCCAGTCACTCTAATGTGTTTTGAGCAAGTGTAGAAATGTAGTTTCTTTCCATCAAATCTAAGCAAACAGCAAATATTAAGAGTCTGCACCTCTAGACGTTCCAGAAAAGCTCTCAAAGCAATGAATGAAGCCAAATCTATATATAAATCTATATATTTGGATTCTTCCCCCTGCCACTGCCTGCCCAAGTTGTGACTGGGTGCATACAGGGTGCTATGGAACAAAGTTGTACATGATATATGACTATAGGACAAGAAGTCTATAGCAAACTGTAGGAAAGATTTCACATTACACCCTTCTTGTTTTCTACCTTGAAATGAAGATGGTTTTTTTTGTCAGACTGCCATGAAATTAAAACACCTAGTAGAACTGGCAGCACAGAAAGCACATTTGCCAGGTGTACTAGGTAAGCATATTAAGAAGAATGATTTCTAACTACGTATTATAATCCACAGTCTTTACTAACTGAGCACTTCAAGGTTGTTTATCAAACGAAATTGACTGAAGGGAGCTAGTTTAAATAGCATTTGCTCTTGCAAGGCCAGTTTTTTAGGTCATGGCACAAAAAGTCACACTAACCAGTGCACAGGAATAATAAGAATAAGAAAATGTACAGAAGAAAAAAGTGTAAAAATTCAAAGTGATCTGCTTGCAACATGTCTAGGAAAAGACAACTCCCTTAGGTTTATGCTAAATATCCTTGTTCCCAATACAATTTCCTTTTATCTAGAGTAGGCAGCAATAAAAGTATTTCAGATTCCATTTTAAGTAACATTCCCATTTATACTGTAAGTTATGTTGTATCATTTTTATTTCAAATCTGTAATTCTTAAAGCAAATTGTATGCACATTTCCCACCCTGATATTGGTGCTACTGATACAAGTGTTGTACCATTCCTTTTCTTGTTTATCAACATATTTTCAAATAATTAGGTTACAAAATCCTTCAGTTAAAAAAAAAAACAAAAAACAAGCCAACAAGACACCCTGCAAAACAAAAAAATTCCAGAACAACCCCCCCCAACCAAAACCAAACAAAAACCACCCCACACAACCAACCAGAGAAAAAGCCCCCCTAAATTTCTCCTCCAAAATACTCAAAGCAATAGATGATGCATAGTAATTTTATTTTTTTTAAGGACAAAGAGAGAACAAGGTCTCATCATACTAAGCCAGTAGAGAGAGAACTGTTTTAGTGCATCCAAAAAACCCCTAACCATAGAGCAAGTTGAAAAACTACTGCGTAAATGAACTAACAAGTGGGAAAAGGAAGCTTTAACAGATAGATTTGATGTTATTAGTGAAACAGAGGTAAATGTCAACCCAAACGATAACACATTAGTCAATGGTCATGACTGCAAAAAATGTTCTCGTTACTGCAAATAATTTTCTAGCTTCTATACTAAAAAAAAAAAATATGTTGTTTTGTAGGGAGAGGGACTTGGTCTCTGGAGTCCTAATTAAGAGTTCTTTCACTATAGAAAAGTCATGAAAAATAGTGCTAGAGGTTCATGTATGACCTAATCTCCATTTAAATCAACAGATTTGAGTTTAAGCCAATTTAAAATGAAGAAGGAAGCAAGAATATGATTGTTAGCAAGCTGAAAGGCAAGACCCTACGTTGGCATAAACCAGTACATATTTGTGCTACGAAGGATTCCAAGGACCTAAAATGCTATTTAAGGCCCCCTGGGCTGGATCTAATGTATATTCTAGGCAAGAAAGCAGCTACCTTGCTTACCTAAATCTAGATAAACGGATATATCTTGCAAGATAAGGAGAGAACATGGAACCAAATTCACTGAAGAACTGGAGCAGCTCTTTCCCCGTCCCACTGGGTTTCCCACAGTACAGGGCACAGGCAATGAGCAAGAGGAAGAAAAGTATTATTTAAGGAAAAGGAACAATTAAAGTTATCTGCATTTTTTTTTTTCAGAGACCGGATGGAAAATGAAGGGACGTACAGACAGAGCAGTTTTGTAGTGCTAAGTTCAACTATTCTTTCCAGGACATATGTGAGAGTCTTTACGTTGAAGTTGAACACTGTCCAGTGGGTAACAACAGTGGTTGCTGTATTTTCAAGGTGACACTGGAAGATCCCTGTAGTATTTTAGAAATCTTACAACAACTTCTCTTAGTCTTTTTTCAGCAGTTGAGGAAGTAGACTCAGATCTTAGGCCTTTTAGTTATTTTGTAGGGGGTTATTTTGACAATAAAGAATTTTAGTCAGATACAGTGTTTTTACTTTGGATTTGTTTTTAAATCCTCATATTAGAGGGGGCAAAGATCTGTGTCTCAAAATATTTTTCCACACAATTTTCTGGTTTTAATTAAGTTAATACTAGATGAATATTGAATTTCAATATCACTACAATTACAGACAAAAATACTTGAGTACAAATATAGGGTTTTTTTCTCCCTATGATTTCCAATAATAAAATTATTCCACTATTTAATATAGGCACACAGTGTGAATGCTTGGGGCTTTCTCTAAGTGTCATTTAAGTTCAGACAATCAAATGTGTATTATCTATGTCAACATCTTCGTGGAAGCTTAGCTGTGGTGGAGGAAACCCCTAAAGCAGCGTGCAGGAAAACTTGTAACTTTTATGATTTCCTTAAGTCATATGACATAATCTGACCAGTACTGGCCAGTCTCAGTATTAAAATCTCTGTCTAAATCAGGAGTTGGGTTGAACAAGCTACAGCTACATTAGGATTGTTGCTCCCTACCTGCTTTGGAAGCAGAAGATCTAGACAGTACAAGTTTCAAAACAATTGCTACTTTTTTATTACTATTAAACAAACTGGCCTTCCAGAGTGTTCATTTACTACAGCAGGACGTTCATCATTGTCATGTTCATTTTCAGCCAAGCATATGGAGTTTTTCCCTTTCTAGGTTAAGTCTTCCATGCCAGATGGGCACATGAAGCCCTAGAGATTACTTGCAAAGCTGCACAGAAAACTGAAATACAGTCTGGAGGAAAGAATGCTCCCAATGGTTTGTGTTACAAGGGAACCAATTTACTGAAATGACAAAACTTTCCTGTTCACATTTAAATTTGCATACATCATTGATTGCCTATACTGGGATATAAGCAAAATAAGGAAAATAAGTCTTCAGTGAAAGCTAAACACCCACAGAATCACAGAACGGCAGGGGTTGGAAGGGACCTCTGGAGATCATCTTGTCCAACCCCCCTGCTTGAGCAGGCTCACCCAGAGCAGGGGGCACAGGAACGCGTCCAGGCGGGTTTTGAATGTCTCCAGGGAAGGAGACTCCACAGCCTCCCTGGGCAGCCTGTGCCCCTGCTCTGGCACCCGCACAGGAAAGGAGTTTTTTCTCCTATTGAGGTGGAACTTCCTGTGTCCCAGCTTGTGCCCATTGCCCCTTGGCCTGTCGTTGGGCACCACTGCGAAGAGTCCAGTCTCATCCTCTTGACACCTACCCTTTAGATATTTGTAAGTGTTGATGAGATCCCCCAACTTCCACGATTTTTGCAGTGGTTTCACATAGATACCTGAAAGAAGGACAGAGAACTGTCCAGTGTGAAAAGTGAGAAAGACAGGAGAAAGCCATTGTTCGGTGTTCTATGGGGCACAACTACTCTCAACAAGAATCTGCTTGCACGTATGGAGTACAACTGATACTCCAACACAGGTGTAACTAAATATTATTCCAGCTGTTCAAGGAGAAATTCCAGGATGCATTTGAGGACACAGATTTCCTCTCCTGATACAACATTTTTAGAAGCAGTTTGTTTTTCCTTAAGGTGAGCAAAGCATTGAGAAACCAGTGTGTTGCTTTTGTGTCTTTGTTTTCAGAAAAAGTAGGTATGAGACATTTATGGAAGGACCATGGGAAGCACAGAGGCACCTGGAGTGACTTTCTCCAGGTGTTGTGAAAGATTTCCACTCTTCTCCCCACCCCACAGGAGGCTTCTCTTCCTCACCCTTGGCATTTGCTCAAAACTGAAAGTTAAAAAAATTATTTGTCACTGTATTTGCTTAACCAGACAGCATGCTGCAACATGCGTCTTACGTGGACCGGATTGCAAGCATTTGGAATTTGCATGTTTTCTCCTCCAACCTTTATTACTATCTTTTCACCTTTTACATATAGCAAACTATAATGTAGTTACTGAAACATCCGCAGTGCTCAAGGATACCCTATATTAATTGCTCAATCAACCTGCATTGACACACTGGATTTAACATGCCACATTGAATAACTGATCATTTTTCTAACCTTACCAAGTCAATCTGGGACAGAGACATCTGCAGTTTAGGTGGCGTATTTCTTAAACACCTGTTTCCTTAACTATTGTAGTATCACTAGTTTGAAAGGAAGCACACACATCACACCTTGTACATTTTGGTGCCTGAATACACACTTCATAAACACTTATTTCATTAACTCTTCTTCACTCTTGGGAAAATTTTCTGCATTTTATTGGAAACAATAGTTTTACTAGTATACCATACAATGAATTGATTTGTTCTGTACTGAAGTTGCTTTAATTCTTTTTAAGAACACCCACAAACAAGATTTTTGAAGGTTGTTCTAATACCAAGGAAGAGAACTTGTATCAGTACAGACGTGCTTAAATCAAGTGCCACCATTGCCTTATTCTCCAGTTTTTTAATTAGAAAAATATATTTTTAAATATACTATCATGGAAGAAGGGCAATATATAGCCAACAATCTCCTTTAACTTGATATACAAAACATTTAACAATAAAAGTTGAAGGCAATATTAAGCTAGAATTTCTATAATTTTCATTGTCAGAAAGCCGAGATGGTTTTTACACCGTGCTTTCAGCCTTTTTTCCCCCCCTGTAAGACTACCACAACTGCTATACAGAACTTGTTATGCTACATTACAGAATTGTAACTTTTATTATAAAGTGACGATTATTTTTCAAAGAAATTAAAGAATGTGGATATGGTAAAGAGCATCGAGCATAGATAGCTTCAGCATTTTGTATAAAACTAAGAACAACATTCAACTTAAGATGACTACATGGAACTGTAACTTGATGATTAATTGAGATTAACTATTGGGTGTTCTTGTAGCGAGAGCACTTAGGAAGCAATATAATAGTGGTCTTTTACAGCTTATGACAAAAAAAAGTATTTCTAGCTCTTTTTGCTTCCCTGCTTCAATAGCAAGATGTGCCTCCTGTCTCTATGATTTGTCCTTGCCTTCCTCATTAAGCCCCTGCTCTTCTCTAGGAAGCAATGAAATACAATTCAACTGATTCCAGATTACTTCCTGACAATTAATAACTGAAATAAGCACAGAGTTATCTTTAGTAAATTCACTGTTACCCTAAAAAGTTTAGGATAGTAGAAGAACAGAGATGAAAGACAACCCAGCTGCGCAAGGCAAGGCTCACCACCTGAATAACTTGCAGAACAACAATTAAAGTACTAGTCTGAGCTGTAAATCAGAGTAACATGAACTAGAGCTTACCACATTTTTAAGTCATTTCTGCTACAATTAGGAGCCACATTGATTTTATTTTCTTGTCTTGTAATACATCTTACAGACAGAAAAACAATGCACATTACCTTTTGTACTAAATCTTTATAAAAGCATTTATGCTCCAAACGTCAGCATTGTGATGAATACTGCGGATATAAGATGATGTCACATCATTTTATTTCCCTGCCAAGCATTCTGTAGATGAGAAAATGAAAGACTTGTTCCTAAGATTACTTACCCATGAAGTTCAGATAGCTATCTCCTCCAAGTGCATGAGTAATGAGACGAATCATTTTATGAAGCTGTATTCCACGATCAATAACTGGAGTAAGAGGCGAGAGCACACTCATGTTTGTATACATCTCTGCATCCATCAGTCGAAATGCCAATGTCTTATCACCAACAAGTGCCTATAACAGTTCAAAAAAAACCAAACAAAAAGTGAAGAAAACCCTTTGGTATACTACAAGTGTGTCCTTTTTTTTTTTTTTTTTTTTAAATATGGTGCTCTATAATGTAAAGGGAGGACTCGGAAGATTGTCAAAGAGTCAAGGACATGATTCACTGTGCATGACCTAATCCCTGTTCACAAAGAAAACATCCTGTCACCGCCGGTGATCATCAGGTCATTGTGTTGTGTGATGTGTAAATCATGTGGTCGTGATATATATAACCTACTGCCAAAACCAGAAAGTATGTAAACTGAGGCAGGGACATTCTTTTGCAGAGCCTCGACTGGATGCCAGACCTGACCATCTATTTTCCCCATGCAACCCTCCACACATTTACTGGAGCTCCCCCCCACCAAAGGGAGTGCGAGTGTATCATCAATAAACTAATAGCTGTCTAACTCCTGTTGTGCTCTTAGATTTCACCTGATGGGATCGAACTGCACAATTACTTCTGAGAGCCTTCTTACCTACAGATACTAAATGTGTAATGTTAGCGTCAACTCAATAAGCCACAAGTGACCTACCATTTTGGAATTTTTACAGAAAAAAACCCCAAAATAAGAAAGCAAACATCTCAAAGTTCCTGGGATGTACAAGTAAAGAGCTATTAACAACAACTCCTGATTCAGAGATGCAGGGTGAATATGAAATGTTCATTTATATGCAATCAAGAATGTTACTGGGTTTCTGTGATTTCACACAAGAGAGAAAAACAAACTAGTAATTCTGTCTAAAAACAGTGACTGGATTACTAACTTGCTAGCATCTACTGTTAATTGAGAAAGGCCACACAAATACCTTGCAACAAGGATTATTGTAACACATTAGCATGCAGGTAGTTGAAACATTTCGGAACATTTTTATGTAAATAGCTGATTTCTGCTCAACTAGCCCAATTCTCATTTTATACTCTAGCATAAAAACTCACTAGATTCCAGAGAGACAGAGGAGCTGTAAATAGGTCTCACTTAAAAGCATCATCATCCTTTAGTTTTCCAACTAACAACATAACAGCATATATAGATGATTTCCTCAAATAAATAAATAAAAAAACCCACAAAAAAACTTTAAAGAAATTCCTATGCAACAATGGCAAGACTGAAGACTGCAATGAACAGCTGCAAGGAACAACTCTTTTCTGGACTCAGAATGTGGCATTTATTAGTGTCATTTAATGTCCCTTAAGCTTTCCATTAGAAGAGAAGGCAAGCGTTCCCTATTCATGTTTTCTATGCCAGTCATGATTTTATAAACCGTTATCCTTCCCCCTTCAATGATCTCTCTTCTACCCTGAAGTCCTAGTCTATTTAGTTTTCTTCTTATGAAAACCAATCCACACCTGCTATTTTTCTTACAAACTCTCTCACAGCATTTTTTCCGGTTATGCTGTATATCCTTTGAGATAACAGTACCAAATCTGCCTTCAACATTCAAGGTGCACACAAACCATGAAAGACTACAGTGGCATACTGATTTCACTCTTTGCTCTCCATTCCATCCATAATTCCAAGTTCTGTATCTGCTTTTTTGAGAGCTACTAGCATTGAGTTGCTATTTTCATACACCTATAACCACGAGGCTCTGCATTCTGACTGGCAACAGTCAGCTCATAGCCCATTATTACATATAAAAAACTCGAATTTTCAGCACTTCATGTGCATCACCAAGTATCTCCACACTGTATTTTATCTACACCCCCATTTTGTTTCTCTGTCCTGCTTTTCACGTATCATCCTGGTGTCCATGCGCAATCATCATAGCTAGCTTTTATAAAGTTTAAAATAAATAGATCTTCTTCCAAGTATGAGATTCCAAAACAAAAATATATAGTGATATGCAAAACAACTCAACTGATAAAATCCAACATGAAATAAAAGAACAGCAACAGTAATGTTACACGTCATGCTTGAGGATGAAGAATCAGCCTTTATAAGAGCAAACAATTGCTGAATTATGTGCATTTCCAAGTAATACCTGAAGTTCTTTACCAGGACTGGGACTCTTCTCTTGTGCCTTAAGTGAACACTGTGTAACAGTCTGAGATAAGAACGTAAATCGGTACACCAAAGGAAACTGATAAACTCAGAGCTGACTTTTTAAAATAAAACATAGGTCTCATTTTGGACGCTTCTTTAGACTTTTAAAGGTATAGGAAATAGAATGTCAACCTCTATTATGCAGAGGAACATTGAAGGTAGGTTATTACTTAAATCTTTAAAAAATATAATTTATTTTCTAATAAAAGTTCCTAATTTTAAAACTCTGAACCAATGCACTTTCTGGTTCTTCAGAAACAACCATTACAAAAAATTGTGGGGGATGAGAGTTATCCAAACTCATAATTACTTTTTAATTTTACTGTATACAGAATCATTACAATTGCTGTGTTTTGAATCAAACTGTTAAAAAATATTTCATTTAGATCTCTAAAGAGGATTAGTGTTTGCAATCCTTTCAGAGAAGAAGCATTTTCTTGAAGGGAGTACAACAATTGTGAACATTGATTCAGTGAACAAATTTGCTAATTGTTCATGCTTATCATAAATACTGCTCCAGCTTACTTTATGGAAGCCAGATTATCAAAAATATGGATAATATGCCTTCCTGTGTCCTATGACAGGCTGGCAAAACAAGAAGATGGACTCATTTCTTAAAAAAAAAAACAACCCACAACACAAAACTGAAAAATAACATCCATCCACCCCATGCAGAATTCCCTTATTAAAAAGAAGGATCAAAAAAAAACAAACCACCACACAAAAACCCACAAACAAAAAAAACCCACACAAGAAAACACAGTAAAAGAGCAGTAGTCCAGGTCTACTATATCTCTGAAATTGTTGCCTATCCTTCTCAACTCTTGGCTCAATTTTTAAAAAACAAAATCTCACTAAGCCTCTAAACCTCACCTTTTAATTGCTTATCTATAAACAGATACAATACCTGATCATGGCTCTCTGCATATGCAATGTACTTTTCATCATACCGTCTGTTTGTTAATGTATAGACAATATTGCCCATATTCCAGTCTTCATCTTTCAGCTCCTTAATTATCTGCAGAAATCAAAAGATCATTGAAAAGTCATTTCTGCTTTAACTAAAAACACATTACTACCTTTCTTCATTATCTTGGCACAGCAATTTCAATGAATTGTATTACTTTCACTTCTCCTGTTCCCAACTTTGCAGCAACGAGCTGTCTCTGATAATCTGAAAATATTTCTTTCTTTTGAATTCTACTACATAAATATAGTAACTAGAACATTTTGTTTCTCCTGTGCTTCCACATATAAGCATGGACAATCGGACTTGCCGTCTACCACGTGAATCCTCTGATCAGTGGGCAATGCTATTGCTAGGAGCTTCAAGAGAGCGCTGCACCAAAAACTGGGAAAAAATGCGTGGGCGCACACACTTACCTACACATGGTATTCAAAGTCATCCTGTATTTCAAGTAACCCTGGCATATGGCAGCTTCCAACTACAGCTGAAACACTGGGCTGTGAGGCAGAGAACAGATCGCTGCAAGACAACACTACGCTCTTGCCATGAAGTACACAATAAGATGTACTTCATATACACATGAAGGTGCTCAGTGCAGGGACTTGGATGTCCCCTGATCTGTGAATTCCTGGTCAGTTCCAAACCACAGGCTGAACGCCAAAGCTTGGAATACAAAACAAGCTTTAAAATATTTTTTGTCATCCTATCTCCTGATTTTTAGGAATTCAAATTACATCTCAACAATAGGAATTTTCTGCCTCATATGAAAATATTTCCTCCTTCGTCCAATTTCAATGTTAGCCCTTTTTTCTATAGAACTTTATAGCCCTCCATAGGTCACTACAGCTTAAATACATATACATAAATATACAGACATAAAATAAAGGTGATTAAAAGGCAACAGCATTAACGTTCTAAGCCATGTACTCCTAAACAGCTTTTTTTTAAACAACTCTATAAATTCTGTCCCTGAAAATATTCAGGTCCCTGCGCAGCATCGTATTATGTACTAGGTCGATCTCTAACGTGAACTAGTACAGCCACTGTTATGACAATCAGCTTATCTCACCTACTTTTACAGGCCCCTCAGAATTACTTCATGGAATCCTGGAGATCCTTCAGGTCCACAACTGCTTTTAGGAAGTTGCCTAAAAAACTTGCTATTAACAGGTACGTTCTTAAAAGCTGGAGAGAAATGGGAGCAAGCAGTCTCAAGTTTAATGACGCTGTCCCTGTTGAAAAAGCTGGTAAATTCATCTTCTGAATGAAAAGAAGATTTGAAAACTTTTCAATCTGCCCTCCATCTCCTAGTTAGAAAAGTGAAAGATGCTGAAGATAAGTTAATTTGCTTTTTATTTTAAGCTACTCACTACATTTATTGAAGCATTAATGCTCATTTAAAACATTTATTGTTTTCAGATCATCATGATAGCCTGAGGGATTTGGATGCAATCTTCTAACTGAAAAACATTCTCTAAAACATCAGTAGAAGCCTTTTGAGATCATTTAGTATTTTATTCCTTTTCTTCTGATTCTCTGTAATAATGAAAAGGTGGTTTAAATCCTTATCATAGTCTGTGTTTATTATTATATTATTGTTCTTAGAGTGCGTTTACAGATTTTTATTATTCTTTTTGTAACCCCACCGTACTGATTACTGGTGTTTGTGTAATTCACTTAACATTTACTGTGTTTAAACTTTCAGCTCTACGTTCAACAACAATAACTATGCCAAATTTCAGTAGGGTTCATTGACATTTTCAGGGGTTTTTCTTTTTTAATATTTATATGCATGTGGTTAATTTATTATCTACCTGTTCACATTCAGTATAGACTACACATTCTACAGCTGTGGCAAGATACAGATTATTTCAAACAAAATAAGTGTATAGAACGAAGAAAACAAATATCGGCTAGAACGAAAAGAATAGCCCCTGAACTTACTGATCTTCTGAGACCTACGTGATATCTTAGAGCTCTTGTTTCAGCCATTAATACTTGTGCTCAGGTTGGTCAGAATTTATTTTAATAGGACATTGACAGAAGAGAGTAAAATTTGTCAGTAGGATTCAGAAGTGGTTTTGTGTATGGACAGATAAACGTCCCACTTTGAAGAGCAGAACATTTTTTAAAAAGTTCTCACCTCTATCCACTTATCTGGAATAGCCATAGCTAGTCGATAATCAAAACCCCCTCCTCCCTCTGCAACAGGACGACAAAGAGCTGGCATTCCAGAAACATCCTTAAATAAAAAAATCCACAATGTAATTTGCATAGCATTGCAAGTATTAGTTCAGATTTTCTACCATACAGTAATCTATACAAACACTCTGTAAACAGCTTCATAGATTGACCTGGATAAGGGGTGGGGGGGGTGGGCGGTGGTGGAGTAAAATCAGTGTGTGATTACTACACCCAGATTTGCTGTTTGAATGCAAAAGTTACAGGGAAAAGCATTATGACTTTTATTTTCAAATACTCTACCACAAAATATTTTAATAGAGTAGATATTTGAGGGGAAAGAGACCTCAGCAGATGCAGAATTTGAAATAATTAGCTCTCTTGAGCTCCAAGTAATCAATAGAAAGTAGAAAGTAGTCAACAAAAGACAAATTAAGCCTTTGTTTAGTTTATTGATATTTTGCATAAAAAATGGCATAAAAATAAAAGCCTGAATATAAAGTGCAGTAAGGAATTAAAATACAGTCTCTACTCTTTTCCTGGATGCACAAACCCAAAACTAATGATCCAGCTAGCCCTGGAAAGTGACATGCGCTTACTGCATAATTTTCCAGTTTCATCTTGATGAAGGCTGATCATTCTTACATTTGTAATTCAAAGCTCTTAAAATATTTATTGCACCATTTTATTGGGCAATTATGTCACATAGCATTCTTTTTCTAAAGTTAGGTTATCTGTATAGAAAATGCAAATCTCCAATAATTGCAAAATATCTATCAGTACTCAACTTTATTAACTTATGTCAGTGAGAAGCCATTCTACCACAATGGTTAGGTTTTAACACATACCTCTTGCATCTACACAAGAGAATTTATGGAATTAAATTCTGACTAGAACCAGGGCTTAATTAGGAAGCTCATTCTGGTTGTCTGGATTCAATCCAGTCTTCAATGCAAATGCCGCATTAGGCTAATGAAAAAGATATTTGCACTAGAAGTTATACAAATACACGCGTCCATGCATATGCACACACTGCCCCTTCCTCACTGCCTGACCGTGAGGAGACCGACCACACCATCATGAAACTCATGGATGGCATCCTGGGGGGTGGGAGGCAGGGCTGCCATCCAGAGGGACCCTGACTGGCTGGAGGAATCATTCAACAGCAAACTCAGGACGTTCAGCACGGGCAACTCACATCCTGCCCCTGGGATGGACTAACCCCTGCATCCATACAGGCTGGGACTGCCAGGCTGGGAGCAGCTCTGCTGGGAAGGCCCTGGGGCTCTGGGCTGGCAGCAAGCTGAGTGTGAGCCTGCCCTGGCAGCAGAGACTGCCAGCAGCATCCTGGGATGGGTGAACATCAAAGGAGGGATTATCCCCCTTTAACTCAGCAGGCGTTAAATCACACAGAAAACTGCAACCACGTTCCACATGCTGTAAATACCAAATAAGTAAGCAGAAATTCTTTCCAAACTTTGAGATTTTATAAAAAAAAGTTCAATAGCTCTACTAAATCAGTCAGCAAGGATGAAAACAGACTAATGCTCTCCAAGTCTTTCAGCACAAGATGCTCTGAAACAAAAGCCTTTCTCTGTGATGCCTACCTGCACATGGCCTGAGTGAGATTTAAGTAGCTCCCATATACTTTAGTCGCAATTTTGAAAAGCAGATTTTGAGGAAGTTAAATTCCAAATTTAATACTATTGTTATGTATCTATATTTACAGATTTTACCTGAATACTAAAAAAGAAATTTTCGTGTTTGTTCAGTATATTTTCCACCAGATGTAAACAGCCAACACCTAAGCATTTGTTCAGACCTTGGTTTGAAACAAGCTGCATATGAAAAAAAGAAATCATAGCAGCAGGAGTTTTTGCCTGTTTGTTTTTATAATACTTCAGGCATGATGTAATTTTACTTAACATTTCATCTCCTCATTATACAAATCTTTAATCACAGCTTTATTTAGAAGGCCAAAATAAAAAATAAGCATATAGAGAGTAATACCTAAAAACTCAGAAATTACTAAGACAGTGAATATAAAGAATATTTAAAAGCTGTAAAAATTATCAGGTTAAATAAGTAATATATTAGTTACGGCTAGACAAAAACATTTTTCTCATGTGACACTCATTCCATCACCATTACAGGCAAGTGGACATTCTTCATTGCTTTTTATAATTTTCTATTATGTTAATAGTTTCTCCTTCTGAAATTCTCCTTTAATCATGCAGCACATTGATCAATTCCATATTTCACGTAGCGACTCCCCCAGGCAGAAAAAAAGATGTTTTAAAACAGAAGCAGTTTTCAACTCAAGCAAGAGAAACTGAAGACATCTTATTAAAAAACGCTCCTGTGCCAAGTAATATGAGCAGACTGAACTCAGAGTATCATTGGTAGGAATGCTTACAAATTTAAGATTACCTAGAAAATTAACAAATTTCACTTCAAATAAGCCTACAGCTCCATGAAACTATCTCAGGTTTACTAGTGATTGCTCCCCAAATGCTGTATTTGATAGCTTGCCATTAAGATTTTAGCAGTGGTTGTCTATAATATAAAACTTCACCATAAGTAAGAAATTAAGTTAAGCACATTTTGTTTTCTGAAGACAAATAGGGAACTTTTAAGCAATACAAATTATTTTATTAGAAATCTATATAGTCCCTAATGGTATCAGATAGATGCAACTTTTAAACAAGAAGAATTTTTAACGTAACAGAAAAATCCTCAAGGTCTACATGATTTTTCTCTTTTACATGAAGAGAAAATATCAGTGAAAACATACCTATTCATAGAACTTTAATCATAGAATCATAGAATCATTAAGGTTGGAAAAGACCCTTAAGATCATCAAGTCCAACCACTAACCTGTCACTGCCAAGTCCACCACTAAACCATATCCTCAAGCACCACGTCTACCCTTCTTTTAAATACCACCAAGGATGGAGACTCAACCACTTCCTTGGGCAGCCTGTTCCAATGCCTGACAACCCTTTCGGTGAAGAAGTTTTTCCTAATATCCAACCTAAACTTCCCCTGGCGCAGCTTGAGGCCGTTTCCTCTCATCCTACCGCTTGTTACTAGGGAGAAGAGATCAACCCCCCCCTCACTACAACATCCTGTCAGGTAGTTTTAGAGAGCAATAAGGTCTCCCTTCAACCTCCTCTTCTCCAGACTAAACAACCCCAATTCCCACAGCCGCTCCTCAGAAGACTTGTTCTCCAGACCCTTCACCAACTTTGTTGCCCTTCTCTGGACATGCTCCAGCACCTCAATGTCATTCTTGTAGTGAGGGGCCCAAAACTGAACACAGTACTTGAGGTGTGGCCTCACCAGTGCTGAGTACAGGGGCACGATCACCTCCCTGCTCCTGCTGGCCTCACTATTCCTGATACAAGCCAGGATGCTGTTGGCCTTCTTGGCTGCCTGGGCACACCGCTGGCTCATGTTCAGGCGGCTGTCAACCAACACCCCCAGGTCTTTTTCCTCCAGGCAGCTCTCCAGCCACTCCTCCCCAAGCCTGTAGCGTTGCATGGGGTTGTTGTGACCCAAGTGCATGTCTTTCACTATCAAAAGCACTATGTGCCAACAATAATATTCTTCAAAGAAGTTTAATTCACCTCAACCAACTCAAGAAATATATCCTATTTACTCCCTCAGAAACCTGGAGAAACTTAATACTAAATTTAAATTAGCATACACATTCAACAGTTATAAATTTATGGCACTTATTTGAAGGGGAATTGTCAATTATGCCAATATAATTCAAAATACACAAAATCACACCAGAGCTGTTAATCTTTAGTACTATGAATTGCTAGTGACAAATGGCAATCATGCAAAAGCAACAAACTAATAAAAACAAATCTCATTACAAGTTCAAGGAGATGAAGGGGGGGGAAAAAAAGAAGGAAATCTCCACATTAATTAAGAACCCATTAATGCAGACAAAATTCCCAAAGTGCATATTCCAATTGTGATACCTTACAAGGCAAAGTCTGTACACTAATAGATATTTCTCAGCTCAGGAAATTCACATCCTGAAGCAAACTAATCGATATTAACGTTGTTGAGGATGGCAAATTCTAATCTTACCTCTGCTATGGTTATGCATTCTGGATGCAAGAAATTAATCATGTGGTTGGCCAGCATTAGGTAACACAAGGCATCTTCATCCACATGTAGGCCAAAATATTCGTTGTAATCTCCGCTGAATCCTGTGCCTAAGATGACAGGAAATTTTACAGGCCACAGTCACTTTTTTTTAAAAAACAAAACAAAACCAAAACCAGATATTTTGCAATACACAATTTTATAAGCACTAAATTTATTCAGAATTTCAGATCTATCCATATAGCAGCACATCAAAATATTAGCAGATCTGGAATTTTAGAAGCATTCAGTCAAGTTTAGAGCACTATTTCCACAGCAACAGTGCTGCAACTGGACTGCTGACATTTGAGTTGACTAAATTACTTACCAATCCCATGATGGTGATACAACATAGATGTAACACCATCAAATCTGAAGCCATCAAACCGATAGTCTTCGATCCACATTCTCAAATTAGACAGAAGGAATCTCAAAACTTCCCAGCTGAAATAACATGAATATATTTTATAAGCTTTAGAAACCTTGGGATCAACTAGAGTTCCTTATACCATGTTCCCCACTTGCATATAAGATACTTGTCCTGGACATGTTACCATTTTAAGGACTTCTTTCCTGTTTTTCATTAGCTTATTCCTAAAAAGTTTGTCTTCCTGAAATCTTTGTCTTTCACTCCATATAATTTTAAAATTGCAGGTAGGGGTTTAGGAAAAATTGTCAACTATCTAATAGACAGCTAAACAGGCTAGTATTTGAATGCATATTTTAATACCCATACTTTGCACTGTACTTTACTTTGCCTCTCTAAAGATGATTATATTCTATGGGAAAAGATCTTAAAGAAACAGAAAGAAAATTATTAATCCCCAAGATTTTATCGATTTACAGCAATTTCTAGGCATAATAGAAGTTGAAAAACTGTTGTTCTCTACCACCTCCCCTCCTAACTATTTATAAATCTCATGTCACCAGTAGATTACCAAATCACTTACTGTGTTGCAAATTTACACATTTAAAGACAAAACCAACTCATGGAAGTTGCAGAGATTTTTTGAAATTCAGAACAACAGGAATGGGGTATAATGCACACACAAACAAAGCACGGACATGATATCAAGAGATTCCAAAGCGAGTAGGCACATAGAGGTGTTTGTGAACAAATTTCGTATCGAAGAACAAAATAGTTTCAGGAACAGTTTTCCTACTATTCATCACCTCCTCTCCTAGGACACTGGTCTCAGTAGCTTCAAAGACCCCCCCTTTCTTGTGTCTACTGATCACCCTCTGGGCTACCACCCTCTCTGCCACGCTCAGCATGGGCCGCCTCAGGTGCATCTCCTGCAAGCTATGGCTCCAAAGAGTTCACCCATCTCAACCAGCCAACCACATGAGGTAGTGAAATTTTTTTTGCCCACGACTTCAACGCTTGCCAATGTTATGATTAAGACACAAGGAATAAAGTCATCTTGACAAATGTCCCAACCTCCTTCCTTCCTCCAAGAAACTTCTTCATAAAGATGGTGCTTTAAGTCTGGAGTTAGTGATATTACATGAAAAGATGGGGAGTCTGTGTATGTACTATAAAGCTGGTAAAACCCTGATCCCACCTAATAGCCATTTATTTACTTCAAAAAGATTATAATATTTCTCCTTTTCTTTGCCTGTACTGCACACAGGTATACACTTGTACATACAAAGACAGAAATATTACCAAATCAAAAACTCTCCAAATTTAGGAAACACTAATTGGTTCAATGCAAACTGCCTCAGTTCAATACTTTTTCTGGGCATGCGTTACACGACAAGACTTTTTGTTCAATCCCCATGTTCTCCCCACCTTGCCCCAAATCATCCAATTCACAAGATAACACTACACTAGGAAGATCTCAGGAGCTTGTCGACAGAACCTTTTATATATTTGTTTTTTTCTCAGTGAGATGATTTGCAATGAATGAACTATAGAGAGAGAATGCTCTGATATTGAAAGGAATAGAAAGGTATCAGAAGTCCTACAAACCGGCAAGCTGGTCACAAAAATACAACTTTGTGCAAATGCTTGCTGTACCTTTTTCTTACCAAGCATCGAATTTACAGAAAGCTATTTGCTGCAAGCTAAACACTGAGCAAAATCAAAGCAGTAGCTGTGTTGCAATAAAAATACCATCTCACGCAGAATTAAGACAATGCATGTACAAAGAGTAGATTAATTCCTACAAGCACCAGTCAGACTTAAAAGTTATTTCTCTTCATTACGGGACTGCTTGACTTTATAACCTTAAAGTTCTTAAGATGGTGAAGAGGATTTGTACATTTGTAAAACATACAGAGAGTCCCAAAACGGATAACGAATGTAATTTTTGCCACCATTGTTGGCACTGAAGATTGATCTTTGGAAAAAGATGGAGAACCAGTATGAAAATAAATTGTAATGACTTTTACATGAAGAATTGACTACAGATAAGAACAAACAAGATGAATTTGTTGCATCAAAAGTTTAGTTATCAAATTGTTGAGATCAAAAACCTGAGTAGGAGCAGCAGATGTTTTCCAACCATCTGATTGCACATGGGAGAGAAGACTGTAAATAAACAAACACACACATTAACTCTGATTCTAGTCTAAACTTGGAAAAATTCAGTTTCTCAGAAGGACATAAAATACTAGTGACCATATTGACTTTCAGAGAGATAAGTGCACAGATCCAAAACACGAGCCAGAACAAGAGGTTTTTCTGAAACATGCAAATCACACAAACCATACAGAGGTTCCTGATTTCATCCAAGTCTCTCTGTTTATGGGAGCAGCAGCATTAGAAATAGAAATTGACAGAAGTAACAAATAACCTTGTAGAATGCCAGTAGAGGCCAAAATCATAGCATAATTGAAATACATCCACCATATAAGCAATAACTCAGGAGCTTTTCTAAAAGTAGTACAATCTCGTAATTTTACAGACAGATATGGAAACAGGATAGCATTTATTAAAAATGTAATGTCTTTTGGGCAAAAGCCACATCTTAAATTATATCCTAACAATCTCTCACATTTTGCATACCATTAAATTGAGAAAGTTCTTTCACTGCATGCATGATCTAAGAGAGGAAAATATATGCTGCATTATTAAGGAACAGAATTATTTACAACGTAAGAAATTTAAGTAATTCAGAATTCACTCGGACGTCATTCAAAACAAAGAAGGTCTTTGCAGAGAAGTCTTGCTGGTTTTTTTTCTCCCCCTTGGGGCCAATAACTCACACATTAAGAACCAATTTCTCAGCTGAAAAAGTGAAATGAGCATATCTAGCTAGATGACCTGGTTTCAGAAGGTGATGAGAAATTTAACAACTTTCCTATATTAGGTCAGCAGAAAATCTGTGAAATTGCTTACAAGTCACACTCATTATTTACTTTTTTTCCTCCTGTACTAATAAAAAAGCAAAATAATGACTCACCATAAGAATTCTAAATTCCAGTCCCCGGCGAACATCAAATATTTAGATGCAAGCAAGTAATGCATTTAAACCAGTTAATTTTGTCACTATGGACAAAATATAATATTGGCTGTACCTAAAAGAGTTTGAAGCTGCAATTCTTGAACCATATTAATGTTGACATTCAGGAACTGCATTTATAATTATGCATTACAGAAAATGAGTGGAACTGCTGACCTTATAAGAATCTAGACTTTTATGATGATTTACCTGTTTTCAATTCTGTGCTTAATTAACTTAACACATAGTAGCATCGAATTGCTAAAATATTGCTTTTCGAATTATCCCCAAACATTTGAAAAGCTGACTGGCTTAAATTCCACCAATGGATTGCTAAACATACAGAAAGTGGCACTCAGTCTGATAATGCTAACTTTCAGTGAATCCGGTCAAGTTATTTTATGAACTAATTATCCAGCTTTGATACAGAGATGTTCTTTTTTCACTGCTGTTAATCAGCATGCACCAGTTTGCCTGTTATGTAGACGCACTTTGTTTGATCAGAGTGATACAAAACGGTAACCAGTTTTATCCTATTTGGAAAACAACAAAAAGAATAAACTCTCTGTATTTCAACCTCCGTCATGGAAGAGTAATTCCTCCATTTCTCCATTACACGGAGAAGGAATTCCTCACTGTTCTCTAGGTAATACTGTTGCCAAGACCCCAAGCCACCTCTAGCCATAAGGGATTGAGAAGTCGAAGCAGCGCAGCAGGTGCCCACTTTTTAGCCACGAGACAAACCTGACTCGCACTGCTGGACTGCCCTTGATACCTGCACTCATAATTATACCTAACGGCATTCTATGGGAACATACGCATCTCAGTCAACAGAACGTGATACAGTTGTTAACAGATGAAAAGAGCTTTTGCTTGGTGATCCAAGCTGCATTATGCCTCCAGAGTGAACCGTGCAGATAACAAACCAAAGAGAGCTATCCTCCTGGGGCACGTGATAATCTGTGAGCAGAAGGGGTCAGCAGCAACATGCCACTGCCCCTGTATCAATGCCAAGAAGAGACAGAGCAGGCAATTAACTTTTTTCCCCCACAGTAACAACCACAGGCACTGGTGTAGAGTGCTACTTTTTCTCGACCTAGGATTTCTGAAGGTGCATTGCATGACTGTGTCCTGTTCAGCCAGAACAGAAACAAGCCGTTCTATTTCAGCAGTATTAAGCTTACTCACATTTCAAAGTTAATATTCGGGCACAAATTAACTTTTAAGGAAAAAGCTTATTCTGAAAACAAGTAATATTAATTAATAGTAGTGGCACATATATCAATAGGTGAGAAGTTACAGCAGACTAAATCTTTCAATTTAACATGCACTGAATTTTTAACATTATTTAAAATTAAACAAAAGACAACTGACAAAAACCCTGAGGACAGTGTCCTCTCCATACTCCAACTTCCAGTTGCAAGAGAATTTAGCTGCTAAAAGTTTTCAGAATAGCTGCAACATTCTTGCAGTATTCTTGAACTATTCTTCAGTGTGCCACAGTATTTTGGATATTATTAAAATAAGTTAATGTGATGAAATTGAGTTCTTAACATCCCCACTATAAGCAACGAATCCAAAAGACAATCAAGCGTGGTCATGATCCCTTTGGTCAAACCGTTCAAGCCGCTGCACTGTGAAGGTGATGTGATGTCTCACAGAGACCTACAGGTTAGATGCATAAGTTGTAATGTCTCTACTTCTTGTTCATCACAATCTTGTACATGGATGAGGCTTGAAATTGACACTTGCAATAGCCGTAGATCTTTATTCACACATCTTGGAAAGATGTTGCTGAACACTTTCTTGGGCAAGCTAATGAGGATAGTTCCTAATTCTCTAAGTCTCCCACCACTGCTGGCTCAAAACTTCCTTAACAGGGAGCTTGGATCATTAAAGAAGATTTATCTATGTCTCTTTCAGCTGTATCAATGATAAAGAGAGCCACTTTTTTCCCCTGAGCCTCTGAATTTAAAATAAATATTAGCTTTAGAACTAGCTCCCTGAGGTTTTTTTCTCAAAATTTATCAAATATCTTAATTACTACCCCACTGTCTTCTCCTTCCCCACTTACTGCTTACAATCAATTGCTTATCACTTTACCTCTGTTCTCTGCATTGTGAGGTTCTGTTTGTTTTAAAGATAAATGAATCCATACCACAATCTTTGTTTCACTTGATTAGATGCTTGCTTTGCTACCTGTATAGAATTCGTAACACTGAAAGTAGACAATTTATTTACAGCGAAGATGTTGATAGTGCCAAACAAAAGATTTGTAACCTTTGATCCTTGGTCTGCAAAGCAGCTTTATCTTTTAAATGACATTTCAAATAAAAAAAAAAAGCATTAAATAACACAAGTAACAGTGCATTACTGATTTCCAGATTTATCTTTCCTTAAGGTCCAGTATGACACCAAAAACATTAAAAATGTTTCAATCACCAATTAGATAGTTTAGTCTAAAAATTTCTTGCCAACTCTCCTTACAACTAACGAAAAGTCCTCACTTAGGAAATCTTGATTGACATTGCAAGCTCTTGGGACCCAACCACGTAACAAAGAGGAAGACAGACCTACATTAAGGACACATGAAGGAATCTGAACTACAAGGAAGTGAACAAATAAAGAACGTTACATGTCTGAAATCAGAAAAGATAAGCAAAGCTGAGTACTAAAAAGGCACACCAAACCTTAACCTCAGGACAACATCCCTCTGAAGCAGCACTACATTACCTGACTTGCCAAACATTAACCTATCTGCATCTGTCCCAAATAATCACCCTCCTACTGAATTTCAAAGATGAGCAGAGGACTGCACCAGAACACAGCAAGTGCTCTAAACTGGTCTGAAATACACAGCCTACCCTGAGGCCAGATGGGGATGCAGTCCTTATTATGAAAGTCTGAAACACTAGATCAGTAATTAGGATGGGCTCTCAGCATGGTCTTCTGACTGTGAAAAACTTCCAAAGTTTCCTTTATTCACAGACAGTACTGTGGCCCTCAGGAATGTTTTGCTAGCCAAAGAGACAACGAAAAAAGCAAATAAGTCCTCATGACTTAAAGCAAAGGAAGACATGTCGTTCTTAATTTATCTTCTCACAGTGAGGTGACGAAATGTCGCATAAAGTGGATATGACCGGTTAACAGTTCCTCTCACTCTGTTTCTCATTAGGTATTTGAGTATCAACCCCAACATTAAGTCTACCAGCTGTGAGGAGAGCAGTGGTGGCAGCAAAACCCAGCACTTGTTCACACTGATGTCTATGAAACCTTAAGACATGTAGTGAATGGCATCACTAAGCCAGACAGCAATTTCCACTGGGAAGTACAGATCCCTCTGCACAGCAAAACAGAAGTCCAGGGCTTTTTGCTTTGCTCTTTTCAACAAAAAGGGTGCTTAAAGCTAGTAATGGTCACTGATACCAGTTTTCCCAATAGGAGCTGAACTTCTGATGAACTGCTTAAGCAGCCTTCCCGACTCGAGCAGTTGCCGTTACACAGTTGATGTCCAGAAGAGTGAAGTTTCCAAATGGCTTGAGATTAGGGTAAACAATCTCACAGCTTTCTAAGAAACTGGAAAATAGACAGAAGAAGGTAGATGCAAACATTAGCAGATGTGGGTAAGCCAGACGTGTTTTTAGGGAAGTCAAGATTCTATCTTTCCAGATTCCAGGATGGTATTAGGTCATCTTGAACACAACAGTTTTCAGGCACGTACTTCTCAGAACTACTAAATGTCTCTCACTCATAGAAAGAATTATATCAAATTAAGATGAAAGACTGATAGCTGTAGGAATGAAAGACCTTTCACCACAGCCACTTGTTCTCAGCTGTTTTGAGCATTTTTGCAGAAGGATACAGATCTTTGAAAAGGGCTGATGGGAAAAAAAATTACTTTCTGTATTTTTGCAGGATGTTATTCCTTTAAGGTGGACTGTATAAGAGGTAAAAATGCTAAAAATAAAATCCAATAGATGACTAGTGCCTCACTGCCATGAGCAGTAAGAAATAAGGGGCAGTTGAGACCTTCCATTATTTAGGAGTCTGTGCTGGAGAAACACCGGAATCTTGCAGTTGTAAGACCAAATGAATAGCAAACATGTAACCTAGGCACATACAAACTCAGGAAGAAGGTTTTATTCTTAGCCACAGAAATCAAGGATTTATTTATGCCATCATAATTAGAATGCCAATGATATTACATTATTACAAGACTATATCAAGTAAGTCACTGAAAGACTACAAGTTTCCTGTACGAGTTAAAAATAACGGATACTTTTATCAATACTTGCTGCAGAAGACATCTCTGCTTAAGCATTAACATCCCATTCCTTGAATTAAAATGGAAAAGCTCAAAAGTATTTCAGAATTTCAAGGCCAGTCTTCAAGAAAACGGTCCTTAATTATTTAAGTAGTATTATGAAAAAGTCATGAGAAGTCAAGGCGAAAGAAGGATTATTTTCAAACTTGGAAGCATTTGTTCAGTGAAGATCTGAAGTCCTTTCACAAACTAAATCATACCACTTTCTACCAGGCAACCGTAAAGTTAATACTGGTAAATTAATTGCATCCAGGATTGCACAATTATTTCTATACTGCCCTTTTCATAGGCAAAACTCTGATTCTACAGAAGGCACTGACAAATACATAATATATATTACTTTTGTAAAAATTCTAATAAGCAGAACACTGATTATTGAATCATGTATTTCATGACATCTAATAATCAAGCTATAACTTGATATTCTGAGAACAAAAAGTGAATAAATATAAATTACTAAAAACTAAGATATAAAAATAAAATAACCAAAGTAGTTTTATTGGTTTAACTGTAGTTAAAAATATTTCATTTAACTACAGCTTTTCATTTTTTCTTTTAAGAGTAAACAAGAACAGCAGCTCTGAAGATGCAGTGGATTTTCCATTTTGGTTAAAATTAGAGTTCTAGAGTGCCATACCAGTGCTATAGAGTGCTATACCCTTCTGGAAGCATTAATCCCGATCCCCATAAATTCAGTGTTATAGAAGGAGAAAGCACTTCCATTCACCATGCTGTAAACAATATAATAGCGATATGCATTTCTTAGACTTGATTCATGTTCAGTAATTATTTATGGAAAGATTTCTTAGAACAAGGCACATCCTTTATTCAAATACAAGCAGTAGTTCTGAGGTCCCCAAGAAAATTTTTAATTTCTTTCCCTCAAAATTCTACTTCATTTGTCGGCACAAAGCAGCACTACACTGTAAGGTCTTTCAGGAGCTATTGGCACAGATGATACAATACACAGTTAAATTATGGTGACTGAACACGTGCTAGGTAAACAGTGATGGACAGTCTAGCATTTTGTCGGGCGTGGGAGGGGGTAGGGGGGTCGGGGACGGGGGAAGATAGAAGGTTAACATTTCTTCTTCTTGCAGGTTCTCCCGAAGTCACTGTAACTGACCCCGGGGACGCACTGCTCCGTGTCCTTGGCAGCTGATTCATCTCAAGCACTAGTGAACGTGCATAAGAGCAGCCTCAGTCATGTACTGTGCAAACTCCACTCCAAGCACTGAACACTGACTGACTGCCCATCTAATTCCAGATCAGAAAAGCTATACCCACCATACGTACAGACACACGCACACACCAAGAATGAGTTACAGCTATCTGAAAACTGTTAAGAAGCTTTGCACACAAAAAGGCAAGTTTTCTTTGGTGAGTATCAGATCTGGGCTCAACCCAGCAGAAGGTAAGATTCTAATGCATGGCTCAGCAAGTCATTTTCTCTTCTGAAATTCTTAGTTTTCAAGAGCTTAGAAGTTTGATCAATGTTTAAAAGATCAATAATTTTAATTTACCAGGTTAATTCTGCATTAACTATCTCTAATGTATTTTGCCAATGAATTAAACATGTTTATTAATATATTCACGTGACTTCACTGAAATGCCATTTGTACAAAAAGACAAATTTTATCCTCAGATGAACTATGGACTATATATAGGTTTATTGTATCTATTACACATCAGTGTCCTAGACTTAAATATTTCAAGCTAGACTTAAATATTTCAAGCTAGTCCTACCTAAACCTGGTAAGAACAAACTAAAGAATATAAAATAAAGCATTCAGTTATTTGCCATAAAAATTGAAGCAGTAACTCAGGTAAAGGTTATGTCCTGCAAAATGTGAATATAAGAGCAGCCTTGAAGGCAAAGAAGATATGTACTTACTGTAATGAAATTTAATATTTTTCATGCTTTTTTGCTCAGAGGCTTCCTTAAGTAAATACAAAAACCAAAATAAAAATATAAGTACTGAAGACAATTACCTGCAGTTTTAACAGAGCCTCCAGGACACACACATTTTAAAATAGAGAGTGTCTCAAAAATAAAATTACAGAACGCCTCACAGTGCTGATAGAGCCTACATGGGTTTCAGCTACAATTTGGGTAACATTAGCACTTGTACCACTCATGTTCTACACAAGTAAATTATACACTAATAAAATAAATATCTTTGAGAAAACTTAAAATGCTTTACTCTCATAACAACAGGAAACAGTTTTCTTTCCCTTCTCATATTCCCTATATAGGAAACCAAAATTCTATTCTCAATCAATTCATTCAGTTAGCCGTGACAAAACATTAAATACCTGGCAAATTATTAACATTTTTTAAGCTCTACTTTCTCAAAATCATCTTACTAAAACAGTGTTTTCTATAAACTGAATTTCATTTATTACTTTAAAATACTGGTTCCTAAATTGAGACTTATAGAAGTGACTTTAAAGGGACACTGAAGAAGTGTCCGGTTCACTGCCTTTCCCTTGGTGTTTCATACCTGACCAACTGCTCCCAGCTTTCTGTCTGAAGAACCAAACAACATCTCCTGCAACCACACAGTTCAGCTACAGCTGAGAAATGCTGCTGTGACCTCCACCCAAGTCAAGGTAAGACTTCGAACACACTCCCTCCCTCAGGCATGGAGAAACCAAAGCTACAGCTGACAATGCAGTAGCCTTTCTCTTTGCCAGGGGTAATGCAAAGTGTAAGAATGCCAACCTAAAAACAAACATGCACAAAAAATACTTAAAGCATTAGTATTATGCCTGTACCTTCAGATGAAAATAGATTGTTTTATTTGAATTCAGGTGGAAGTTTTGGTTTTTCTAACACTAATGAATTGCAACAGGAGTTTAAGAAGCAAAGAAATGAAGTTCTTCATTAAAAAAGAACATTTTGAAAACTCTTGAGGAAAAGCATTAAAGAAATCGAAGCAAGAGCAGCAGACCTCTGCCCTTGAGAAAATTCCAGCATTAATATAAGTGTATCTTCAAATATCTGGTTTTCCAAAAGTTAAGTGCACTGATGCTTGAGAAGCCTTTTCTGAGCGCAGATGACAGCGAACCATAGCTGCTACTGTGGTAACAAGAAGACTCAAGTTCACATACATCAAGAACACACTAACAAAACCTTAGCAATCTACCGTTCAGTGTCCATATGCTATTACAGATTACTCTTTTTAAATAGGTAATTACCTTGATGATCCAAAACAAAAACATTAATCCTCAATCAATGAACTGCCAGCTACTTCTTTTATTTTAACATAGCAAAACCAGCTTCATAAGGGATAGTTATTAACACATACAGAAGCCTGAAAATGGGGCAACTCTTGCATTTTACCATTCTAGGACTCCTAATTAGAAGATGACATTATCTGAATATCCTTTTACTTTAGTCTCTCAGAGACTGGCACACTGGACCCCTGAAGTCTCACTTGCTGTCCTGTATTTTATTGACCAAAAGTCTATCCTCCCCTTCTTCCAACTAGACGGTTGGTAGCAATGCCAAAACTGTAAAAAGAGAAGAAAATTTTAAGATGGGTAGCATCATTAATTACCAGTCATCATCCAGCACAGACTTTACAGGCGGCTTCCAAGATACTGACTCCATGTCCTGAATAGCAATTTACTGATTTCCTCCCCTAGGAAAGTGGGGAAAAGAAAGTTCCCTCTTTATACTAATATCAGCTAATACAAAGCTTAGATTGCTTCCTCTCACACTTCCAGATTGTTATCTTCAGCGTAAACAACCGCTCTGGATACAGTCCAAAATGTCCCTCTCAGCACCACTGGACAAGACTGCTC